>NC_133538.1:272412593-272726522 GCF_048544455.1 Silene latifolia
AGGTAACAAAAGAATTTGTTAGAGGCTAACCTTTCAAGCATTTGGTCAATGAATGGTAGGGGAAATGATCCTTTCTTGTTGCGGAATTCAATTTATGATAATCGATACACATACGCCAACCGGTGATCTTCCTTCTGGGTATTAGCTCGTTCTTATCATTTGTTACCACCGTGGTACCTCCTTTCTTAGGTACCACTTGAACGGGGCTAACCTACAAAGAATCCAATATAGGATAGATGATTCCCGCATCAAGTAATTTAATAACCTCCGTTTTTACAACTTCTTGCATGTGGGGGTTTAGTCTCCTTTGTCCTTGGATGGTAAGCCTATGGTCTTCTTCTAGATGAATTCTATGCATGCAAAAATTGGGGCTTATTGTAACACCCCGATTTATGAAGGAGCCTTTAGCAAGACATTCCCTAATAAACCGGACTGTTACCATCTCGGTTTCCCGAGGTAGTGAATAACAAATTAAACTCCAAGGCAAAATATATAATTACTTTAACTTAATTATTACAAAACCTCTTTTACATCAAATTACAAGGAACTAACATAAATGAAAGTGAAATTCTTCTAAATGATGATCTAGCTACTAAGTATTCTGATCCAGTGTCTCACGCCCATCAAGCTCCCAGCCTATCTCATAAACCTGTCAAGCCTGCTCCCCAATATTTTGATCGTCACAGGTGTTCACGAATACACAGGGTCAACCACGAGGTTGAGTAGGGAATACAATGAAACAACAAAATATGATATGCATGCTCCTCCGTCACCTCCATCTCCATCTCAACTCATATCTCATAACCCGAACACCCACCATACCGATCCCCGGTAGACTATATATCGACCGTAGCCGATCGCATTTCCTTGTTGAGGACACCAGGGCAAGTCCGCAGAACCCGCCCGGGCCTTATCACAACATCATCTTCACCACACCACATCACCACAACATCCTCCATCTCCAATGCATATGAATGCTCAAAAGAAATTAATGCAACACAATATATATATCTTTGAACTGATCAATCATAAAATCATGCCGGTTACCAAATGTTGTGATAACATACTCAATACGATCAATTCAGTCAATCACCTTCCAAAGATATGAATCATAACGTAAATCAACAGCCACGAAGCAAGTCAACGTTCACAGTTTGGTCATACGAAACACAAACAAGTCAACACAATTCAACATCAACGATAATAAGTCAAGTGTATTTCCCTACCTTTTCGCAATCCAAGCACACACAAGCAATCACTTATGATCCTTCACTTATCCATCACCTACATAACATAATTATGTATAATTTCCATCTACTCAGTCAATTAATCATGCACATAACCTAGACTCATCATAACTTAATAGGAATATCAATTTAAAGAACAAACACGACTTTTCCTGATTTTCCTGCTCATGGCAGACTCGGTATAAAATGAATAACTAATTCCAGAAAATTCGAATTGATGCAAGGCCAATTGAATTGGAACCCCATGAGTCTTAGCTACAATTTATATCTAACGTGTTTTTCTCAAATTCCAAACTTATCAAGGGTTTTCAGACTGATTTCCAAAAACTGACAGAAACCGTCGCATAAAAAGTATTGATTCATAAAACGAGTTTGACAAATGATTCTTAAGTAAAACCAACGCCTAACTCATCTAAACTCTTTAAATTAAATATATGAAAAAGGCCCAGCACCAATTCAATATCTAAATTATGTTTTAGAAGTAATCTTGCAGCCTCTACTGATTTGCGGATTTTTTAGATAGACGTTCACAAATAATTTCTTCAGAAAACACTACACGGTGAAATGATACCAATTTTCACAGGCATAAACTAGGCTTGGAATAAACATGAGTCTATTCTATAACTTTTTGCATCCCATGGCTTTAAGACAGGTAAAACACTCAAATAACACAGACCAACGAATCTGTAAATTGCTGTAACTATTCCATTCATTTATCTCATACAATTTATAATCAAAAACCCCCAAACCAATTCTAGGGTTATGAAAATTATCCCAATACTACTATAATTATGCTAATAATTGAATAAAGAGGTAATAGGATAGTCTACTTACGAAATAGGATGAGAATAGGCTGAGAAATCGCCTCGCAATTCCTCACGCGGCTCCCTTCACACACGGCTCCCTCTTCTCTCTTTTCTCTCTTTTCTCATGGTTAAAATGAATATGGTGATAGGGAGATTAGGGTTTGGTTAGATGGGTTATACATATAGGATAGGTGCTATTAAGACGATACGGGCCTAGCCTAGTTAGATTAATTAAAACCCGAGTCACATAATTACCCGAGTCACAAATACACTACACGACCCACCGGTAACTCTACCTAATATAATATCATATTAAAATACCGGGTATTACAGTCTACCCTCCTTAAAAGAAACTTCGTCCCGAAGTTTAACCATAACAGAAACACATCATGTAACACTCCAACATAACCCACACAACGCATAACCAATATAGCCAAACTGAGAAATCACACATGAAAGTATAAAGATTTTACAATCCTACCCTCCTTAAACATGGTTACGTCCCCGTAACCTTCATTATTATAACAAAAGTTCTCAAACTATCTGCTAACAACCGAAAGAGGATAAAAGATTCACAACTCACGTTCAAGTTAACTAATCCCTACTAAAGACAATCAATATACAAGCTCTCTCAAGGAAGTTACGATTCTTCACAAGCTTTCTGACAAAGACATCGCCACGGATCGGAGCAAAAGCCACGTTGAATAACTTAAGACATTTCAGTATTAATCTAAACACTCTTCATATCAATCAATACATGCAATAACATTCACAGGATCTGCTTGTCAATCTAATTTATACATTACTACTCAGGTTACAAAGATGAAGATGCTTAGGTGCTCACATATGGTTCATGTCAAATAGCATATTTTCCAAGAAATATTGGTCGAATGACGAATGACGAATGCACATTGATTGTCAAATTTTACAAGCTTATTGGTCGAGTCAGTCAAGCGTGTAAACAACAATATTGGAAAGTTAACATACAATACTATCATTCATAAAATTTCATTCTTGGTGTTAAATATATTTAAACTGCACCCAACACCATGACATAAAAGATTAAATGTATTTAACTACACTAATTTTACAAATATTCATTACATATCATGCTAATATCAACATACCATGTTAACACACAACTCACTTAAATCACCACATTACATTTCCCGTTTTGACATTCGTAACTAACCACAACCCACTAATTCACTACATGAACGAACAACATGACTAAATAAACCCACTATTTGTGACTCCGTTCTAGCTTCATTCCCCCAGACTAGCAAATATCATGAAACCATACAACCGCATAATCGGGCCTGGAAATCTCATTCAATTTATACTCACACGACAAAATTTAACTTCATTTTCAAAACTTTGACTTTCATACTGGACGGTGAATAACTTTCTTAACATAAATCTTATAACAGAGCCGTCCATAGAATCCATTTAACTCAAAATCAGATAAACTTAACTCAATTCCTTCAAACAATACGAGCTTAGGTGTCGACTCATATTTCGTAATTTACAGGTTCATCTTATTCATTTCAGTCCTATCTTTACTAATGAACGACTATTACCTCAACATCAGGATTTTAGTTGCACTTCTTTACTCGCTTATATTCACGGCTAACACGACTACAAAGATTTAATCGGAGACCTTTTAGATAGTACACATTCCCTGGTGACGTCTCATCAAAGCATACGATTCGTACCATAAAGTAAAGCAAGTAACTACAAATTAACTGTGTTCAATCAAATTTTTACCTCTTTATTATAGATCTATTTATCACAGGTTGCATGGTCACACAAAGTATAAGTACCAACTCAATTACATGTTAAATTTTAAAACGATTTATCACATCATAAGAACTAACCATATAGTCAATATAAGAAGATTATTAGTTTAGATCGGAGGCACTGTAATACCCGGTATTTTAATATGATATTATATTAGGCCGAGTTACCAACTGGGTCGTGTAGTGTATTTGTGACTCGGGTAATTATGTGACTCGGGTTTTAATTAATCTAACTAGGCTAGGCCCGTATCGTCTTAATAGCACCTATCCTATATGTATAACCCATCTAACCAAACCCTAATCTCCCTATCACCATATTCATTTTAACCATGAGAAAAGAGAGAAAAGAGAGAAGAGGGAGCCGTGTGTGAAGGGAGCCGCGTGAGGAATTGCGAGGCGATTTCTCAGTCTATTCTCATCCTATTTCGTAAGTAGACTATCCTATTATCTCTTTATTCAATTATTAGCATAATTATAGTAGTATTGGGATAATTTTCGTAACCCTAGAATTGGTTTGGGGGTTTTTGATTATAAATTGTATGAGATAAATGAATGGAATAGTTACAGCAATTTACAGATTCGTTGGTCTGTGTTATTTGAGTGTTTTACCTGTCTTAAAGCCGTGGGATGCAAAAAGTTAAAGAAGAGACTCATGTTTATTCCAAGCCTAGTTTATGCCTGTGAAAATTGATAGCATTTCACCGTGTAGTTTTTCCTGAAGAAATTATTTGTGAACGTCTATCTAAAAAGTTCGTAAATCAGTAGAGGCTGAAAGATTACTTCTAAAACATAATTTATATATTGAATTGGTGCTGGGTATTTTTCATATATTTAATTTAAAGAGTTTAGATGAGTTAGGCGTTGGGTTTACTTAAGAATCATTTGTCAAACTCGTTTTATGAATCAATACTTTTTATGCGACGGTTTCTGTCAGTTTTTGAAAATCAGTCTGAAAACCCTTGATAAGTTTGGAATTTGAGAAAAACACGTTAGATATAAATTGTAGCTAAGACTCATGGGGTTCCAATTAAATTGGCCTTGCATCAATTCGAATTTTCTGGAATTAGTTATTCATTTTATACCGAGTCTGCCATGAGCAGGAAAATCAGGAAAAGTCGTGTTTGTTCTTTAAATTGATATTCCTATTAAGTTATGATGAGTCTAGGTTATGTGCATGATTAATTGACTGAGTAGATGGTAATTATACATAATTATGTTATGTAGGTGATGGATAAGTGAAGGATCATAAGTGATTGCTTGTGTGTGCTTGGATTGCGAAAAGGTAGGGAAATACACTTGACTTATTATCGTTGATGTTGAATTGTGTTGACTTGTTTGTGTTTCGTATGACCAAACTGTGAACGTTGACTTGCTTCGTGGCTGTTGATTTACGTTATGATTCATATACTGGAAGGTGATTGACTGAATTGATCGTATTGAGTATGATATCACAACATTTGGTAACCGGCATGATTTTATGATTGACCAGTTCAAAGATATATATATTGTGTTGCATTAATTTCTTTTGAGCATTCATATGCATTGGAGATGGAGGATGTTGTGGTGATGTGGTGTGGTGAAGATGATGTTGTGATAAGGCCCAGGCGGGTTCTGCAAAGATTTGCCCTGGTGTCCTCATTGCGAGGAAATGGGCAGATCGGCTACGGTCGATATATAGTCTACCAGGGGATCGGTATGGGCGGGTGTTCCGGGTTATGAGATATGAGTTGAGATGGAGATGGAGGTGACGGAGGAGCATGCATATCATATTTTGTTGTTTCATTGTATTCCCTACTCAACCTCGTGGTTGACCCTGTGTATTCGTGAACACCTGTGACGATCCAAATATTGGGGAGCAGGCTTGACAGGTTTATAAGATAGGCTGGGAGCTTGATGGGCGTGAGACACTGGATCAGAAGACTTAGTAGCTAGATCATCATTTAGAAGACTTTCACTTTCATTTATGTTTACGTAAGTACAAAGTGTGAGATTTAAGTTGGGATGGGTTAGTATACATAGTATGTTCATAAGAGCTTGTAACATAGTAAAGAATGACCTAGTGCTGAAACTCGTTTTGTTTGATTTTACTCTTTAATTGACCTTACTGCCATTTATTTTCTGTTTATTGCCTATGGATGAAAATTTTATGAGAGCTAGCCTCGTGAGTTAGTGTTCATTTGGCGTTGGTTTCATGCTTATAGGATATATGGATTAGGAGTAATAAATATTTTAGTGGGCTGTGGTCAGGAAGTTTCTGTGCAGTGATGTTTCGACCAACGATTTTGTAAAAATCCTCATTTAAATTGTATTAATAATTTTTGCATAATTCCAACTCCATCGTTCAGAAGATTCGCATATGTTTTCAAATTGATAAGCCACGAAAATTTTTGATGTCTCTATATTAAATGGTAAGTTTTGCAAACTGACCCAAGTTTCGGACCAATTGCTGTCACATACTTGTTTGGACCAACTGAGTTGTAAAATCCTTTAAAAAATTGAATTCTTGAGCTTTGGACCTCATTCTTTTTCTCACGAATTATTAACTCTCTGTATGTTATAAAAAGTAATATAACTCAAGTTTTCGTTGAACGGTTATTTATTCGTGATTTTTTTTGGAAGTTACAACGTGAATCATAACTTTTAAAATGTGAATGCTATGTTGAGTTTTCATGCAGTTGTTCGATTATTTCATGAGCCTTATTAATGTGAAATTATAGTGTCCTTATATGATGATAGTAGCACACATATTCATTGGTTATGTATCTTAACTAGTGATAAAAAAAAAATTAAAGTTTAGTTTATAACATTGTTGGCATGATAGTATGAGTGAAATTGAATAGCTTAATTTGATTCTTAATCGAGGGTGAAATATTTTATACGAGTCCAGTTGTTTGCATATTTTATGCTTGGCATGTTATAATATCTCTGGTGTGTTCATCATATTTGTATAGTGGTCGGATATATATAAATATAAAACTATATTGTCATATCTTGGTAAAGTTGGTGGCGTTAAATGTTAACTTGATTGTTCTAATATACTCGCATGAATATTTATAATAATTATGTTCAAATGTTTACACATGGATGGTAGTAATGAGTATGTTTAAATGTTCACACATGTAGGATGTCATCTGAGTTCTAATGTCTTTTATGTGAGTCTGTGTGCCTATAGTTATACTTATTACTTTCATTGCATTAATTTATTTCAGTTGAACCTAAACTTATGATATGATAATAAAATAGTGTTGTTGCTCCTTATTGGATATGTTCATAGTTGTATTTTCATGAAATGCTAAGGTGATTGTTGCAATTGTCACGATATTTGAAATATAGTTTGATATAGTTACGATATAGTTACGATATTTGAAATATATTCTCGAACCGTCGCTATGAATTATAATGAGATAACCCTTTGATGATTCACATGTTATGCGTATGTTTAAATGATAGTCGTTATAGTTACGTTTAATTGAGCCGCGAGTTGCCTATTTGTTCAAACCGTGCAAACCAGAGAACTTGTTCACCTTTCTAATCTTTTGTCATAGATAATGTTTTACAAGTTATATGATGGTATATGTACATGTTTAAGTTGTTTATGCGATATCTTTTATTTTCTTTGAAAATGAATTATCTTGAGTTGATGGATACAATTGAATGGTATGGTTGCTAAAATGTTAAACATATGTGTGATATGGAAGTAATTTTGATGTTATTGTGAATCATATAACCATTAATACTCAATTGTAATTTCAGTTGTTTGACTTCTACATTATTAAGTTAATTACTCATGACCTTAATCGATGGTTCCGTAAGGAGTTTAACAGGGAATTTTATAATGTGCCTCCGATCTAAACTAATAATCTTCTTATATTGACTATATGGTTAGACTCTTGTCTAGTTCTTATGACGTGATAAATCGTTTTAAAATTTAACATGTGATTGAGTTGGTACTTATACTTTTGTGTGACCATGCAACCCGTGATAAATAGATCTGTAATAAAGAGGTAAAATTTTGATTGAACACAGTTAATTTGTAGTTACTTGCTTTACATCATGGTACGAATCGTATGCTTTGATGAGACGTCACCAGGGAATGTGTACTATCTAAAAGGTCTCCGATTAAATGTTGTAGTCGTGTTAGCCGTGAATATAACTGAGTAAAGAAGTGCAACTAAAATCCTGATGTTGAGGTAATAGTCGTTCATTAGTAAAGATAGGACTGAAATGAATAAGATGAACCTGTAAATTACGAAATATGAGTCGACATCTAAGCTTGTATTGTTTGAAGGAATTGAGTTAAGTTTATCTGATTTTGAGTCAAATGGATTCTATGGACGACTCTGTTATAAGATTTATGTTAAGAAAGTTATTCACCGTCAAAGTATGAAAGTAAAAGTTTTGAAAATGAAGTTAAATTTTGTCGTGTGAGTATAAATTGTATGAGATTTCCAGCCCAGTGTCGGTTGTATGGTTTCATGATATTTGCTAGTCCGGGGAATGAAGCTAGAACGGAGTCACAAATAGTGGGTTAATTTAGTCATGTTGTTCGTTCATGTAGTGAATTAGTGGGTTGTGGTTAGTTACGAATGTCAAAACGGGAAATGTAATGTGGTGATTTAAGTGAGTTGTGTGTTAACATGGTATGTTGATATTAGCATGATATGTAATGAATATTTGTAAAATTGGTGTAGTTAAATACATTTAATCTTTTATGTCATGGTGTTGAACAAAATTTTATCGTGCAGTTTAAATATATTTAACACCAAGAATGAAATTTTATGTATGATAGTATTGTATGTTAACTTTCCAATATCGTTGTTTACTCGCTTGACTGACTCGACCAATAAGCTTGTAAAATTTGCCAATCAATGTGCATTCGTCATTCGTCATTCGACCAATATTTCTTGGAAAATATGCTATTTGACATGAACCATATGTGAGCACCTAAGCATCTTCATCTTTGTAACCTGAGTAGTAATGTATAAATTAGATTGACAAGCAGATCCTGTGAATGTTATTGCATGTATTGATTGATATGAAGAGTGTTTAGATTAATACTGAAATGTCTTAAGTTATTCAACATGGCTTTTGCTCCGATCCGTGGCGATGTGATGTAGCAGCAGTAACTGTAGCTTCCTTGAGAGAGCTTGTATATTGATTTTCTTTAGTAGGGATTAGTTAACTTGAACGTGAGTTGTGAATCTTTTATCCTCTTTCAGTTGTTAGCAGTAGTTTGAGAACTTTTGTTATAATAATGAAGGTTACAGGGACGTAACCATGTTTAAGGAGGGTAGGATTGTAAAATCTTTATACTTTCATGTGTGATTTCTCAATTTGGCTATATTGGTCATGCGTTGTGTGGGTTATGTTGGAGTGTTACATGATGTGTTTCTGTTATGGTTAAACTTCGGGGACGAAGTTTAGTTTAAGGAGGGTGGAATGTAATACTGCGTTTAATATTCAATTTGGTGGGTGCCTTACATACTTTTGTATATGCGTTTCATAATTCGTTTGCGTTGGTTGGTAGAGAGGGTAAACTTCGGGACGAAGTTTCTTTTAAGGAGGGTAGACTGTAATACCCGGTATTTTAATATGATATTATATTAGGCCGAGTTACCAGCTGGGTCGTGTAGTGTATTTGTGACTCGGGTAATTATGTGACTCGGGTTTTAATTAATCTAACTAGGCTAGGCCCGTATCGTCTTAATAGCACCTATCCTATATGTATAACCCATCTAACCAAACCCTAATCTCCCTATCACCATATTCATTTTAACCATGAGAAAAGAGAGAAAAGAGAGAAGAGGGAGCCGTGTGTGAAGGGAGCCGCGTGAGGAATTGCGAGGCGATTTCTCAGTCTATTCTCATCCTATTTCGTAAGTAGACTATCCTATTATCTCTTTATTCAATTATTAGCATAATTATAGTAGTATTGGGATAATTTTCGTAACCCTAGAATTGGTTTGGGGGTTTTTGATTATAAATTGTATGAGATAAATGAATGGAATAGTTACAGCAATTTACAGATTCGTTGGTCTGTGTTATTTGAGTGTTTTACCTATCTTAAAGCCGTGGGATGCAAAAAGTTAAAGAAGAGACTCATGTTTATTCGAAGCCTAGTTTATGCCTGTGGAAATTGATAGCATTTCACCGTGTAGTTTTTCCTGAAGAAATTATTTGTGAACGTCTATCTAAAAAGTCCGTAAATCAGTAGAGGCTGAAAGATTACTTCTAAAACATAATTTAGATATTTAATTGGTGCTGGGTATTTTTCATATATTTAATTTAAAGAGTTTAGATGAGTTAGGCGTTGGTTTTACTTAAGAATCATTTGTCAAACTCGTTTTATGAATCAATACTTTTTATGCGACGGTTTCTGTCAGTTTTTGAAAATCAGTCTGAAAACCCTTGATAAGTTTGGAATTTGAGAAAAACACGTTAGATATAAATTGTAGCTAAGACTCATGGGGTTCCAATTAAATTGGCCTTGCATCAATTCGAATTTTCTGGAATTAGTTATTCATTTTATACCGAGTCTGCCATGAGCAGGAAAATCAGGAAAAGTCGTGTTTGTTCTTTAAATTGATATTCCTATTAAGTTATGATGAGTCTAGGTTATGTGCATGATTAATTGACTGAGTAGATGGTAATTATACATAATTATGTTATGTAGGTGATGGATAAGTGAAGGATCATAAGTGATTGCTTGTGTGTGCTTGGATTGCGAAAAGGTAGGGAAATACACTTGACTTATTATCGTTGATGTTGAATTGTGTTGACTTGTTTGTGTTTCGTATGACCAAACGGTGAACGTTGACTTGCTTCGTGGCTGTTGATTTACGTTATGATTCATATCTTTGGAAGGTGATTGACTGAATTGATCGTATTGAGTATGATATCACAACATTTGGTAACCGGCATGATTTTATGATTGATCAGTTCAAAGATATATATATTGTGTTGCATTAATTTCTTTTGAGCATTCATATGCATTGGAGATGGAGGATGTTGTGGTGATGTGGTGTGGTGAAGATGATGTTGTGATAAGGCCCAGGCGGGTTCTGCAGGACTTGCCCTGGTGTCCTCAGCTGCGAGCTGGCAGATCGGCTACGGTCGATATATAGTCTACCGGGGATCGGTATGGTGGGTGTTCGGGTTATGAGATATGAGTTGAGATGGAGATGGAGGTGACGGAGGAGCATGCATATCATATTTTGTTGTTTCATTGTATTCCCTACTCAACCTCGTGGTTGACCCTGTGTATTCGTGAACACCTGTGACGATCCAAATATTGGGGAGCAGGCTTGACAGGTTTATAAGATAGGCTGGGAGCTTGATGGGCGTGAGACACTGGATCAGAAGACTTAGTAGCTAGATCATCATTTAGAAGACTTTCACTTTCATTTATGTTAGTTCCTTGTAATTTGATGTAAAAGAGGTTTTGTAATAATTAAGTTAAAGTAATTATATATTTTGCCTTGGAGTTTAATTTGTTATTCACTACCTCGGGAAACCGAGATGGTAACAGTCCGGTTTATTAGGGAATGTCTTGCTTAAGGCTCCTTCATAAATCAGGGTGTTACAGGCACACTATAAAATTCCTAGTTAAACTCCTTACGGAACCATCGACTGTGCGTCATGAGTAATTAACTTAATAATGTAGAAGTCAAACAACTGAAATTACAATTGAGTATTAATAGTTATATGATTCACAATAACAACAAAATTTACTTCCATATCACACATATGTTTAACATTTTAGCAACCATACCATTCAATTGTATCCATCAACTCAGTATAATTCATTTTCAGCAAAAATAAAAGATATCGCATAAACAACTTAAACATGTACATATACCATCATATAACTTGTAAAACATTATCTATGACAAAAGATTAGTAAGGTGAACAAGTTCTCTGGTTTGCACGATTTGAACAAATAGGCAACTCGCGGCTCAATTAAACGTAACTATAACGACTATCATTTAAACATACGCATGACATGTGAATCATCAAAGGGTTATCTCATTATAATTCGACTGTTCGAGAATATATTTCAAATATTGTAACTATATCGTAACTATATTTCAAATATCGTGACAATTGCAACAATCACCTTAGCATTTCATGACAATACAACTATGAACATATCCAATAAGGAACAACAACACTATTTTATTATCATATCATAAGTTTAGGTTCAACTGAAATAAATTAATGCAATGAAAGTAATAAGTATAACTATAGGCACACAGACTCACATAAAAGACATGAGAACTCAGATGACATCCTACATGTGTGAACATTTAGACATACTCATTACTACCATCCATGTGTAAATATTTAAACATAATTATTATAAATATTCACGCGAGTATATTAGAACAATCAAGTTAACATTTAACGCCACCAACTTTACCAAGATATGACAATATAGTTTTATATTTATATATATCCGACCACTATACAAATATGATGAACACACCAGAGATATTACAACATGCCAAACATATATAAAATATGCAACAACTGGACTAGTATAAAATATTTCACCCTCGATTAAGGATCAGATTAAGCTATTCAATTTCACACATACTATCATGCCAACAATGTTATAAACTAAACTTTAATTTTTTTATCAGTTGTTAAGATACATAACCAATGAATATGTGTGCTACTATCATCATATAAGGACACTATAATTTCACATTACTAAGGCTCATGAAATAATCGAATAACTGTATGAAAACTCAACATAGAATTCACATTTTAAAAGTTATGATTCACGTTGTAACTTCCAAAAATCACGAAAAAATAACCGTTCAACGAAAACTTGAGTTATGTTACTTTTTATAACATACAGAGAGTTAATAATTCGTAAGAAAAAGAATGAGGTCCAAAGCTCAAGAATTCAATTTTTAAAGGATTTTACAACTCAGTTGGTCCAAACAAGTATGTGACAGCAATTGGTCCGAAACTTGGGTCAGTTTGCAAAACTTACCATTTAATATAGATACATCAAGAATTTTCGTGGCTTATCAATTTGAAAACATATGCGAATCTTCTGATCGATGGATTTGGAATTATGCAAAAATTATTAATACAATTTAAATGAGGATTTTTACAAAATCGTTGGTCGAAACATCACTGCACAGGAACTTCCTGACCACAGCCCACTAAAATATTTATTACTCCTAATCCGTATATCCTATAAGCATGAAACCAACGCCAAATGAACACTAACTCACGAGGCTATCTCTCATAAAATATTCATCCATAGGCAATAAACAGAAAAGAAATGGCAGTAAGGTCAATTAAAGAGTAAAATCAAACAAAACGAGTTTCAGCACTAGGTCATTCTTTACTATGTTACAAGCTCTTATGAACATACTATGTATACTAACTCATCCCAACTTAAATCTCACACTTTGTATCAATACGTCATTCACATCCATCCAGATAAATATCATCAATTCGCAATTATTTTCACGCTCACGATTACCACAATCCAACACTTCATTGATTATCAATCTGAACACGAAAATTTATTTCTCATCTCCACAACATCATATGATCACGTCATCATTCATACAAAATACTTACCGTAACGTTGTCCTGTAGAATGGTTAGAATATATGGGTCTCAAGGTATACATCAACTCGATTATATCCAAGGTTTTCCTTCTAACTACCCCATTCACTCAATTTTCTCTCGGGTTACCTGGTTCAAAACTGAGAGGGCAAAAGAGCACGTATTAAGGGTGCCTTCTTAACTGCACTGTGAGCTCCTAACAGTTTATTCCCAGGGGTTCATTTTATTTAGACACATCCTACGGTCATTGGGTTCATTGGTTTAGGCCTGAGGATCGTTCGCTCTGATACCACTTTGTAACACCCCGATTTATGAAGGAGCCTTTAGCAAGACATTCCCTAATAAACCGGACTGTTACCATCTCGGTTTCCCGAGGTAGTGAATAACAAATTAAACTCCAAGGCAAAATATATAATTACTTTAACTTAATTATTACAAAACCTCTTTTACATCAAATTACAAGGAACTAACATAAATGAAAGTGAAAGTCTTCTAAATGATGATCTAGCTACTAAGTATTCTGATCCAGTGTCTCACGCCCATCAAGCTCCCAGCCTATCTCATAAACCTGTCAAGCCTGCTCCCCAATATTTGGATCGTCACAGGTGTTCACGAATACATAGGGTCAACCACGAGGTTGAGTAGGGAATACAATGAAACAACAAAATATGATATGCATGCTCCTCCGTCACCTCCATCTCCATCTCAACTCATATCTCATAACCCGGAACACCCAGCCATACCGATCCCCGGTAGACTATATATCGACCGTAGCCGATCCGCCACCTTGTTGAGGACACCAGGGCAAGTCCTGCAGAACCCGCCTGGGCCTTATCACAACATCATCTTCACCACACCACATCACCACAACATCCTCCATCTCCAATGCATATGAATGCTCAAAAGAAATTAATGCAACATAATATATATATCTTTGAACTGATCAATCATAAAATCATGCCGGTTACCAAATGTTGTGATATCATACTCAATACGATCAATTCAGTCAATCACCTTCCAGTATATGAATCATAACGTAAATCAACAGCCACGAAGCAAGTCAACGTTCACAGTTTGGTCATACGAAACACAAACAAGTCAACACAATTCAACATCAACGATAATAAGTCAAGTGTATTTCCCTACCTTTTCGCAATCCAAGCACACACAAGCAATCACTTATGATCCTTCACTTATCCATCACCTACATAACATAATTATGTATAATTACCATCTACTCAGTCAATTAATCATGCACATAACCTAGACTCATCATAACTTAATAGGAATATCAATTTAAAGAACAAACACGACTTTTCCTGATTTTCCTGCTCATGGCAGACTCGGTATAAAATGAATAACTAATTCCAGAAAATTTGAATTTATGCAAGGCCAATTGAATTGGAACCCCATGAGTCTTAGCTACAATTTAAATCTAACGTGTTTTTCTCAAATTCCAAACTTATCAAGGGTTTTCAGACTGATTTCCAAAAACTGACAGAAACCGTCGCATAAAAAGTATTGATTCATAAAACGAGTTTGACAAATGATTCTTAAGTAAAACCAACGCCTAACTCATCTAAACTCTTTAAATTAAATATATGAAAAAGACCCAGTACCAATTCAATATCTAAATTATGTTTTAGAAGTAATCTTTCAGCCTCTACTGATTTGCGGACGTTTTAGATAGACGTTCACAAATAATTTCTTCAGGAAAAACTACACGGTGAAATGCTACCAATTTTCACAGGCATAAACTAGGCTTGGAATAAACATGAGTCTCTTCTTTAACTGTTTGCATCCCAAGGGTTTAAGACAGGTAAAACACTCAAATAACACAGACCAACGAATCAGTAAATTGCTGTAACTATTCCATTCATTTATCTCATACAATTTATAATCAAAAACCCCCAAACCAATTCTAGGGTTACGAAAATTATCCTAATACTACTATAATTATGTTAATAATTGAATAAAGAGGTAATAGGATAGTCTACTTACGAAATAGGATGAGAATAGGCTGAGAAATCGCCTCGCAATTCCTCACGCGGCTCCCTTCACACACGGCTCCCTCTTCTCTCTTTTCTCTCTTTTCTCATGGTTAAAATGAATATGGTGATAGGGAGATTAGGGTTTGGTTAGATGGGTTATACATATAGGATAGGTGCTATTAAGACGATACAGGCCTAGCCTAGTTAGATTAATTAATACCCGAGTCACATAATTACCCGAGTCACAAATACACTACACGACCCAGCTGGTAACTCGGCCTAATATAATATCATATTAAAATACCGGGTATTACACTTATTCCCTTAAGATCATCTAGACTATAACCTATAGCTTTTTCATGTTCTTTTAACACATCAAGCAAACTTTTCAATTGGTTCTCATCAAGTTTTTCATTAACAGTCACGGGTTTGGTTTTAGATTCATCAAGGTAAGCATACTTCAAATTTGGGGGAATGGATTTTAGAGTTGGAGTTTGTACCTCACTTTCTACCATTGAAGGTTCACTAGGGGCATTTTCCATCTCCATTACACATTCCATCCTCATGGCATATTCGATTTGTTCCTCAAGCTCTTCATACCCATCGTACTCAAACTCCATGACATATTCGTCTAGTTCTTTGTCTTGCATGGTATGATATTTGGTTGCTTGTTCTACTTTAGTGGATTGTGATGCTTTCTCGAGAATATCATTTATCAATATGGATTTCTCATAGGTGAGCTCTTTGTTAGCTAGAGCGGCTTTAAGGAGATCTACTTCTAATTCCCAACGCTTATTTTTGGCCTCACTTGCTTCTAAGGGTTCCAATGCTTGCAAAGGGTCTTTGATGAGAGTAGTACCCATTGATCCTCTACACAACAATCTATAATATCCATCTTGCAAAATACACTAAGAGAAAATGGCGAGAAGTACCTTGAGGAAGTGCTCTCCCTCAAGGAAAAGAAAGACACAACAAAAAACAATTAATGAAAATCAAATCAATTGAACACCGTCCCCGGCAATGGCGCCATTTTTGGTTCGGTTAAAACTCGTCGTCAAAAGCTACAAACCAAAACAATATTTATAACTTCACAAACTACTCTTAGCAAAGAGGTAAGTAAAGGTTGGATCCCAAGGGACGGGTATTGATGTAAGATTTTCAATTGCAAGTAGTTATGTCTAGGGGTGTCACAAGTTGTCTTGAGATGAGGTGTATTCTAAACTAATCAACAAGATGAATGTAAATGAATGAAAACAAAGTAAAGTAATTAAAGGGGTTTGCAAACAAATGATTAAAGGCACTGGGGTGTCATAGGTTCATAGGGGATTCATGGGAGTAGATTATACAAACATGTTCTCAATTAGATGCAAGCACTTATTGTTGTGATGGGATCGAGTTAGTGTATGTCCTACAATCCCTAGGAAGATTTGGGTCCCAGAGCCGAGTCGTCTAGACTGTACAACACCTACAAGTTGACTTAATTCTTCCTATTCAACTCTATGCATGGTCTAATGAGGCTCGAGTTGGTTTATATCTTATAAGCCTCAGTGAAAAGATAAGGGATGTTAAAAAAATGCAAGGATTCATAGGTTCGCATTTCATCAAACATAACATGTGCATAGGTTGAAACCACAACAAGCAAGCAAATTAATTATGAAAACATATGAGATTAAGCATAGATCAATCCCTATGTTTGTTTCCCCTAATTCCCCATTAACCCCAGCTAGAGAAACCACTCACTCATGATCAAGTTTAGCATGCTAATAAGGTTGTCAATCATACTAACAAAGACAAAGATAATGAATAAAGTAAAGTGATTAACAATAATTAAACAAGGGTAAAAAGGAATTATACCTATGGAGATGATCCAAATAATAAAGCAAACAATAATATGTTAGAAATCTATATCTCATTATTTAACATATTCACATATGTTTCAAATTAATTTAGTCATAAAATTAATTACTAATCTTATGCATGCAAACTAAAACAAAAGAGATAAGAAAATCAATTTCTCACCAAATAAATTTCGGTCAAATGGACACCAACAAGATCTCCTTCTTGTTAGTTCTTGAGCTTTCAAAAATGGATGAACATATATGACTTCAAAATAGAAGTCCTCCAATTAGTAGCACCTAAGACTATCCCTTAATCCCACAAACTAACATGTACCAGATGTTTGTAATGTAGTTTACCTTAAAATCTATTACTAATACTCATATACTATTTCTAGTATTATTAGTGTTTGATTTAAACAAATTTGATTCACAAAAATGAATTTTCATGAAGAACAAGAGAGAGAAGTAGTTGCTTTTCATAAAACATGAGAGAATGATAAAAAATAAGAAAAATCCTCTTACAATGCCCCCCAAAACCGGTTGGTGTGGAGTATATGGACCAATTTTTCTTTTTCTTTTTGTCTTCACAAGACAAATTGGTGTAAGGCTTTTGCATGGTCAAGTCACTATCAAGTGTCATAGACAAATGAATAAGAAAAACGAACAAGACAAAATTTCTCATAAGCTCACCCATATTTCGGTTTACATACACTACTACAAAAACATGAATAAGTAACACCTAATAGAGAACAGTTAAGTTAATTAACCGTTTTCTAACAATAAAGAGAACGCCTCTCCTAAATAAGCGTTGTGTTAAAAAAACAATAGAAAACGCTTTTCATATTAACAGTTATCTAAACTTTTCGGAAAAAAAAAAAAATAATAAAAAAAAATCAGAAATAAATATAGAAACCCCACTATATTCGTTCGGTGTTGCTCTTTCACATACGCCTTTTACTCTTTCACATACTTTTTTTCATAAAATTTCCATTCTCTACCCTTTTCCTAAATCTAAACAAGTTAGGTTTTTTATGTACCATTTTCCCCCTAAAATTAAAACCTAATTCTTCTAAAACTTAAACAATGGATTACAATTCTTCAAATTCTTCAATTAATGAAGTAATACTAATTTGTTTACCTATTATTAAAAACTTGTTTATTGTTTATTAATTATTGTCTTAAAATTAGGGTTTTATAATCACACTAAAAGTTCTTTAATTATGTTGATGGTGGAAGGCATGTTGAGTGGTGGGATGTGGGCGGTGGCCGGAGTCGTAGGGGTGGGGCGTTGTGGGGGCGGCGAAGTTGCACGGAGGGTTACTGTTCATCGTTTTTTTTTTTTTTTTTTTTTTTTCGTAAATCATTATTTGTTTTTTTTCCGTAAATCATTACTCCGGTAGGCATAGGGTCGGCCGGAATAATGGGTTTCCGGCGAGGTGTTGGTTAATGGAGGTGTGTGGTGGTTAATGGAGATGGATGATGGTGATTTAATGGTGAAAGGGGATTATGAAAGGGAGAAAAAAATTGAATGTGTAAAGGAAGAAAGAAATGAGAGGGGTAACAGTGTAAATTACGTATGTGAAAGAGTAAAAGGCGTATGTGAAAGAGCAATACCCTATTCGTTTCTCTTCTAACTTCAGTTACAAAGTTGCAACTCCATTTTTCTACTGAACATCACCACCTTCGACATTTATTTTCATCATTACAAATTACAAAGCTGCTACCATTTCATAGAATCAAAGACGCGGTTGTCGGACCATCACCACCTTCGACATTTTTATATGGTTCAAAATTTCTAGGGTTTGAGCACTTTACCCCAAATTTTGCGATTTATTATGTTACAAATCGAATTGCGGCTATAAATCAAGAAACTGACTTGTTTCTTTGACAATTTCGGGGTTGGTCTACAATTAACAGGTTAGTATTGCTATTCTTGCGATTTATTATGTTATAATTTAAATTTTTGCGATTTAATTCAATATACCCTAGAAAATTGGAGATTTACAATAAACATGAAAGCCGACGAAAATGGGTAGAATTAGGGATCTTCGCTTTCAATAAACGGGTTCGTATTGCTATTCTTAGGGTTTTACCTCTTGCATTCAATTCAACTGGTATTCCATCTAGTCTTTTCAGTAATTCGTATATATGATGAATATTGGTAATTTTTGTAATTGATGAACATGGGGTTATTTTTCCGCAAATTATTGATTGTAACAAGTTGATCAGGCCTACTAATTGTCGTGGATTCTTGTGGCTGTTAATTGCGGTTTTCATCATGCTAGGTTCGTTCTGATTCAATAATAGTTTAGATTGATTTCATACTGAAGAGGGATTTTCAATTGTGCAATCTAGATTACTGTTGATGTTATGAGTCGGTTGTATTGATCGATGTGGATAGCTGATGATTTGATTATTGTTGGGATTCGGTGTGTGGAGTTTAAATTTGTTGAGCTCTTCGTCCTACACAGATTCAAATTATTAAAATTGTGTAGATTATTGTTTGTAATAATCATAGATCATCAGTTCAGTTTTTCCCTCAACTACTCATTTGGATCTTGTGTTTATACATCTTTAATTGTTTGCTTTTTTTTTTTTTTTGAGAAAGATGAGATCTATACCAAACTTGGAATTATGTCAAATTTTCTTTTCTTTTTTTTTTTTGCTCAAATAGTAAAATTATGTGCACAAAAATGTACGGAGCTAGGTCTACTTTAAACTGTGTCTGAGTTTCTCCGGTGGAGTAAGTCTAGCAATCGAATAAGTCATTTTTGTAATGTCAAGAAACCATCTCAACCAATTGGTTTAAGCTAATGGTTGGAAACCCAAGATCGATTTTATACTCTTACAAAAAGATATTCATATTTCCATATGAATGACCCAAATTATATCCAATTTTAGTGGAGATGTTTGTTAGCTTAGCTGTTAATTATTGAGATTAGTAGTCTAGGACTCGTGCGTTGTATTCGAATCCGTCAGCTTGTAAATTGACCGGTTCTCCCTCTGCACATAAAGAAAGTATCCGATATCAATGCTAAACATTCTGAACATCGACGATGTGCTGACCCCTTGATCTAGATTTCTTTTGATGAAACTTGTAGTAATTTCCATCTATATCGATAGGAAAAATTAGTATGCTAATTTCATTTTTTTTTCTTTTATGTTTGATATTGCAATATGTTGAGGTGTGTCGACTCATTCTGGGATAGTACTAATTTAAGTGGAGGTACGTCCGAATACCACGTAACCCTTGTTAATTCAGTATCTTGCTATTTTATTATCTGCGCCCGTCTCACAGGAGACCAATTATTTCGATAATATCTGTTTGGCAGCTGGATATTGCGGTATAACTGATAATTTACTCTTACCAGATAGTTATGATGGAATGGTACTTTGGACAAGAAGCTGGTGATCTAGTTGTTCCCAAAAATCAAGAGTACTTAGATAGACTTCCATCACCCGATAGTTGGTCGCAGTGGGGAACAGATGAACTAGGAAACTCGGGATGGCCAAACAACTTTGATGCTGGTAAGATATCAAGTCTGCCAGATGAAAAATCTCAGCACCAAAGTATGTTTGGTAGAGGAAGGAAAGATAAAAACCAACCTTTATATCGAGGCTAACTCGTGATTCATTTTTGATTTTATCCAGGAATTCCTTGCTCCAAGATGATGTTCCTGTGCCATCACATAGTCATGGTCCATTTTCACCACAATATCGATACAGTATGATGTCGTCGGAGAGTGATTCGGGAAACAAAGGGATGGACTGTCGAAGTGTTCCCTGTGATGGCGAAGGAGTGATGGATATTGATAGTTTCAGGACTCCACCTTGCTCTCCTCCAGATGTCTCAGACAATGGACATGCTAGTTTCTAAAATCTTAGTTATGGAAACTACTTGAAGGAAATGTAGATCTATATACATACTAACATACTCATATATGTTTAAACTAATTTGTCATAAAATTAAACATGGATTTTATGCATGTAAACATTAATAAAAGAAGATAAGAAAACATTTTCTCACCATAATGATTTCGGTCATATTGGGCACTAACAAGATCTCCTTCTTGTTAGTTCCTGAGCTTTCCATTAATGGATGAACATTCTTGACTTCAAATTAGAAGCCCTCCAATTAGTTGCACCCAAGACAATCCCTTAAACCCACAAATAAACATGTACTAGATTTTTGCAATGTAGTTTACCTTAAAATCTATTACTAATACTCATATACTACTTCTAGTAATCTTAGTAATTTATATGAACAATTTAGATTAAAATCTCATCCTTTTTGATGAAGATGAAAGAGAGAGAAGAGAGGAAATTCTACATGAACATTTTGCATGTAATTTGAATGGATATTCATTAAAGAATTAGTAGAGTAAAAACTACTCTAATGTTAGAGGGAGCACGGTTTTGGCGGAGGTAATGGACCAATATATTGTTCTTCCCTTTATACTTTTGACCTTATCTAAACCTTAGGCATGTAAGGCTAGGCAAGTAGAGTCATAATGATGTTATTTTAGCTTATTAAAATAAATCACCCACCATCCTCTAGACCCTCTTAATTTCGGTCCATTATGTATAAAATGGACTACCATTTTATTTTTGTCAATTTGTCATTTGTCACACAATATGTCACATGTAGTATGATACATGTTACTAATTAATTAAATGCATATTTATCACATAAATATCATTTTATAAATTAATTAAATTACATTCAACAAATTGACTAGTGATACTTGATCACATAAATAAAATGGGTCATATAGTTATAATTCACAACTTCTTGTAATTATAATTAACCATTCATTCTTATCTTTATTGTTTCTCAAACAATAAATAATTTTAGCAACAAAGCATTTTATTACTAAAATAAATCTTATTTAATCCCATTACAATAAGATATCAATATTCTCTTTCTCACAAATCGAATTGTCCAATTTTAAGGAATTAATTAATCTGTATCGGTATACAACTAATTAACCTTTTCAATTAAGGGAATCGTCCTTTAGGTGTGACCTCAAGGGATCAACTGATCACCACCGTCGCACGGTAGTAATGTCAAACTCTAGCCAGCCAATCATTACCGATATGTGTGGACTAGTTGACTATATATGTAATGTTTCATCCCTTCCGTATTCTTGAAATGAGATTTAATAATGATATTTAAATCATGTGATCGCACTATTGTTGAGGACACATTTCCCAACAATCTCCCACTTGTCCTCGACAAGTGTGCGTCACCAATTCTCTTGTCCTATTACTATCTCCCACTCAATGCAAGGTGTCTTTCGGGTCGTACTTGCAAGTGATCATATCGAGAGTGGTTTCCTCGATCTGGAGAATAACTGATTGACCGGAATTTATCCACCATGGATACCTTCCGAGCGCGGCCATGAATTTCCAGTTCATTACTCCTCGAGTGGCCCTGAGATATTGTTTTAACCCTGACAAGGGGGTGGACAATTCCTATCGCACTTATTCCCTTCGACTAGCCACAGCCATCATAACCCAATATATGCCCATTTGACCCCATTTACGAAGGCCGTAGTAACACAAATCAAAGTTAATCTGAAACTGTGCCATCTTAGGCGAATAGTCTTTAGTCAAAGAATCGACTCATTAGAATACTATAGTAGCTCTCGCCACGACCAGGCTTTATAAATTTGCCAGAACTTTATAAGCGGTCACTGCCCGACAAAGTGTTCCTAACAGTCTGCCTATGTGATCGACTAGTCATCTCATATGACTGTATGACACTTGAACTTGCCATCAATCGCATCACACTCTAGTCACTTCGAGACGTCACCTCATATAAGTGACTATGGGCGAATACAATGCTAATCCGTGTTCACTTTAACGGGGTTCAATTGTCTCTACAACCCGTTTGAATGTAACAAAGTATAATAAAAGAGTTTTAAAGTAAAACTCGAACGACAAATGCGATTATCACATATGAATAGTCAATGCCTGATTACTATTTCATGTTCTATAATCTAATTTGATCTTGTACGTAGTTGTTCATTTCAATTCAATTGAAATGACATGACTCATCATGTTTAGCCTTTGAGAAGGCTTTGGTTAGTAGGTTTTATCAATTTCTTGTACCTTACTCAACCTCACTACATATTCGTTTTCCTTTGTAATGTATACATTTTCATCACAAAACTTTCTGAGTACGTGTCGAGATCCAATCAAGACATAGGCCCTCTAGCCTAAGAATAGCTCCTACTGTTTTCATAGTGTGCGGGACTCATCCTTCTTGCAAATCTCATGATTGCAAGTGTACTCAATTTCCGTTATAAATATCTCTTATTGTTCTTTATTGCCTAGAACGATTCTAGAAAATCTATTTCTTAAATAACATAACCACAATGGTATATTAACCATCCTAATGTGTTTTGATTATGGTTTTTGTCGAAAACCATGCGCAACCTCAATTGTCAATTGTCACTTGTGTAACACCCATACACAATATTGCATCATAAACACTTTGCATCATAGCCTTAATGCTTCTGCAAGCACTTAAAAGTAATCTTTATGGCTTACTTGGTAAAGATTACTTAAATTCGATTTTGAAAACAGTTCATCATACTCAAAGCATATGAAGTGTTATACATCATTTCTTTTTAATTGATTCGGCAGCGGAAGCAAATGAAATCAATCAAATTTGTTCAATTTAATTGAACTAGTCATGAATCTTATCAACATAAGACTTCTTACTGACGCTAATATCATGTGGATTTATCTTCATAAATCCGGATATTCAAGATATATTATAATACTCCAAAAGTCTTAAATCATTCTCAATGATCAATATGTCATCCACATATCGGACTAATTAAAAATTCCGTAACTCCCACTAAACTCCATGTATAAACATAACTTCTCGACTTATCGAGAAATGTTTTATCGCATGATCAAAATGTTGATTCCAACTCATTGATGTCCTACTTAAGACCCTCTCTTAAGTTTCACATTATCTTAGGATTGCAAGAATCTACAAAACTCATGACATGTATTGAATACATTCCTTCTTTTGAAGAAGCGGGTTTTAGATTCACTTGCTACGTATTTCATAACCTCATAATGAAACACAATCCTTAAGAAGATCCAAATAGACTTAAGCATTTCAATTAGTGCAAAACCCTTTGCAACCAATCTTGTTTTGAAATATCTCTTTATTATTGCAAAACCCTTTGTCACTAATCAAGCCTTTTCGTTTCGGATTTTCATGGTTCTAAGCCTTGTATTGAGTTGTGACTTTAAACACTCTTATGTAAGTCATATGTTTATTACTTTCTAGAAGTAATCAACTTAAATCAAACAATTTCTTTTGTAAGTTATAAGCTCTTTACTTTCTTAAGAGTAGCATGAATTCATCATCTTTAACAAGTGACGAATTTAACCTCCTAGGTTTTAAAGAAACAATGTATAATGTCTTGCACAAAACGTCTCATGTAGCCAAGAAAGACCAGTTTCTTGCGACATAACATTCTCTGTGGCATTCTTTGTGGCTCTTGAATAATTTCTCCCACTCTGTCTTCTAAAAATAAACTTGTATTTTAGAAAGACAGCTTCATGAGCCGCAAACCCGTCGTGCTCGTGATAATTGCAAGGGAAAAATGAGCATTTGTTTCTTGTGAAAAACTTACAACCATGGTACCCTTACCATTTCATATCTCATATGATTCGATTTAGTGGAAAAATAATTTTAGACAAAATGATAAAATCCCCAAAAGGATCAAGTAACTCAAAGTAACTTGATTGAAGTTCAAACCATATCGAATAGCGTTTGATTTCTTATCCAATCACACATTATTTCATAATGCGTGCTAAGAGAGATTAACTTGTGATATTAGATCACATTTCCATTGGCTTATATCAAAGTCTTCACTTTGATAATCCCATCACGACTAAATCGTAATTTCTTTAACTCTTTAAACTTCTTTAAAGATTTTTCTATTTACCTTATTAAGTTAACACATTAGCGTCAACTTAAATCGTTGGTAAAAGAGAATGATCAACCTATTTTGGATCAATGATTTACAACCTCGATCTCCTTTTCAACCAAAAGGCACGAGACATCTTGCTTTGAATACAAGATACGCATATACCATTAACAATCTAATGGTTTCAAGAGTACTCGTTAACTCTTTGCGTTCATCATTCTAAAATTTTAAGGTTTAATCTCGGGTTACCAATTTGAGTCTTGTATCATCTTCATGATATATTATTCTAGTTTGGTTTAGAATATAATCACCTTGATGATGGGCTAGCCATACATCAAATCATGGTGTATAGGGTCACAAAAGTGAAAAACCTCTTTTGTATCTTAACAAGTTTATATTCTTATTTAGAGTTTATGCACTTAATAGTCATAATTAAGTACAACTTTAAATCCAAAAACTAGATTGAGTACACAATTACTCTATCTCTCGACATTATTGTTGCTAGTCGTCATATTCTAATCATCCTATGTATCAAATACAATGATGAAAACCTCCATTGGTTTCTAATATTGACGAAGTAGTACTAGCAAAATTTTATGTTTAATCAAATAAACAATTAAAGAAGAAGGTTCAATTAGATGTCCCACAACTAACTTGTTGATACTTCAATAATTTGGGGTAGTTTCCTTTCTCGTGTCCAACATTTAAGACAATGGAAACTTATCGGTCGGGATTGATAGGTTTAGTATCGTCATTCTCAACAACTTTACCTTTAACATTGCCTTGTATCAATTCCATTATAATCTTTACTTCTTGAACCTCGTCCTCATCTTAACGGTTTAAGAGAATGCTCCCACTCATTTCAATGAGTCTTTGCTTTGAGAAGCAAAATTGAATTCATGAAGATTACTCTTCATTTGTTCGTTTTAGTCTTAAAACTTTCATTGAAGTGGTTGCGTTATTTTGGTCAATTACGAATTCTTGACAAAACTAATTACCAAAACAATTTATCGCTTCAAGGTACTTAATTCATTTAAGTACATGGAAAAACAATCCATTGTAAGTGGATGTGTTAGTCTAGAATCAAAAACCTGTTTGATAATGAATAACTTTAATCTATACTCTTTACAAGAGATCCTTAGCAATGGTTCGTTTGAGGTTTTAGAAGCAAATTCAAATTTGTTTTTAGTTACGATGTTTTAATGGAGATTTGTATCAAAATCGAAATGATATCGTATATGAATTGTGGCAAAGAAATAGAACAATATAAAAACGGAATAGTGGAAAACTTAACATTTATCGTTTTATAAATACTTGAAATAACAAGTATAGCATTTACATAGTGACCTCTACCCAACTATGATAAATGATTCCAAGACCCAAATTCATATTGACTTAGGCACGGTGGGGCCGATACATCCTTTATCAATATAACTCGGTGGATTAACGTTTAATCGATTCTACTTTTAGAACTCTTGGTCGATAATATTACATTAACATTTATCTTTAGCCCAAAACACATCCGACAAGGGCACGGTGGGGCCGATACATCCCTTATCAAAAACTTTTGTTGAGTTCAATCCAAATTTTGAATAAATGTTTCCATGATCCAAACCCACATTAACTTGGGCACGGTGTGGCCGATACATCCCTTATCAACATGAATTCGGTGGATAGACATTTATCACCCACTTCCCCTACGTAACAAGGTTTGTACCCCGGTGGGGCCGAGTGCACTCCCTCGCGAAATAGGTTTTCATGGTTTCTACTATTTGGTAAGGCTATGTCTCAATTGATTGTTTTAGCGAGAGGTCATGTCAATTTATTATCTATCACGTTTTAAGTGAACTAAAGCGGTGAACTACGATAATTCTAATTGACACGGTCTATAAACTCGATAAAAGACAATGCATGTTTAGTTATGGCGATTTAGCAATGCATGTGACATAAAATAAAATGCAAGCATAAAAGTAAATAAATCCTAGTATGGCCTTTCCTAAAATAGAAAAACTATTTAACTATTACATTTCGGAAACCAACTCCATTGGTCCCTTGAACTTCGGTTGTGACACGCATCTCGAGGTAACACCGTCTTTATGTATCGCCATTCTTGAAGAAATCCATCCTTGGGAACTCCGGAATGAATAAAATTACATAATAAATAACATAATTTCCTATTATACATTTGTAACTAAAATAAAAAGAATCTATTAAATTACAAAACGGTGATATGAGATCACAATAAAATTACAACCGAATCGATATTCCCATACATTTCGGGAAATACCAATTAAAATCTAAGGCCATACTAAGTAAAATTACATAAATTAAAATTATGACAATCATAAAGAAAATTCAGCATTATAATATGTATGAACATGCTCAATTTTATGCTAAATCGCCTTTAATTAGCCAATATCGTATATTTCGTGTATACCCCTTAAAAGTCTGCTCAGTATCATCTACGAAGAATCTGAGCCCTTGCGGTGTAGTCGTCCTTGACGCTGTAACGTATATCTGTCTGTGACTAAAAACTGGCTTCGGTAAATAGACCCCGACATGCGTAAAGGATTCTCCTTGACTCTTGTTTATGGTCAATGCATACCACGGTTTTAGTGGATATTGTCTTCTTTTGAGGATGAATGGTACCTTTGGATCCATTGATGTTAACACAATATCGGGATTAGCACATGCTTACCCACGTTGGATCCGGTGATAATCCTTGCTTCCACAATGTATTCTCCTGTCCGTGTAATAATCAATCGAATTCCATTACACAATCCCTGTGAGGGGTTAATATTCCTTAGAAGCATTACTGGCATCCCTAGCTTGAGCTCGTGCCTTGGCAGGCCTTGTATATTTAGCGTATTTAGGTACTCGGTCAGGTAAGCCGATAACTGGTCATCGCTGTCTATGGAAGCTGCGCATACTTCATCGCAACTTTTATATATCTTATAGTTTCCAGGGATTTGCCCAGTCATATAGTCATTTACGGTATCTGTGGTTTCGTAGTATTGCTCGTTCACGGAAGTAGTTATTGATACCGTCGTCAGGTACCAAAAATAAATACCTAAGTACTACTAACAGAAGTTAGCGGTAAGTAAGGTCGATCTCCACAGGGAGGCAAAAAATGAGATTTATCTGTCTAATTTTAGTCTATGAGTAACGGGTCACAATGTGGGGGTTTGAAATGATTTTCTAAACTAATAGTAATAAGGAAAAGAGAATAAGAGAAGGGGATTAACTAGACAGAGAGAAACAGCTAAGACAAACGGTTCACCATAATCATCCGGTCAAGTAATCTAGGTCTCAGGTCAATGCAAATACGGTCTAAGGGGTAACGAACGTCACCTTTCGGTCCTTAATTCACCCTAAAGTGTAAACAGCTTAACTTTCGCCCTCACTGCAATACTCTATTGTTCGCTACTAGTCTACCTTTTCCAACCTTTCGGTCCAGGTCAAGGATCACTAAGAATTAAAGGTCTAATTGCGTCGACTCAATCAGACATGATACAATTAATCGCATGAGATTTAACCAAAAAAGACAATACCAGCATTAACCCAATAAATCGATTACTCTCCCTTCATAATTATGGATCCCCTATAGTCTTAGCAGAGGGGAATTAGCTACGCATATTCATAATCGCAATAACAATCATATACGAATAAACTAAATCAAGAGGCATAATAAGGGAATTAATAAGATCTACTAGCATAAGAGAAATAAATAACAAAAGAGAGAAATTAAGGGCAATAAGAAAGGAATTGAGAAATAAAATAAATAGAATTAAAGTCTAAGAGAAGAGAAGAAGTTACAAAGGGATCCGACAGAGAAGCGAAGAACGCCGCCCAAAACAATGTAACGTGATACTTAGCAACAGGGAAATGTAATTCCTCTCCCCATTAGGTCTAGGTAATCTCTTATTTATAATAAGAGAACTTATTATCTAAGATAAAATAAATATAACATAACATAAATAAAGTCTCGACATAAGCTTTCTCGATCGAGTAACAATGGTTCTCGATCGAGCACTTCTCAGCGCGTAATTCCTGCTTCGCGCACTGAACTTCAAACGGCTGCCATTTCTTCGTTACTTGGCCAAACAGGGCGTGGTTGGTGGCGTTGGAAAGCTAAGAGGATAAGCTTTCTCCTCCAACTGGAATCACCTTAATAGCTGTTGTAGAACTCGAGATATGGCTCTTACAAGCAGGAACTAGCAAATTGAAGCACTCTCTTGGCTCGCCTAGCTTCCTTACTCCAATGCGCATCTCAAAATAGCACTTTCCAAGCTCCGACTCAACTCATCTCCTAAATGCATGCGTAGGGACATGTTTTAGGCTTGATTCCGCATGTCTAAGCTCATTCCTGCAATTAATACAAGAACTTCCAAAGTATGCAATTCGGGGCATATTCGTAGCAAATAACTACTAAAATAGCATAAAGATGCGTGCAAGAATAGACTAAAAAGACTATATAAAATGCACGTATCAAATCTCCCCAAACCAAACCTTTACTCGTCCTCGAGTAAACTCAAAACTATACGCTAATGGAACGGAAAAATAACTCAGAGCTAGCTTAACTTGTCTACTTGAACCAATTTAATGCAAACTAGAATCAACAGTTACAGCTACAATGGTCATTACGCAAACGAGTTATAAGCTGCTCAGAAATATAGCCGACCTATCGACCTTGCAAGACCAACAAAATCGGACTCTCTCGTGGTCACTCTTCTCTCATGAAGCAAAAGGTGAATATAATATGTAAAAGAGAGAAAGAGAAACAGTCACTCACCTAGACTGCGACCTACATAACATGCATGCAACAAAAATGAAAGACAATTCAAGTACTAATGCACACACTCCAACCAATAATGTCCGTCACAGCCGAGGGCTTACAAATAATTTGGGAATAGTGAGGTTCAGGTGAGAAAGGCAAAACATGTTGTAGAAATGTGGAGGTAAAAGCGTCAAGCTAGTTCCTAACAGGACCATAATAAACCATCCGAATCTCAACTGACTAAAAGACTAAGTACAAGTGCCCTTCTTTTGGCACACAACTCACTAAAACCAAACACAATCTCCTCAAAAATATAGGATAAGAATGGAGGAGTCAGACGGTCACAAAATTCCCTTTTTTAATACCGTCTGAATGAACCAACTGAAACAAACAACTCTTTTTTTTTCAAACTTCTTCTTCCTGATTCACGTTTCTTTCTCTTTTTTTTTTTCTTTTTTTTTCATCATTTTTTTTTTCTTTTCTGTATTTCTTTTTCACGTTTTCTGTTTCTTTTTCTTTTTCTTTTTCAACACTTGTTTTTTTCATACTCCCTTCCTTTATTTTCCAACAACTCCATACAAAAGAGATACGGCCAAACTGCAGACGAAAACTCATACCACAAAAGAACATACTAACTAGCTTGACTAGGCAGGCTTAGTTTGGGATGTAGCTAATGGGTCAAAAAGGCAAGTTTTGGCTAATGTGGAGCTAAATGGGTGAAAAATATAAGGAAAGGGAAATTTGCAAGCACCTCCCTGCATGTGACACCGACCACAAACCCGAATGTATGCATTTGACGAGAAATTGAATGTCATAAATGTGCAAAAAAAACGAACATGCTATGCAAGGAGTACTACTCAAAATTCCTAATGAACTGGTCATGAATGTCACCAGTTGTGGGATCTAAAAACTAAGAATTTTTAAGTAGTTTGCCAATTTATCAGGTCAAGTCTAAACGGTCAGCTATATTTGAACAGAAACTCGTAGATTATGCGTATGACAAAGCTAAAAACTATCAATAAAGTGCAAGGCTCAAGTAAATTGACAAGTTATAGTGCATTGTCATCATGGAAATCTACCGTTCCGACTCAACCTATATGCAAAAATAATAAAGTGAAGATTTTTTGAATTTTTGAAATTTTTCAATTTTTATGAGATTTTTGATTTTAATAAGAATAAACAACAATGCAAACGGAAATTAAACGTGACAAATAAAATGCAATAAAGACAATATGCGAGACAGAGATATGGATGCATAACCTCCCCAAACCAAATGTATAATGCCCCCATTGTACCAAAACATGGAAAGGAAATGCAAATTGAAGGAGAAAGAGAGTAAATACGGAAAACTCACAAGATACGCGAAATAAGGGACCTCCCCAAACCGACCATGAAATGGGAGGTTGCTAAAGGCCCGAAAACCGTCTCAGGAAGCTAATCCAAGTCAATCGAATGAATGGGCATCCAAAACCGCTCGGTCGAGAAGAAAGGCAATCGATCGAGTGGTTTCTCTTTTCGCAGTGGTCGATCGAGTAAATATTTCACTCGATCGAGTGAATATAGCAGAAAAAGCTCTCGATCGAGTACAAAAAGTACTCGATCGAGTAATCCCGATGCATACCGCAAAAACGCAATAAGAACAGCCCGCAAACTAACAAGACAAGCATACTGAGATAGTCTATGGTATAAAAACCATTTATTACAACTGAAATAAAATAAAAATGCAAAATAAAATCGCCGGGTTGCCTCCCGGGTAGCGCTAGCTTCAGACAGGTCCCAGCTCGACCTTCTTTTCTTCGAGCCTCTCTAATAGTCACAATCAAAACAGCTCAAAGCGCGCAGCATCAAATCATACATCTGCGCATATGCTACACAAAAGCATAAGTAGCACAAAAGTGGATTACAGAAATAGGAAATAAAAATGTTTAACCGTTTAAGTCTAACAAATTTCCTATGACAGCTCCTAAAATTGTTCACAAAATAATTCTGCCCTCCAGCTAAGAGCGGAATATAAAAGCTCAGGTTAACCGCAGGTGGTAAATGAAGGAGCTCAACAGCATTCAACTTAAAAATAACGCGAGTAGAATTTAAGTGCTCAGACGGGTAAGAACTGTGAGGTGAAGGAGTCTGGTCAGCTAAAGGAGAAGGTCGGTATTCATCTCAAATGCAAGGGACGGTAAAGTCAATTGGGTCAATTGGGTCCTCTATAATAGGTTCATCTACTATATCATCGTAAGTATCCCATTTGACCTCAAGACTGTCTAAATCTACCTCCTCACTCTCCTTATTGCTAGACTCGTCAAGATGGAGATTCTCAAAGAGAGCCTTCAAATCACCCTCACTATCAGTGCAAGAATCATAAAAGGGTTCTAAACTATCCTCATAAAAAGGATTGTCAACCACGCTAGTGGTCTCCTCTATGTCTCCGTCAGCATTTCCTAGATTGGTTTCTAAGGTCTCACCCACCCCCTCATTTGAGTCAACATGAAGAGAAAAGTTGGGTTTAAGAGATTCAGCAACAAACCAATTAAAGAATTCTAATACCTCATTTACGGGATTCCTTCAAATCCCACTTACCAATAGATTCTAGGTATGCTCGCGTAGGGTCATTCATACCCAGGAAGATAGTCCAGCACAATTGGAGTTCAGAAAATGCATCTCGTCGGGCTCGAGCCACTCCAAAACCTGGCTAAATAAGTACCAAAAATTTCGTTCTCTTCCGGAAAGAGAAGAACGAAAGACATAATAACGGTCTCAAGGAACCGAAGCTCCTTGAGACAAGAAATAAACTAAATAAAAACAAATAAAACTACGCTGCCTCCAAGACGGCGCGGCCAAAATTTGATACCGTCGTCAGGTACCAAAAATAAATACCTAAGTACTACTAACAGAAGCTAGCGGTAAGTAAGGTCGATCTCCACAGGGAGGCAAAAAATGAGATTTATCTGTCTAATTTTAGTCTATGAGTAACGGGTCACAATGTGGGGGTTTGAAATGATTTTCTAAACTAATAGTAATAAGGAAAAGAGAATAAGAGAAGGGGATTAACCAGACAGAGAGAAACAGCTAAGACAAACGGTTCACCATAATCATCCGGTCAAGTAATCTAGGTCTCAGGTCAATGCAAATACGGTCTAAGAGGTAGCGAACGTCACCTTTCGGTCCTTAATTCACCCTAAAGTGTAAACAGCTTAACTTTCGCCCTCACTGCAATACTCTATTGTTCGCTACTAATCTACCTTTTCCAACCTTTCGGTCCAGGTCAAGGATCACTAAGAATTAAAGGTCTAATTGCGCGTCGGCTCAATGGGTGACAGATACAATTAAGCATGACATTTAACCAACAAAGACAATACCAAAGATTAACCCAATAAATCGATTACTCTTCCTTCATAATTATGGATCCCCTATAGTCTTAGCAGAGGGGAATTAGCTACGCATATTCATAATCGCAATAACAATCATATACGAATAAACTAAATCAAGAGGCATAATAAGGGAATTAATAAGATCTACTAGCATAAGAGAATAAATAACAGTAGAGAAATTAAGGGCAATAAGAAAGGAATTGAGAAATAAAATAAATAGAATTAAAGTCTAAGAGAAGAGAAGAAGTTACAAAGGGATCCGACAGAGAAGCGAAGAACGCCGCCCAAAACAATGTAACGTGATACTTAGCAACAGGGAAATGTAATTCCTTTCCCCATTAGGTCTAGGTAATCTCTTATTTATAATAAGAGAACTTATTATCTAAGATAAAATAAATATAACATAACATAAATAAAGTCTCGACATAAGCTTTCTCGATCGAGTAACAATGGTTCTCGATCGAGCACTTCTCAGCGCGTAATTCCTGCTTCGCGCACTGAACTTCAAACGGCTGCCATTTCTTCGTTACTTGGCCAAACAGGGCGTGGTTGGTGGCGTTGGAAAGCTAAGAGGATAAGCTTTCACCTCCAACTGGAATCATCTTAATAGCTGTTGTAGAACTCGAGATATGGCTCTTACAAGCAGGAACTAGCAAATTGAAGCACTCTCTTGGCTCGCCTAGCTTCCTTACTCCAATGCGCATCTCAAAATAGCACTTTCCAAGCTCCGACTCAACTCATCTCCTAAATGCATGCGTAGGGATATGTTTTAGGCTTGATTCCGCATGTCTAAGCTCATTCCTGCAATTAATACAAGAACTTCCAAAGTATGCAATTCGGGGCATATTCGTAGCAAATAACTACTAAAATAGCATAAAGATGCGTGCAAGAATAGACTAAAAAGACTATATAAAATGCACGTATCAGTTATCATCCTTACTCCCGTCTATGAAATTCGGGTAAATTTCATCGACTACTTGTTTAATATCAAGCTTCTCACATGCTGAGGTGTACTCGTCTGGTATCTTTATCCATGTCTCTTTATCTTCATGCTCTTCCACTTAGGCTTCTAACCTTCTGTCGCCCATAGCCAATAACCACTTATTAAACCTCTGTCTTTGACCATCAGAATCTGTCTCCTGGACTCTGATGCTCTTCTTTAGAAGAAACACGGTGCATGATTTCCATATATGTGACTTGCTTATTGAGGCTTGTACTATATCCCGTCTCTTTACCTTTGATACAATGGGGAGCACTTGTCTGAAATCGCCTCCAAGTAACACTACCTTTCCCCCGAACATCTTTGAAGATGCGTCCGGTTCCTTATAGCTAACTATATCCCTCATTGTACGATCTAGCGCTGCAAAAGCATTCCTGTGATCCATTGGTGCTTCATCCCATATAATCAATGATGTTTCCCGTAGTAGCTCAACCAGCTGGCTATTTTGTTTCACGTTATACGTCGAGTCATCGAATAGCTCTATAGGTATATCAAATCTACTATGCGCTGTCCTTCCCCCTGGTAGTAGCAATGCTGCGATACCTGTAACTGTATTGTTAGTATTTGAAGTGCCATTATCATTATATGTTTTATTTTTTTGTTTGCAGTTGTTACATGTACTGTTTAACACCTATTTAATTTAGAGAACTAACCTGACGATGCCACATTGAGTACAATTTTTCCTTCTGACTACAGTCTCGCTGAGATTGCCCCGTATAAGAATGTTTTTCATATTCCTCCAGGACCGTAAATGAAAAACAATTCCGATAACTCGCTATCGACAGCATTGATAACTGCATCATAGACAACTACATTTGGAGAAAATAGTAAATACTTTTTCATGATTTTATTATGCTTGTTTTGAGTGTTTGACATACCTTTTTGCTCTGTGTTTAGTAATTTGACCTTCCCCTCCCATTCGTCTCTTAGCTTTTTGAGATCGTACTTCTTCTTATCCCTAATCAGCCTGTTTTCTATTCCGTGCACATCGGATTCTACTGGTTGCGGCATACTCTCTACGTCTGATAGTATTTTTCCGTATCTCATTAGAATCTTGTATATCTTAAGTAGGGTTTATGACCGCTTGGTAGCATCACTAAGTTCTAAGTTAGGGTCTCCAAACAATCTTCTTTTCTTGCGCTCAATATCTTCTGATAGCATCCCATAGCTCTCCTTCCACAGCTTCGTAATGGCTGTCACTTAACAAAACAGAATTATCGTGACGAATAACTCTCTAAGCTGCGATGGCATCGCCCATCTATTTGCCTCTGACATGGACTTATGCCACTCTTTATCATTATTTAAAAGGCCATGCGCACAACAAGCTTCCTTGAATGTAGGGTACACAACGTCACCCAATGTTCTAATTTCTTCATAACTTTGGGCACCCTTGACGATGTTAAGGAGCACTATTAGGTAGTACTTTTCTCCTGCTGTTGGGTGAACGTAAACCATTCTACCAATGCACTTTCCCTGTTTCCTTTTGTGCCATCCCCGTCCTTCCACACATATTTAGTCAGAAACTCCACATAGGATAAGATTCTTCCTTCTGGATGTTCTGCATTAGTTGCCATCCACGCTGTCATCATTGTTTCTGTGCTGTTTTTCTTTTCTATTATCCCTTCTAGCATATCACTGTCTTTAATCACCACTGCTTATTCCCCTTCAGATGCACAGGGAGGCGCATTACTGAAGGATACCGCTCCTGGATATCAAATTCAAGGATTCTCCAGGCTGCTTCTGATGCATATAGATATCGACAATCCATGTAAGCCTGTATCTCTTCATTTGTGTCCTCTTTTATGACTAAAGTTACCTTATCTGGTCCCTTTGATATATATTTAAACAAATACTTTATGGCTTTTGCTGTGTTGCACCACTCGACATTGATGTGTGCATCAAACATTAAAAGCAACCCTGGATTATATGGTACAATAGACATGTTGTCTAATTCATGGATTCCCTTTTTAATGGTCCTACACGTAGAGAGTTAACGGTTAAGGTCACGTTTGTTAGCATTCATTTTATTAGGATAGAGTCTGGGCAGTTTCAGATCATGTATTTACCTACTGTCCTTCCTTCTTCTGTACACTGGGTATCCATTGTGGTCCAATGTTGTGCTCTTGTTATGTTCCTTTGGATATTTTTTCGTGCAAACGTCATTCATCATACATGGGCAATTAGGACCATCTTTGCCGCATGGATCATGGACCATATACCGTGAAACAATTTCATATAATCGCAGCTCTTTGTTTTTGTTAGGTATCTCCGCACGGATTATGGTGTCGATGAAGTCGGTTGATACTTCTGCGCTTCCTCTCTTTAGCCACAAAAGTATATGAGTATGAGGTAACCCGCTGTTCTGAAATTCTACTGTATAAATATCTGCAGGGGCGGGGAACTTATGTTAGCTATTGACCAGTAAGAATAAGGTTATTTATTTAGCCAAGGATTACCGGCAACTGTAGGTCCGAAATAGTTCTCTTTTTTTTTAAAAGGTGCATGAGTTGTCGGAGCTTCATCTTGAAAACTCTGGCCACGATATCTGGACGGTCTTCAGCTTTTTGTCCCCCCATGAGGGTCAAAGCTGCCTCAACCTCTGGCCACCTAGGATTTGCAGAAAATGTTAGAAATAAGTGTGCATTCCAGTACCACCTACAGATGGCCATTACATCCTTGTAGTTTTGTTGCATGTATCTTAGGCTACCAGTAAATGAGGGGGGCAGATATATTCTTTGGCCGATCGCTATTCCCATGGTATCTCCTTGTGTAATGGCGTCATATAAGTTATTTAAAACATCACATCCGAACTTGTCGTGATTATTTCTAATAAATTAGAGTCTCTCTGACTCGATCGCACAACAACATTCAACTCAAAATTGCTGGAACAATCTGCCGGAATATAGTAATGGACCGCCTCCTATCCTCCTCTGTTGTATCCGATATGCATAGTATTCTCTCATAGTTTTGTACTCCCTCTTTTCCTTATTTTGTGTCCCATCTGGTACGTAATATGGTATGCCAGTATGGTAACTATCCTCACCGTGGGGAAATAATAGCGGATACTATAGAGCCATATACGAAGGATGCAACTCGCTAATCGTTCGTAGCCCTCTCGATCGATGATGTACAACTATGTCCCTTCCTCTGGAGTCGGTACTATTATCTTGTACAATGAGTGCGGCGATCTCAGAGGTTGTTGGAGTATTATATATCCTTTCATTAGGCCTCCTTGTACCTAACAATTTTATGGACAGTTGTATTTTTTCGTCCTCCTTTATCCGCTCTTTCGCCATAGGAAATGTCTTGGCTAGTGGGTTAAACTCGTCCAACATGTCTTTCTGTCTTGTTAGGATGTCATGATCTAAGGTAGGGCTGCCTTCTCTTCTGGCCACAGCCTTTTCTCTTAGCAATATTTCTAGGTCGGTATCGTATACATATAGTTGTGCATATGCTGGTTGTTCCCCATCTTCGGGAAGCAGAGTTCCCATACGGTGGAGGACCTGGCCGCTTACCCGGAAGACGTAGCTTCCTGGCCTCATGTTAACCGAGTTGTCAATTTTTGCACCCATAGAAGTGAATGCGTAACAGGAATTGTATACTTTAATTAACTGTCTTAATTCTTTCGATTCCTTATTTTCATGGGTTAATAGCCTTCTTAAGATATTGGGTGCATCCTTTATTCCTTTCAAACGAACATTACCATCTTTACAACACATGTTGAAGCTTATATTATTTCGAGTACTTGTGCTTTTCACTCTCTCTTTGAACCACATAACTACAACACAAGAAGGGCAGCGATACTCCGTCTCTTTGTCCTCTACACCAACCATAACATATTTAATCTAATTAGTATTAAAATTTTAAATTCGCCTGGCTGGTGATCAACAGCCTAATACTTTATTAAATGGGATAGAAGATAAATTTACCTGGTTTTCCTTAATCGTCAACTTCTACCTGTTCTACAATATGGTTATTTACCCTTTGCCTCTTCCTCCTGCCTTCTGAAATGATTCTCCTAAGTTTGTTCCTTCGGTCTACTCCTTCTATTATTGTTATTTACAATTTTACTTGGGGAGCAAAAACTCTGTTGGAGCAGGAATAATAATTGTGCTTATGTGAATAATACATGTGCTTAAGTAGGAGTATAAGACGTTTTTGTTTCCCCTTAGGTTTGATATTTTTTTTAGAGAGTGGTAGAGTTCTTATAGTACACAATATATAAGATGGTTTGCTTTCCAACTAGGCTTTATATATATTTTCTTTTTAAAATTTTATCTAGTTGCAATTTCTATCCTCTACTCTTTATCATATTTATCTTCTACCTACAGTTTTAATGTCTTTTATCTTATACTCTTTTTCATATTTATTATTTTGATTTTATTTAATAGTTTGTATTAGCTGTCAGGCACATATTGAATGCTCAGTGAATGTAACCCTAATCTCCATAAAATGAAAACTTATATGATTAAAAATGGGGACATGGTGATTGTTTTAGTCGTTTTGCTCCATCATATGGTGTGCCTAATGCTGAATCGTATAATACACTACTGCAAAAATAATTTCAGTTGTGATTATTTAAGTCGTTTTGCTCCATCATATGGTATGTTTAATGCTGAGTCCGACAATACACTACTGCAAAAATAATTTCAGTTATGAAGCGCTCTTCACCTACTGCTTAACTGTTATGCAGGTTTGTGCATCTCCTGGAGGGATACCTAAGGGGGCAATTGAACGTTTTTATATTACTATGTGGTATGTTATCTGTTTGTGATGACATTTTTGCTGTGTATTATTCAGATTGTCAGTGTCAACAATCAAATTCTCTTTAATACTTGTTTTATTCACCTGGGTATTTTAATTTCTGCTTTGCCCATTTCCTTAATTGAACATAAATTGGAGTAATCGTTAACCTGTTGATGTAAGAATATGGGATGTACTTAAAGTAAAACCTATGATTCTAACGCAAATAGGCTTGCCAGATGTTGTATTGGCATTGTTGCTTTAAGTGACTCAAAATTGAAGAACTTTTCTCATCTACTAAAAGTACAAAACTTGTCGAATTAGACACACAAACTGGTATTTATTCTTTATTACTCAATATGAAAAGTATGTAATATCTAATGATAATACATCAATTATTGTGTAAGTAAATAGAAGTAGAAACTAATAATATGTAGCTGCGCTAAATACGTCAAACTTTAGGTAGTATCTAGGAATTGAAAGTAACAACTAATGGTATGTAGCTGTGCCACAGACATCGCAGCTATTATTAAATAATAACAACTAATATTATGTTTTTTACCCTATAAGTTATTAATTAGTAGTTTAGAACTATTCAGTCTTCCTTGAGATCTATTAAATCAACCTCCTCGTGTATTGTCTTCTTATTATTTAACGTGCTGCTCGATCCCTCCTCATCTGATTCGTCCACAATATGAACTTGTCTTGAGCGTTTTGGCTGAGTATGCTCTCCGTTGACAGATTGTATTTTGTGATCGTGTTGTTAATATCCACGCTTAGTTAAATTGAACCCATGAAACATTTAGTAATATTTACCTCATTGAAGCAATTCTCTGAGATGTCAGTGACGTTGAAGCTCTTTCTTCTTTTAAGACCATGATTGTAATCGACAACCTTTATTTTGAAACAGAATTCTTTTCCAACGAAGATGTTGTATAGCAGATCCGGAATGTTATTGTAGTCTTCATTATCCTCATCCTCAATTGGTTGGGAATCAAATAAGGTAAGTGCATCTTGTCCGATAAGTCTTTTAGCTTCTTTGTCAAATATGACGAAAGATGTAGTAGAAGTAGCATCCTGCACTTTTAACTCGATATGATACCTAACCTAAAGAACAGTCATACAGTTAGTGAAGAATTTTGATAGGGTCACTATTACATATATTAACAATCAGATTATTGTCTGAAAAAGTAATACATTATTGTCTGAGTTTCACTTGACTTTTTGCAAGTATCACACCAAAGGCCAGATGCCTTATGACGTGGCTTACTGGTGCACCCAAAACATGATTGGTAATTCCAAGGTTTTTCTCTTGGGATACATTTTACTTTAGCGGTACAATAACATATGAGATCCTGGATGTCGAAGAAAAGATAAAAAAGGGCTTAGTGAACCAACGAAGAGAGAGAAAAAAGACAGTTAATAACTTCATACCTTTTTGTACTCAGTTTCTGCTTACTCTAAAAGGCTTGATATATCCTTCTGGATGATTTCATCTGTAACTGCTTTGTGTTTGAATTCGCCATTCTTCTCACTATAAATTGTAGTCAGTGTATTCACTTCAAAGAAAGTCTAGATTGAGGTATAGACTACTTGATGACGAAGTTGATATACTATTGTATCCTGAAATTTTTTAAAATCAATTAAATTTTGTGACATGGTTTAAAATTCAGGAAATAGCATGGTAATGAATAAATTCCATACTTAGCATTATAGTTCTTTACCATGAGAGATGTAACGACGGCTATGGTGGGTAAATTAGAACCAGTAAGTTTTTCTTTTTGTAGATGATAGTCGGCGAGACACTGATCCCATAAAGTAATTCTTACATGATCACCCTTGTATAAGAATTAAAGGAGATTATAAAGTATTGGAGGTGGAAGAAAAGTAAATCATATAGATTATAATTCAAGAGTTGGGTACATACACTTCATTTTCAATCACTATTGCAAAATAATTGCTTCCGGGTTTCTCGTCGATAACAACTCCGTATAGATCTGTAAATTTTGGAGTAAAGTTAGAAAGGTAGATATTAATTACGGAATATTAATTAAGGTTAGTTCAAATACCAGTAAGTATATAGTGATTATCACGCCGATGATCTAGATTGTCGAATGGAATGAAGTCGAATCTATGAATAGGAATAGTACTATCTTCTAATGCCATGGCCTTGGCAAAATTAGTGTAAAAGAACTTTAGCATAATCTTCTTGTCTTTTACAACATGATACATAGTCCTATTTGCGATAATCTCAAAGTTTTTGACGATATGGATTTTTCCATCACAAATTTTTGGTTGGAAGCGTTTCCAAAAATAACCTCGGATGGTTGCCTGCACGTATCCTTGTAAACGGTTTACAAACATATAGTTTGAAGTCAGTTGGTTGCCACGGGTGGAAAACATAAAATATATGGACAGAGGAGATATAATAGTTCGTTACCTCTTCATCTATGAGGACCATAGAAACATAAAGAAGTTCAGCTTTGTTAGTTGGACTATGAATTTTGCACAATCTTGTCTCACAAACCTTGATTTTCCAATCGTTACTGCCGGAGTTTTCGTTGTCAGTAGGCGTTGGTGTTAGTTCAATGATCAACGAATAAGATCTGTTGCAAAGAAAAATTCAAGTTAATATGAATTAAGTTAATAGTGTTTGGATGCAGGTACTAAAACTACACATGGAGAACATACCTTGGTGCCATGTTTGCTTAAAGAGTTTGTAGGATAGTTTTTTGCAGGTAAGTTTAATGTTGACATTAGTTTATTTATATAGTGTTTGTAAAATATATCGGTTTCTCTAGGATTAGGAATTTATGAGCTAAAAGATAAGAGTCCACAAAGAGTTTTACTTGAACGTGAATTAGAACTAACGTGCAGGGGGGGATGACATTGAAGATCGTATGAAAAGATGAAGATAACATGCATTAAACCGATTTTTAATGTAGTATTTTATTTGTGGTAGAATGGGGAAGGTATTTTATTTGTGTATATTCCATAAGAGAAGATATTTTTTTATATATTTGTGTACATAGAGATAATAAGATTTTTTAATGTAGTATTTGATAAGATAATATTTGTGTACATAGGATAGGAATAAGACTAAGACTTTTTTAATGTTGTAAGGAACGTGTGTGAACAGATTTTATGTAGATAGGAATAAGACTTTTTAATAAGAATTTTTTAATAGTATTTGTTTTGTGGTAGAATGTGGAAAAGGAAAGTTGAGAACAAATATTTTTAACGTGATCCAACTCAAATTTTGAGGTAAGATTAATATTTTCAAAAGTTGTTAATTTTCAAAAGTTGGTATTTTTTATATTAATATAATTATTATATTGATTCGAGTGTTTAAAAAAACGTGGAGTCTCTAGAATTGCCTGAAAAAAGTCTCTTATATATATATATATATATATATATATATATATATATATATATATATATATATATATAGGGTCGGGGTCAGGTGCGAACTAAAGTTCGGTGCGAACTGTACGAACTAACCTAAAATACACAATTTCAAAAGCCTAAAGTCATCCCCTAACTTTCACTTCTCACATCCTTTATCAGTCACACATTCAAACACCACACAAACCATCCCTCTCCCTAATCTACCACCATCACCACCACCACCGGCCGCAACAACCTAGACGGTCGCCGGAGTCGGCTATCTCTTATGCCGGCGACGGTGACCAGTTCAATGAACAACCCTCCTCTTCGTCATTTCGTTCACCGGAGACCTCGTATTGATTTACCGACAATGGTGATGAAGATCAATTTTTTACTCTAAATTTCCCAATTGCATTGACGGCATAGTTAGTTTTGTGAAATTTTACTTCCTTTTTTTGTAGATCTAGAACTTACAAGAAATTTCGAATAAATGCTGACCATATGCATTTGCAATATTCGTGGTACTTCTAAAGGATGCAACCACTATCAGACACATTACCATCAGGAACCAATTGATTACAGGGATGTAAATTTGTCCCATGAGCGTCTTAGATGTGTGAACAATCTTCAGCCTTGGGAAACATCCTAGTGACATAGACTGCTTTATGACCGAAAATGTAGCAGAGATCATGGCTGGTGGCAATAACGGCGACAAGCGTAGCATTTGCAATATTCGTGGTACTTCTAAAGGATGCAACCACTCTTTACACCATTGTAATGGGTGATCAGGTTTACTGTCTTGGAACCATGTTTTTGTTGTGTGAGTATCTTTTATGTTTTTCGTGGATTTATTTTATTATTTTAATTAAAAGGTAAAGAAATGATAAGGATGAAAAGAGTATTCAAGTTACGCAAGTATATTAATTTGTATCCTCTCCGTCGTATTCTAGATACATAACTATATTAATTTGTATACATACCAAGGTATATAATTAAACCTCGTAGTCTGAGAAGTTATTATTATAGTCATAGATACTAGATCCGTAAAATTGCGAGTAATTACACAACTTCACTGTAGCATGTATGGGAGTATATCTAGCTTGTCATATAAGTGCATCTAGCAAGGAAAATGAGTGTATCTAGCTTGAAAAAGATATATATCTACTCCCTCCGTCCCGATCATTTGTTGTCCTTTGGTTTTGGCACAAAGACCAAGAAAAGAGGAGAGAGTCAATTACTAAATGACATGTGGATCAAATTGAGTATGAATGACCAAATTATTCATCAAATGCATTCTTAAAATAGAAAGGACAACAAATGAATGAGACACCCCAAAATGGAAAAGGACAACAAATGACCGGGACGGAGGGAGTATTAAGGTAATTGAGTGTATCTAGCAATCTAAATGAGTGAATTTAGCAAGCAAGAGATGTGTATCTAGTAAGGTAAAGTAATGTATCTAACGAGGAACAAAACATCATCGACCATCTTTGACGGAAGAGCGAGGAACAATTAAAAATTATGTCATACAAGCAACCATTCCAAGCTAAAGATATGTATGTAACAACATAGAAGAGTGTATTTAGCTAATTGAAAGTACGTATGTAAAAACTTAAAGAAGTGTATCTAACTAGCTAAAAAAATGTATCGTCCAACGTAAACGAGTGTATCTAACATAATAAAAGTTTGTATCAAGTAACTTAATGTGATCAAATGAGGTGGACAAATATCCTAAATTTAGGACGATAAATTACACACTTTTCCATCATTGGCGTCGTATCATTTCTTTACCTTTTAATTAAAAATAATAAAATATCCTAAATTACACACTTTTCCATCGCTTATTATAGGAACGGGGTTCAAATAAAAAGTAAACCTCAAAAAGATAGAGTGAACCCTTTTTGAGGGGGAATGAGACCAAACGAGAGAGATGGGCGTCCTTAGTAATTGTATGTATCTTGCAATTTGAAGGAGTGTATCTTGCTAGTTAGAGGTATGTATCTAGCAATTTAAAATAGTGTATGTAGTTAGCTAAATGTATGTATCTAGAAATTTAAAGGAATGTATCTAGCTATCTAAAGACATATATCTACAAATTTAAAGAAGTGTATCTAGTAACTTAAACGAGTGTATCTAACATTCTAAAGGTTCGTATCTAGCAATTTAATGAGATCAAACGAGGGCGATGGGTATCCTAAATTGAGTGACGTTAAATTAGAAGAATATAATCATCAACTCCTTTGTAATAGTTTGTTTAATTTCTTGTTTGAACTAGATTTCTTCTTGTGTATTGAATATTGATTCGTTAAATTCACGCCTCACCTTTATTTTGGGTCCAAGTACTTTTGGTTGAGATTCTTAGGAAATGTTTTGTTTGAGGCATATTTAGCCACCAAGAAACACATGCCCAACTCAAATAGTCTTTTTAAGCTAAGCCAAAACTCGTTATAAAGAGATAGAGCAAACAAATCAAAAACAAAACAATGCAACTAAAGTGATATTGGTCTTCTGCTCGACGTAATTCATACAATAGAAATTATATATCTGCTTCTAGATTACAAAAACTCGCCTGTTTCACTAGTTACTCATTAATTACAACATTTTACAATAAACACTTCTAATTTCAGCAAAGAGGAAGATATACAGAACGAGTACGTGAAGCATGCTTGAAGTTCGGCTAGATTCTTGAAGTTCTGTGGGGACAAACTACAAATATGAAATCTGAATCACCCATTATTGCCGAATCATGGCGACGAACTAATTCCTCATCTCGTCCGTCTCCATGCCACCACAATATCCTGCCTTTGACAAAGACATATCCGGTAATCAAACCGCATCCCCACCACTAGTGGACAATATTCGATCGTCAACATTTTCTGACTCGAAATGTTCTGATTAGAACATTATTACAATTATTTACTGGCAATTCTACCTCAGATACACCTGGTAATATTACTAGATACACATGGTAATATTACTAGATACTCAACTCGGAAAATTAAAACGACACGATAAAAACCAAACTTGACATGATTCGATTTGTTTTAGCTTGATTAGTAACCAATCCAAGTAGGTGGAGTAACTCAATAACCCCCATTAATATGTGACGTTTTTTTTGGTACCCAAAGATTGGATTGAGTTTATATTGCAGTTAAACGACAGCCCAAAAACAACAAGAAGTATACATGTATCTGGATCAATTTCGGCCCTCCTAAGAAACGATCAAACAGATAAATCACCGCATAGCAATGTTAGCAGGAAATCATAAAAGCACAGTTCTTAGAATTCAACACTTAAAAGTAGCTGTATCTACATAGTACAGACTACAGCTTAGTGCCCTGAAATTGCATCTTATTTATACAATAAATACAAAGCCAAATTAACGGTTACAATCGAATTTAAATTCATGATGATCTATGCCAAACTGTTAGCTTCATGCTATTCAGCAGATACATTCATTCATAACATGACAATCAGGAAACTTACCGCTGATTTTTGAGCTTGTTGATCCTTATCATTACTTGAACATGAAAGTAATCCGCAACATTTCCCACAACCTGAAAGAAAGCGAACCTGAACCTCGTCTTGAGCAGCAAACTCCCCACTACTCCCCAAAATCCAGTTGCAAATCCCGACATTATTACCAAATACAACACTGGCTTGTCCCAAACGTCTGACTTTTCTTTTCCTTGTGTAGGCCAGTTTTCTTTTCCTTGTGTATCTAGAAGTAATACTATGTGTATACGGCTTGGTATTTTGTATATCCACCGCTCCACCATGACCCGTCAAGCCCACCACAACTGCTGCCGCCACCGTCACCACGTACCACTACTGCAGCCTGCCACCACACCACCCATTAACCACCGCTAATACCACTATCTAACCCATTAAGCACCGATAATACCGCTCCCTTACCCATTAACAGCCGAGATACCAAGTTAATAGGTACGAAAGCAAATGTATGATACAAATTCAGCTTTGAAATCAAATCTACACATATTAATAAGTAATTTCGAAAAATAAATTAGATAGGTGAACTCGTAGCACATTTTCGTACATAGTTTGCCGGGAAATTCATCATTGACACCGTCAACGGATTCTGCAAGATCGTAGCTTCGCCGGCGTTGTCTAATATCGCCTAAGTTGTAACCGTCGTGGTGAATGACGGTGTTTTTGAGCAGATCAACCGAATCTCAAATCACTTTATTCACAACCGCCAACCGAGTCGTCACCATCGTGGTAAATGCGGCGTGCTCCGGCGGGGTTTCGGACGTCGACAACATGGGATGAGTGACGATGCGAGAGGAGAAGGGAGAAAGTTGGGGTTAAATCGTCCCCATTTATGGATCTCGTGCCAACTGTGAATGGTGGTCCGACGCCGACGATCAGAGGTAGTGGAGTTGTGTGACGAGGTGAGAGAGGGGATGAGAGTAATTAATTGAATGTCAGAGGAGCACATATGGGGTTAGTGGGAGAATAGTTTACATTTATAATGTCAGCGCGTGTTTTTGAGTTTGGGTTCTTAGGTCAGTTCGTAAGTTCGCACCGAACTTTAGGTTCGCACAGGATCCTATATATATATATATATATATATATATATATATTGATTATGGGAACGCGGATATGTTATTTACACTGAAAATTGATTCCCTTTTCATAAATCACAGGGTGTAGTAGGTTAATGAGTCACTCTACAGATGATATTCAATTTAAAAGTGAGGCAGGTTAAATAGGTGATACTATATTATATTGTATGAATATGATAGAACTTGATCCATAAGCAAATTGCAAAAAATATAGAGGCCCATGAGACCTCATCAAAGCCAGTTTTGAGGCGAATAAGCCAACCTCAAAGGCCCAAATGGTTCAATGCAGGACTTCATGCTCCTATGAGAGGCTCAGCCTCGAGAGAGGCCGAGGACGAAGTCCATTCCAAGTCAAGGGTTAAATCCAACCACGGCTCATCTCCGCGATTGCCGATCCATAACAGGTCAGCATTATGGTCGGGGCCACGTGGAACACCCATGTGAGTCCCTTCGGTCCGTACAAAGTAGTCCCCTGTAAATAGGAACACACTTCATCTCCCAAGGTATGTAATCTGTAACTCTCTAAGCACTTTTCCTCATTAAAAATTAATTAACTAAGGGGATCTCCTCACGAGAGACTCAGTCATTCTCAACATGAGAACGAAGACTGTCTTAGGCATCATAGGGGCTTTCCTCGGAATCCCCGAGGCTATGTTTATTCCCTGTTTCAGGAACTCAGCCGAGAGTAATAGAACAAGTCAAGTACAAGGATCTCAAGTAGCATCAACGTCGGATCAAGCATAACCGATAACAAAACATTTATTAGTCTCGTGTAATTTGTATCAAACATTGACTACATTTTTACCCAAAACAATTGTTGCCGTCTGTGAAGAACTTAACACAAAAGTCCTCAAAAACATTCTACCATTATGTTCGACCCCAATAACAATACCACCACTCCAATCGCAAACCCTAAGTACGGGATGTCAACCATGTATGGGACCGAGGTAGTAGCATGACTGAGGTGAGCAGACGTCGAGGAAAAGAGCCAGAAAATGAGCTGGTAAGAGTCGGCACCAAAGACGAGGAGGAGGAAGATGAAGAGCTAGATATAACCCCCAACCAAGAGGCTCAGGCGCTATCGTATTTCAATAGAATACTAGCCGAAGCCAAGGGAAAGCAGAAGAGGAGAACGTTGGCCAGAGACCTATTCAACACTCCTCATCATAACAACAATCCCATCAAAACAAACACGTTCGACAACTCGGGTGAGAACCCCTGAAAGGGAGTCGAGACCAAGACAAGTGGAGGGAAGAGAACTAAGTCGCGGGCTACAAACTTGACCAAACATGTCCGCATGCCAACTATGTCGCCATTCACGAACGAGATCATGGGCTGTGACATGGGCAATACCAAAAATTTAGGTATCACATTCAACGGATCATTGGACCCAGAGGACCACCTCGCCACATTCGAATGTCATATTAGGACTCACCAACCATCAAATGCTGTATGGTGCTGATTGTTTCCAACCATGCTGACGGGGCTAGCCCAACAATGGTTCAAAAATCCCACGGGGGTTGGTGGACTGCTAGCACACCATGCAGATAAAGTTCATGCCTCACTATGCCTTTAAATTTGGTGGTTTCACAATTATATTGTTGAGACCCAATTTGATTAAGTTAGTGTTGATGATGCCTTAAGATAAATTAATCTTATTGTTTATTAAATCGTGTGCCTTCTAAGTTTTAATCATGTATCATGAAGCTCTAATCGTCAATTGAAGGTTATCAAGAAGATCAAAGATGAAGATTGTCAATAGTGTAAGAGTCATGTGTTGTAAGAGTATCATTAACTCGATTTTATGTTTAAGTGCTAAAAACAACAGTGCAGTCAACTGTTACTTTTGACTCGTCCTTCAAAGAAATATTTCGAAAATACTTTAAGTATTCTTAAAATTCTTTCAATGTTCACAAATGGTTTTCTGAATATGTTTTGATGTCTTTGAAGAAAATAGAGCTTTGAATGTCTTGCTAAAGAGGTTGCTTGGAAAATAATACACTTCCTATAAATGGGTTGTTTACTTTTATATTCATGGAAATGTTTATGGTTCTCATAAACACAACCATTTATGCTCATTTCTTGATGCAAAACCTAACCCATATTTGTGTGTGTACAAAAATAATTTCTTGCATTAGTGTGCACCGATTTCTTAAGGAAGAATATACTCGGTTGCTTAATGAATAATTTCGGTGACTTGTACATGTTGCCCAAGCAAAATATTTACAATATTTTTATCACTTGAACTAATGGTGTATAAGATGTTTTAAGATGTGAAGTATACACTATTTGTACATTATAAATACCTTGCTTAATTTATTTTTACAAGTGTACATTAACGAGTTTAAAACCGAAAGAAGACTTAAGCTTTATCGAGTAAATTAACTTTGCAAAATCGTTTATCACTTAACAATCATTGAGTCACATTTTGCAAGTTTGTTTTTCTTTCAGTCTTTTTAACGAGTACATTGTGTTGCACTTAGTTGTTCAATCGAGTTCAAGGATCCCGTGTTAGTACTTAAACTTTATCTCCTCTGTTCATTTTGTGAACAACTTTGAGATAAGTGGAGTCTTGTAACAAACCGGATAGAACCCAACCAAAGTTTTAGGATAGATTTATCTTAAGCAAGAAGTATTATAGCGAAGTAGCTTTATACACGAAGTCTTCAAAGCGGAGTAGCTTTTGAGCATGGAGTCTTTCGGCGAAGTAGCCCAAAGCAAGAGTCTTATTGCGGAGTACCTTTAAGCAAAAGTCTTGGAAGCGGAATAGCTTTTAAGCAATAGCAACCGAAGTAGGTTGGAGAGTTTTTTTATTATTCGGGGCGGTCTTAGTTTGTATGAGTTTACTTCTAAGACGTTTAATAAAATAGCGTTGGACGAAGGTCACGGAGTAGTGACTAAACCAGTTTTAAAAAACATCGTACATCGTGTCTATTTCGTTTTATTCTGCTGCAACTCTAAACTCTCGTTTTACTTTCAGAAACAACAGTCGAGTACGCAGTGACTTTTGATTACAGAATCGTGGTTGATTACTTCTAACTCTATAGTTCTAAGTACCAACTTCTCCTTTCATCTAAGTAGTGTCTAAAGTGTTTATGGAGTTTTAAAAGAAGCTTTCATTAAGCTTAAAATTTAAATAGACACCTAATTCACCCCTTCCCCCTCTTAGGTGCTCCCGTTCTTGACTCTTCAATTGGTATCAGAGCCTCGTGCTCTTGCTACTGGTTAATTACCAGAGAGTTGATCCTATAGTCATGGATAGGAAACATACTAAGTATCCTATCTTCAAAGGGGATAACTATCCTTGGTGGAAACACCGTATGGAACATTATGTCAAAAGCACAGATTACGAGTGTTGGGTCATAATTCAAAAGGGTCCCCTTGCTATAACGTTTACTAACTCTGATGGGACTAGTGCCATAAAAAGTGAGGATAATTATGTCGAGGCCGATTATCGCAAAGTCGAGAGAAATTCTAAAGCCATGTCCATTCTTCAATATGGCATTGGTAGTGTTGGGTCATAATTCAAAAAGGTCCCCTTGCTATAACGGTTACTAACTCTGATGAGACTAGTGCCGTAAAAACTGAGGATAATTATGTCGAGGCCGATTATCGCAAAGGCGATAAAAATTCTAAAGCCATGTCCATTCTTCAATATGGCATTGGTGAACAAGAAATTAATCGGATCTTTGGATGTACCTCGGCCAAAAATATTTGGGACACCCTAAGCCTTGCTATGAGGGAACGTCTCAAGTCAAGAAACATCGTATTGACCTTCTCATGCAACAATATGAGATGTTCAATATGATGAAAGATGAGTCAATAAATGGTCTTTCTTCTCACTTTTTTAGTATTGTCAATGAACTCAAGAGTCTAGGTAGAGATTTCGAATCCGAGGATATAGTCCGAAAGATCCTTCGTAGCCTAAGTGATACATGGCAACCGAAGGTGATGGTTATTGAGGAGGCTAAAGATCTATCCAAATTGTCCCTCAATTAACTAATGGGCTCACTCATGGCACACAAGTTAACTCTTGTGAAGCGTTCGGGTTAATGCTCTAAAGCTAGAGATTTCACACTCAAATAAACCTCAAGTGATGAGGAAGATGATGGAGATGATGAACAAGCCATGTACTCTCGTAATATGGCGGATATGATCAATAGTCACAATCCTAAGAAGTTCAGCAATTCTAGTAAAAAAACGTTTTCAAAAGAAAAGATCTTATTCCACGGTGGCTTATTTCAATTGTGGTGAGAAAGGTCACCTCATCAAAGATTTCCCCAAGTGGAATGAGTTCAAATCTAAAGATAAACGAGATTTTGCAAAGAAATATTTTAAGCATAAAGTCATGTCTGCAATATGGGGTGTGTCTGATTCCGATGAGGATGAAAGCTTTGAGGAATAATTATATGCCAAAGTTTGCATGACCACTCCTCTTGATCTTGATGGTCCCATGTCTTCAAAGAATGGATCCGCACAATGTCTTATGGCTCACTCCAATGACTCCGATGATGACTCCGACACTGAGGTAATTAATCTCAAGAACAAGGGGAGAACTCTTTCCAAAGAAAAGCTTTGCTTAATGTTTGATGATGTACTTGACAAATATCTAGTTAAAAATGAGAAACTGGACGCTATGCAAACTCAAATTGAGGAGATAGCCGAAGAGAATGCTGGTCTTAAAGAATGTCTAGATGAGATAAAAGAAAGTATCATCATCCCTTCCTTAAAAAGGAAGTTAAGAAATTGAGGAATGAAAACCTTGTTCTCACTAACATGGCTAGCTCGTCAAAAGCAACAGTAACCTCTACTATTGTTTCGAATATTGAAAAAGAAAATGAGTCTTCGATTAATCATGTTAATGCTTTAAGTAAAGAACGAGACTCTATGCTAGTTGACCTCACCTCATGTCAACGTGATAATAAACATCTTGAACAAATTGCTTTATTGCTAAGTGACGAAGCAAGTCATGCTAAACACGCTTTTGATAAATTAGGACAATTAAATCTTGACCATCTTGCTGAAATTGAAACATTGACCAAAGAGCTAATGATGCTAAAGAATTTTGGAAGAAATGGGAAGGAAGCCAAACTGTTTTAAACTCTCTCATAAATCAGTCCCGAAAATATGAAATGAAACCTGGACTTGGTTTCAAAAGCAATAGTACAGTGAACTATGGTTTTCGAAACCAGGAACCGAGCAAATCTAATTTTCTAAGAAGAAAATATGCTGGCCTTCCCGAGTATATTGTTTGCAATTTTTGTGGTAAGTCCGGTCATGAATTTAATGGATGTCCTAACAGATTGAACAACCTAAATAAGAACATCAAGGTTGCTAAAAAGATGTGGATCCGTAAAGATTTTATAAATGATACGATTCACAACAAGGGTCCCAAACTCGTTTGGGTTCCAAAACTAACTTCTTTATTTCTTATAGGCATTAGTGAGAGGCCACAATAATTGGTACTTGGATAGTGAATGTTCTCGTCACAAGACGGGAAGTGAAAATCAATTTCTCTCACTAGAAGCCTACAATGGTGGCACCGTGACGTTTGGTGACAATAAGAAAGGTGAAATTATTGCAATCGGGAAGGTTGGTAAGTCATCATCACAATGTGTCGACAAAGTGTTGCTTGTCAAAGGTCTAAAGCATAATCTCCTTAGTATATCTCAATTGTGTGATAATGGTAATATTTTTGAATTTTGTGCTATTGAATGTCATGTCCTAAATGGTAATACAAGGGAAATTGTTTTAGATAGAAAATATGTTAAAGATGTTTACTTGACTAATCTTTGTGCATTGTCTAGTCGTACCATATCTTGTATGAGTGCTTTAAAGAAAAATGACCCATGGCTTTCGCATAAAATATTAGGTCACGTAAATTCTAGAACATTGAACACCCTTAAGCGACCTGACTTAGTCGATGTCATTCCTAACATGAAATTTGACTTTAATGGTTTATGTGATGATTGTGCTAGAGGAAAAAAAAAAGTAAGAAGCTCCTTTAAATCCAAAAAAGTTCGTTATGACATCGAAACCTCTTTAGTTAATTCATATTGATTTATGTGGTCTAATGCGTCTTAGAAGTAAAAAGGTAGTCGTTTCTAATGTGTCATTGTTGATTATTTTTCACTATTTGTTTGGCTTCTCTACTTGAGTTCTAAAGATGAAGTATATAATCAATTTTTAATTTGGTTGAAAAAGGTCCAAAATAAATTTGATAAAAAGCTCATATCTTTGAGATCCGACTATAGAACCGAATTTGAAAATTCTTCATTTATTTCCTATTGTGATGAGCACGGTATTAGCCATAACTTTTCCACGCGTGCTACACCTAAAAAAAACGGGGTTGTAGATCGTATGAACCATACACTTGAAAACATGGCTAGGACTATACTTATTAGTAGTATGTTGCCAAAGAATTTTTGGGCTGAAGCCGTCAACACATCATGTCATATTTATAACCATGTTATGATCTGTAAAATGCTTAACAAAACCCCCTACGAGTTGCTTAAAGGAAGAAAAACTTATTTATCCTACTTAAAATTATTTGGAAGAAAATCCTTTGTTCACAACAATGGAAAGGACAATTTGGGTAAATATGATGCTCGTAGTGATGAGGCCATATTGGTCCGTTATTCGGATCGTAGTAAGGGTTATAAAGTGTATAATAAACGAACTATAAAAATGGAAGAAAGTGTACATGTAATATTTGATGAGTCTAGTTTTTTTCATTCTAATACGCAGGAAGAGGATGAAGAAAATGATGAGGACTATGAGCTTGGAATGATCCGACATGACATGGATGGTGTACACAAAAGAAATGAGGAAAATGAGGAGAATCAATAGTCCGAGCCACTGTTGATTGAAGAACCTGACCAAGAAACAGGGGGAACAGATCCCCTTACACCATAAAATGAGGCTACTACATCCGGGGGGAATGGGGGAACACTTGAACAAGAAGAACAAACAGAAATAAACCCTTAAACACAAAATGAACCAGAACCTACAGTTGACCCAACTGTTGATTCAGAACCCCATGATGCCTCGATATCCTTAAACGTTTCAAACAAGTGGAAATATAAGAAATCTCACCCTCTTTCAAACTTGACCAGTGACTTGAATTTGGGAAGGAAAGCAAGATCATCCCTCAATTATTTCTTTGCGTTTCATGCGTTCCTCTCACAAATTGAACCAGAGAACATCACCAAGGCTCTTGAAGATCCAAGTTGGGTGATGGAGATGCAAGAGGAACTTAATTAATTCAAAAGTAATGAGGTATGGCATGTGTGGACATGGGCTACAGGCCAGTCTGCGGGCGCGATGCCGCCTGCCGGTCCGTAGTCACGGGCCACCTGCACACCAAGCCAATCTTTGGACATGCAGCGGTCTTTTGAAAGCCACACTCGGCGGCGTAAAAATGCTTTAGCCCGGATCGTTTTAGATCGGTCGGTTTCGTCTCGGCAAAGGTCTCGAAACGATGTTTTGAGATGTTCGGAGTCGCCACCAAGCATTTGTGGGATGCTTGGAACCCCTTCGAATCTAATTTATACCTAGGTCAATCAAGGCAAAAAACGGTGTTTGACATAGGTACTAAAGATAAGGACTCGTCCCCCTTTTAGCATTCTATGCCTAAAATGACTCTCGTACGCCCTGGATAAGGCCATCCACTATCCAAAGCTTCTGAGTAAGGGGCGAGGGTATGTATTGGGAAGCCCTTTAATCGGACACCCAATCTCGCCTGCGTTAGCGGCCTCTACTGATCGATCGTGGTTGTTTAAGTGCAAGAGTTGTAAAACGGTTGGTCGGTCCGCTTTGAGCTTAGATTTTGGTTACTTGTCGTTAGGAGTACCTAGACCAAAAGAATATTTATAATCTTCACAAACAACTCTACTATTAGTAAAGAGGCAAGTAAAGGTCGGATCCCAAGGGACGGGTATTGATGTAGGATTTTCGATTGCAAGTAGTGGTGTCTAAGGGTGTCACAATTTGGGTTGAGATAAGAAAATCACTAAACTAAATAACAGTAAAAGTAAACAAGCAAGATGACTAAAATGAGATGTAAACAATTGATTAAAAGCACTAAGGTGTCATGGGTTCATAGGAGATTCATGGGAATTGATCATACAAACATATTCTCAAATTATAAGCAAGCAATTATTGTTGTGATAGGATCAAGTTGGTTTATATCTTACAATCCTAGGAAGGTTTGGGTCCCGGAGCTGAATCGATTAGATTGCACAACACCTACAAGTCGACTTAATCCTCCCTACTCAACTATATGCATGGTCTAATGAGACCCGAGTTGGTTTATGTCTTACAAGTCTCATTGAAAAGGTAAGCGATGGGTAAAAAATTCAAGGATTCATAGGCTCGCATTTCATCAAACATAACATGTGCATAAGTTGAGATCACAACAAGCAAGCGAATAAATTATGTAAACATATTAGATTAAGCATGAATCATCCCCCATGTTGGTTTCCCCTAATTCCCCATTAACCCTAGTTAAGGAAACTAACTACTCATTATCAAGTTTAACATGTTAACAAGGTTGTCAATCGTATCAACAAAGCAAAACATGATGAATAAGTGAAGATGATTAACAATAATTAAAAAGGGATTAAGAGAATTATACCTAATGATGATTCCAAAACAATAAGCAAAGAATAATAGAAGTACTTGATGAATGATTGGAAGGTTGTCAATCCTCCAAATAAACCCAAATAATATTCAATTACCTAAAATAAAGGATGAACGATACAGAAATTAAGAAAATGAGATTTGTATTAATACTTGATTAAAAGTTGATTACAAGATTAAAGAGAGATTAGAATAATATAGACTACACTAAAGATTGATAAGAAGAACATGATAATCTAATTAGTATAATGGGGTATTTATAATGGGGATTAGGTGCACAAATTAGGGTTACTAAGGGCTTAAATAACGATTAAGTCCTTGAGAAAAGTTGAGAAAATGCTCCCCTCGAAGAAAGATGCGAGTCTCCTTTTTGCTAGTCTTTCGAAAATATGCGCATCCCAAGTAGAACAAGAAGAAGTCGTGCTGCACTGGAGAAAAATCCGAGCGTCCAAAGGGTTGGGACGAGCGGATTGTGCAGGTGGTGGACGAGCGGCTTGGTAGGTGGGACGAGCGGATTCGGGAGCTCTTGAGCGAGCGACCTGGTGCTGGGACGCTCGGATTATGGCTCTTTGACGAGCGGCCCGATGCTGGGACGAGCGGATTCCAGTCCAGTGAGCTTTTTCTTCTTTTCTTCTTGCAACAATCCTCCGGGATCTTCTTGGAGATGCAAGAATCTTCTTCATCATTTCCCATATACTACATTATTTACATAGGCCTTCTAGTCTTGTCTTCACTTTGATACTTGGTCTTTAGATTTGATCAATTTAGATCTATTTTGCCATAAAAATGCAAGGTTTTCACTCCTCTCCTACCAAGGGAACAAAACCTCAAAGAATATGCAAAACAAAGGATTAAAGATAGTAAATGACCCAAATATGCACTAAAAAGCATAGGAACGAGGCTAATTCGGTGACTAAATATGCTCAAATATTGGTCACATCAAATATCCCCAAACCGAACCTTTGCTCGTCCCGACTAAAGAGGTGACAAAACTAGGACCCTTATTTAAACTAACCTACTAATATAGCCGATATGAGACAATTAGAGGGTCTCACTCCGCCTCTTCAAATCACAACAAGACAACCATTAGGTAGGATGCCTTCTTGCAAGGCAAGGTGGGTCTTGCCAAAATGGCAACACATCCAATCATTAAAACACACAAAATCAAGCAATGGATGCATCTACAAACGGAATAGCCACTTTCCTCATCTAAGTGGCGGAAATTATCTAAAGGGGAAGCGAATCAAGGGTACACAATCCTTCATAGATATGGTTTATTCAAACTACTAAGCCTAGAAGGATACCAATAAATCACCTCCAAAGTGTGTCAAGCTAGGGTACCTTTGTCCTCAATCATTAAATGCTTTTGTCAAGAATAGACTTCCTATGGTGTTAGAAACTTTTGGAGGATCGTGAATTCCCCTCTTGCCTAGACAAGAAGAAGGGTCGTCCCCTCTCTACCATACGCAAAAATGGATACGATGGATAAAGGGATCAATAGGATTTGAGTTTCATTTGGGAGTTTGCTTTTGTTGTTGTCCCCCCCCCCCCCCAATTTCTTATGGCATATAACATTTGAGAACACTTTCTTTTTGCCATTTCTTTTGATGTTTGGCATTTCAATACTTGACAACTTTCAACTTTTGCATTTTCTTTTGAACATTTTCAAAGTCACCCCAATTAGTAAGGAGGGTGCTTATATTTGATGCATAAGAGTTTTTTATTTTATTTTTGGACTCCTCTTTTCTTTTTGATGCATTTTGAAAACTTTTTGACTTTTCATTTCATTTCTTGAAATCAATATTTGAACAATTTTTGTGCCTATTCCCTTTTTGATGACAAAATTGTGGTAGAACATGGATGATGGTTGCATGGTTTCAAGGGTCACCTTGGAATAAACGGTGGCCAAGGAGTTATCACACCACAAGGTACTCTTGACTAGGCCTTAATCCATGGGTCAAAGGATACTAGCATGACACATCCTAGGGTGTTTTACAAGTATTCTAACAAGCAAAGTCTTAAGAAGAAAAGGTATCTACTAGGTGCTATTTACACTTGTCAAGCTTCCCAAATAGACGGTTTCACAAATTTTTTCTAACCATGCAAACTATATGCCATGATGCAACTAACATTTATACATCCTAATGCATACGCTTCTACCAACTAATATGCCAAATAATCTAAATGCAATCCCTAAATTCACATTATTTATACCGCATCAATCAAAATAAAGCCACATAATCATTAACATAAAGAGGAAAAAAGGAGATTGAAAAGATCATACCATGCGGTCTTCAATATCCTCATGTCTCGGATGTGGCATAGTCAATCAATGTGAAAAGGATGAACAAAAACAATATATATAAAACAATATATATACAAGACTATACTACAAACGAAATGAACATGTTTTTGGATTTTCAATTTTTCAATTTTTTTTGGTTTTTTCGAATTTTTTTTTAATTTTTTGGGTTTTGTATAAAAGTCAAGTTAGAATTTCCCATCCCCACACTAGTATGGGCATTGTCCTCAATGGCCAATACGATAGGAAATTATGCAATGAAAATGCATGATTTTTAAATTAAATGCAAACTACATTAAACTACACTACATGATGTATGTGTTTTGGTTATGGCGGAGAGCATAATTTAGATTAGCTCCCAATGCATATGCATGGACTTCCCCAAACAAAAATAGACATTATTTATAATGTTAAGAATTTCGGGGGAGTTTATGCACATAGAATGCAATGCATGAAACTAAAAATTGTCATTTTGGATTTTTCAAGTCGGGAACAATAAAAATGAACACCTTAATGATGCCAAGGTGTTAGTCCTCTAATGTTGCTAGGACTCCATAAAATGTCAAGATAAAAGAAAAACAAGAGAAGTAGACAAACCATAAGGGAGGTGTAAGAATGTAGGAGCCTCCAAATGTTTGCTAGTCCTCACCCATCGTATGATTATTATCATCATCTTCCTCGCTTGAGGCATCATCAACCTCTATAGATGTGGAATCATGTCCACTCTCACTTTCACTTCCTTGTTCTTCCTCACTTTCCTCTTCTTCTTGAACTTCTTCTTCTTCTTCTTCTCTTTCTTGGTCACCACTCTCATCAACGACCATTTCCTCTCCACCCGGTCTACCACCACTAGAAGTGCTAGGAGATAATACTTCCCTATCTGCCCAACTAGGCAAAGGACAAGATGGATCAAGAAGTCCTTGCCTAGCTAGATTTTGGGGGAGCGGATATTAGGCCTTGTAAGCATCAACTCTAACATTATTGTAAGCTTGTTTATGCATTTCCCTCATGAGTAGAGTCAAGTAATCATTTCCCGCCTTGGCATCTTTGAGGTTGAACTCGTGGTACTCAAATGGGTAAGGTGGGGTGATAATGGAGGAGGAGGTCTCGGCAACTTCGTCCCCTTGGTGTTGAATGATGTACTCGTTCTCTTCGGAGAGTGGGAGAAGGTAGTTCGGTCGGTGAACATTCAATCGGCAAATTTTTCTAGGCAAAGTGAAGGATCTAGCGTCATTTGTCAACCACCCAAACTTGTTGTCAAGAGTATCGTTCTTGACCCACTTAAACTTTAGAATCATGGTGGGCAAATCGATAAGATGGCCACCTTTTACCGGTGCATAAGTGTTGTTCTTGTTGAAATCCCGGTTAAAATGCTTAGCCAAATAGGTAACTAGTCCTCCATTGGCAATAAAGGCCGTGCCTTCTTTGCCACAATCAACATTAAGCCATCGATCAACCAAAAGTCGTAAAGCATTGTATGGCTTGGTAAATTCTCTCCCAATGTTCAAAGCCGACTCAAGAAGAATAAAATCGAGTTTGGTAAGATGATTTGTGCCATTTCTAGCTATCAAAATATTCCCAATGACCTTATGCCATACTCTAATGCACGGATGGTGGACTAAGAGAGCACGACAATCAAGAAATCGTGTGAATTTCCTTCCGGAAATTGCCATCCAAAGAGGAGCGGGGTCATACTTGGTAGGCATCTTTGTAAATTTTGAACTATCACTAAGGCCAAATATCTTACCCAATTCGTCATAAGATAAGCATCTATCAACATTTTCAAGACGAAACTCAATGACGGTTCGAGTCTCCACCCTTGTGACTTTCAAAGAACTCAAAAATTCCAAGGTAAGGGAGGGGTATGTCAATTCTTGCATTGTAAACAATTTACTTAACCCCATAGACTCGAAAAAGGTCTTAGTTTGTTCAAGGACACCCAACTTTGACAATGCATCTTCACAAATAAACTTAGTAGGCATGATGGTTTTCTTAGCAAGGAGAATGAATTTCTCCCTATGAGAGTCGGAAGTGAAAATTACCTCCAGATAATCGGATAATTGTTCAATGACCGGAGTTGAAGTAGTAGCTTCCATAGGGGAATTTTGTTCTTGAACCTCCAACCTTGCCTCATGGACTACCAATGCCTTTGATACTTGTTTTGCTTGAAGAGCTAATTGCCTTTTGGAAAGTGTCTTCTTTTGGGGTGCCTTGTTTCCACCTTTTATTCTTGCCATTCTCCTTTGCTTAATTACACCGATGAAAGATTGAAATCTTCGATTTTTAGTAATGCCCAAATCGATTTAGGATGAATGAATGTTGCTTTGTATCCTAAAAATCGACTCAAAACTTGAAGATTTTGGTGTTTGAATAACTTGTTGTTGCAAAAGGAGTGATTAATTTTTGTTGTGAGGGAGTTTGGATTTGATTTGGTTGAATTTGGTTGAGGGAATTTATTTTTGTTGATGGAGAGGATGAGGGTTTTGGGGTTTTGGGGTTTTGGGATTTTGGGTAGTGTTTGTATTTTGAATAAATGAGAATGAATGGGAGAGGAGGGTTTTAAAATGATCCGTTAATTTTGAACCTGCAGTGGGAGACGAGAGGACCAGGGGTCGGGACGCTCGAATTCTTAAAAAAAAATGGTTCAGAAAAAGACGCCACAGGACGAGTGGACCGCAGGAAAGATGAGCGGATTTCTTCAGCTGAGATGAGCGTCTTCTGCTTAGGACGCTCGGATTCCTTTCGAGAGAGAAATCCCAGAATTTGGCAGCAAAAAGACGAGCGTCTTTCTTGATGGATGACCGTCTAGACTGAGACGAGCGTCTTTCTGGCTGGGACGCTCAGATTAACAGTCAGACCCAAATATTTATTTCTGCAGCTTCACTAGACGAGCGTCTGAAGGTTTGGCCGCTCGGATTTCTTTAGGACGAGCGGATTATCACTCAGGCCGCTCGGATTCTTCTTGTCCACACGGATTCAGGTCCATCCGTGGGTACTTTGTAACCCGTGTCATTTCATTCTTCAATTCTTGTGTTCTTCATTGTAGGAGCACTACAAAGGCATGAATAGCCTAGGCAATTGCTATCCCCACACTAAGTCAAAGCACTACACAACAATAAATTCATAAGTCCCTACCTCACTTCTCTCAAAATGATGAATATCTTGATCAAGGCACAAAAATGTAAATCCAAAAAATGACAAAAAAAAGCAATAGAATAATTGAAAAGCAAGTTAGGGAATTAGAATATTTACAAATGGTGGTTTAGGGAGGACTCCACCAAACTCTCATCCAATGTGAGATGTCAAGGAGGCATGTTCAAGGTGTTGTTGATGTTACTCAACACCTTGAAGAAGTAGTCGAAAGCTTGCTCATTATCATGATAAAGATCCTCAATAGATCTTTGCAGTTGTTGTTCTCCATGATGGTCTTGGGTCATAACATTACCAATATAGGGATTGAATATCCCTTCAAACTCATCATCCCAAAGACCGCATACTTCGTCTACTTGCTCACTAAAAATGTCTTGAGTTTATAAAGATAATTCTCCTTCTTTCTTGTCTTGGCCAATGAGGCCTTCTTCTTCACTTGTCATGGGTGAGCTTTTTAAGCTCTCATTGTTGCAATTTTTTTGCTCTTTTGATGGGGCATCGTCCGCTTTCTTTATCCATTGAAATTCCAACTTCTTCCTATCATCCTTCCGGCTATAGTGATCAACCATTAAACATGGCTCATGCAATCGAGGATCTCTCATGGTCTTGTCAAGATTGAAAGTGATGGTTTCATCTCCCACTTCAAGGGTGAGGTCTCCATGCTTCACATCGATCACCGCTCCCACGGTGTGCAAGAAAGGTCTTCCTAAGATAATAGGAATGTTAGACTCTTCTTCCATGTCAACAATAACGAAATCCACCGGGATGAAGAATTTTCCAATTCTCACGGGAACATCTTCCCATACCCCTAAAGGTGTCTTTGTTGATCTATCCGTCACTTGAAGCATGATGTTGGTGCATTTGAGTTCTCCCATTCCTAGCTTCTTGCTAACTGAATATGGCATGACACTAACACTTGCCCCAAGGTCACATAAAGCTTTGTTGATTGTAGTGTCACCAATAGTGCATGGAATTGCGTAGCCTCCTGGATCCCTGAGCTTTAGAGGTGAACTCCCTTGAAGGATGGCACTACTCACCTTAGTGAAGGCAATTGTCTCAAGCTTACGGATTGATTTCTTCTTTGTAAGGATGTCCTTCATGAATTTTGCATAGGCCGGAACGTGATTGATCAATTCCGTGAAAGGAATCGAGACTTCTAAATTCTTCACAATTTCCATGAATTTTCCGAGTTGGTCATCAAACTTAGGCTTAGCTTGACGACTCGGGAATGAAAGTCTAATCACAATGGGCTCCTTCTCTTTGGCCTTTTGTTCATTTTTCTTTGAAACTTCTTGATTGGTGGGTTCTTCTTCCCTAGAGTTTTGCACAACTCTTTCCTTGTCACTAGCCTCCACAACTTTATCCTCAACTTGCTTCTTTGGCCCTTTATACCTTGCACCACTCCTCAAGTGGATGGCACTAACCGTTTCATGTCTTGGGGGATTACTTTGAGGTGGCAATTGCCCCTTTTGTCTTTGAGAGCTTGAAGATGCTAGTTGGGTGATTTGAGTTTCCAACATTTTTGTGTGGGCTAGGATGTTGTTGATGGTGATGTATTTTGCTTGGCTTTCTTTTTGCATTTGAGTGAAAAAATCTTGTTGATTCTTTTGCATTTTGAGGACCGCTTTTTGAACATCAAAACCTTGGTCATTTTGTTGATTGTATGGAGTTTGATTTTGGTAACCTTGGTTTTGGTTGTAAAAGGGTCTTTGATTTTGGTTTCTCATTGGGGGTGGGGTGTATATTGGTTGAGGGTTTTGAACATTTTGGCTTTTGTATGAGAGATTTGGATGGAATTTTGTGTTTTCATTGTAATAGTTGGAATAAGGGGTACCACTTTTGTATGCTTGAAAAGCATTCACTTGTTCCCCGGCATTCACTTTGATCATGTCCCAAAGTTCCACAATTCTCACATATTCCACTTGGAATCGATGAAGATGCTACCATGGCATTAACATGTTGCTTTGGTGCTTTTGAGCCTTCTTCAAGCTTAGCCATAGCCTTTTCAAACTTCAAGTTGATGGTATCAATATGAGCACTAAGTTGAGCACCCAATTGAGTAATAGAGTCCACTTCATGCTTTCCTCCTCTAGTAGCCTTGCGAGGTCTACTATATTGTGAATTATGGACCGCCATTTCCTCAATATTGTTCCAAGTTTGATTATCGTCAACTTCGGTGAATATACCATTTGATCCCATGTTGAGAATGTTTCGGGAGTATTCATAAAGACCATTCCAAAATTGTTGTACCAAGAACCACTCGCTAAGTCCATGATGAGGACATGAGCGACAAGTTCCTTTGAATCGCTCCCAAGCTTCATACAAAGATTCTTCGTCCCTTTGCTTAAAAACTGTGATTTGGGCTCTTAGAATGTTAGTCTTTTCCGGAGGGTAGAACTTTTTGTAGAAAGCTAGAGCCAACTTCTTCCAAGAGTCAATTCCAAGAGTAGCCTTATCAAGGTTCTTTAACCATTGTTTCGCGGTACCAATTAGAGAAAAAGGAAATAAGACCCATCGAATTTGGTCTTGAGTCAATCCGGTTTGTGAAATCGCATCCCAATAGTGAAAAAAAGTCTCCATGTGAGAATGAGGGTCTTCACTAGGCATCCCCCCCAAATTGGCTTCTTTCGACTAATTGGATAAATGCAGATTTTGCAATAAAATTTCCGGTTAAGTGTTGTGGTGTGGGAGTACCATTAGGTAGGTTCTCCTCGGTTGGTACGGAATGTGATGAAAACTTAGGCATTGTGAGTTGATTGTGTGGTTGATTTTGTGTTGGGTTCTCCTCACCCTCTCTTGCAAAAGGGTTGATGAACTCAAGAGTATTTGGTTGAATATCTACAACCTCACCAATACCTCTCAAAGTATTCCTAGCAAGTCTTCTATTGGTTGTCAAAGTCCTTTCAATTTCGTGATCAATGGGTAACAAGTTACCTTTTGATCTTCTAGACATGCAAAATATCAAACAACTCGAAGACAATTAAAACAAACCATGAGGAGTTTTACTTCCCCAAGGCAAAGAAAGACACAACTAATAACAATCAAAGAAAATCTAATCAAGTTAACACCATCTCCGGCAACGGCGCCATTTTTGGTCGGTCTGCTATGAGCTTAGATTTCGGTTACTTGTCGTTAGGAGTACCTAGACCAAAACAATATTTATAATCTTCACAAACAACTCTACTATTAGTAAAGAGGCAAGTAAAGGTCGGGTCCCAAGGGACGGGTATTGATGTGGGATTTTCGATTGCAAGTAGTGGTGTCTAAGGGTGTCACAATTTGGGTTGAGATAAGAAGATCACTAAACTAAATAACAATAAAAGTAAACAAGAACGATGACTAAAATGAGATGTAAACAATTGATTAAAAGCACTAGGGTGTCATGGGTTCATAGGGGATTCATGGGAATTGATCATACAAACATATTCTCAAATTATAAGCAAGCAATTATTGTTGTGATAGGATCGAGTTGGTTTATATCTTACAATCCTAGGAAGGTTTGGGTCCCGGAGCCGAATCGATTAGATTGTACAACACCTACAAGTCGCCTTAATCCTCCCTACTCAACTATATGCATGGTCTAATGAGACTCAAGTTGGTTTATGTCTTACAAGTCTCATTGAAAAGGTAAGTGATGGGTAAAAAATGCATGGATTCATTGGCTCGCATTTCATCAAACATAACATGTGCATAAGTTGAGATCACAACAAGCCATCAAATAAATTATGTGAACATATTAGATTAAGCATGTATCAATCCCCATGTTGGTTTCCCCTAATTCCCCATTAACCCTAGTTAAGGAAACTACTCACTCATTATCAAGTTTAACATGTTAACAAGGTTGTCAATCATATCAACAAAGCAAAACATGATGAATAAGTAAAGATGATTAACAATAATTAAAAAAGGGATTAAGAGAATTAAACCTAATGATGATTCCAAAATAATAAGGAAAGAATAATAGAAGTACTTGATGAATGATTGGAAGGTTGTCAATCCTCCAAATAAACCCAAATAATCTTCAATTACCCAAAATAAAGGATGAACAATAGAGAAATTAAGGAAATGAGATTTGTATTAATACTCGATTAAAAGTTGATTACAAGATTAAAGAGAGATTAGAATAATACAGACTACACTAAAGATTGATAAGAAGAACATGATAATCTAATAAGTATAATGGGGTATTTATAATGGGGATTAGGTGCACAAATTGGGGTTACTAAGGGCTTAAATGACGATTAAGTCCTTGAGAAAAGTTGAGGAAATGCTCCTCTCGAAGAAAGATGAGAGTCTCCTTTTTGCTTGCTTTCGAAAATATGCGCATCCCAAGTAGAACAAGATGAAGCCGGGCTGCACTGGAGAACAATCTGAGCGACCAAAGGGTCGGGACGAGCGGATTGTGCAGGTGGTGGACGAGAGGCTTGGTAGGTGGGACGAGCGGATTCGGGAGCTCTTGGACGAGCGGCCTGGTGCTGGGACGCTCGGATTGTGGCTCTTGGACGAGCGGCCCGATGCTGGGACGAGCGAATTCCAGTCCAGTGAGCTTTTTCTTCTTTCCTTCTTTTCTTTTTCCAAGAATCCTCCGGGATCTTGTTGGAGATGCAAGGATCTTCTTCATCATTGCCCATATACTACATTATTTACAAAGGCCTTCTAGTCTTGTCTTCACTTTGATGCTTGGTCATTAGATTTGATCAATTTAGCTCTATTTTTCCATGAAAATTGAAGGGATGCACTCCTCTCCTACCAAGGGAACAAAACCTCAAAGAATATGCAAAACAAAGGACTAAAGATAGTAAATGACCTAAATATGCACTAAAAAGCATAGGAACGAGGCTAATTTTGGGACTAAATATGCTTAAATATTGGTCACATCAACGGTGTAAATGCATGAATGCACATCCAAAAGTCTTAACCTAACATGTGAATATTTTCTAAGTCAGTTGTTTATGCATTTACCAAGAAATTGGTGTCAAAGTTGGATTTAGATTGATTTGCATGTGAGACGAAAATTAAACATCCGTTTACCAAATTCCGATTACGATGCTTAACACGATTCCATTGTTTTGAAAAAGGGTGTCAAATGACAAAGTGTAAAAACACGTAAACTTTTCAATCTGATCCGTCATGTATTCGGATTAACCGTAATTGGGATCGTCCTAGACAAATGCTAAAATGAAACAGAATAGTGTCAGGCAGCCCCATTGGGACGCGAGCCTATTGGCGAGGGAAGGGGCTCTGCCCTGGTTTTAAAATATGAAAACAGACGGCCTCTTGGGGCGCGAGTCAGACGACGACCCAAGGGGCGTCTCCTGGTTGCTAAAAAGGTTGTTTAAAACCATTTTTTCTGATTAATGATTTGCAAGTATGATTTGAATGACTCGGAACAATTACATTATGTTATTAATATTCATTGTCGTATTTGCAAGTTTGAAAAGCATAGTAAAGTGTGTAAAAAGAAAATGTTTGATTTAAACTAATTATGTTAAGTTCAATTATTTGTAATTAGTCAAGTTTGTCATCGTACTCGGATTAAACCGACATGGTATAAAGAGCCAAGGGTGTTAAAATACCCATTAAAATGTAATTAACCAAATAATATCACCGAGTCACGGATTTAACCGTCATGGTATAAGCAACCAAGGGTGATTATGATTTATGGTTAAAAAGTTTGTCATAAAAAATGATTTGAACCATTTGAAATGGTAAAAACCGATTTCAAATAAGAAAGAAATAAAGAGGAAAGACGAGAACAAACACGGATGAGTCTAACCCGATAACCCACAAGAGGCGCGAGCCTCTTTGCATAGCAAAGGGCTTCTGTCTCGGGCCAAAACTCGGTTTTGTAACCTATATTTGAATCGTGTTATGCATTGTTCATGCATATAAACTCATAAAAATAATAAAGACTTGAAATAAATGAGATATTTACACTCTCAAACTTACATGTATTGATGTTTGCGTGGTAGACGACTTTAGAGATGATTTTCTCGTTGTGACTACTCGCGATCAAAGAAGTTTAAAAGAGTGCCTTATAAAAAGGATTTTGTTTTGAAAATGAGTTAAAAATATGTTGTTGAAAAACATGTTGATTAATGTTGAGTTGGTCGAATGGGTCGGTCGAATGCACGGCGACGGTACCAAACAAAATGTGTAAGGCTTGTGTTTACGATCGGTAGGTCGTAAACACGTGTCGATTTTGTGACTTAGGAAGTCGGGTGTAGAAGTTTAAGGGAGAAAGAGGGGGAGGACTCTCGCGTAAAAATTGTGGTGTGTGATGGTGGGTATTTATAGAGAAATGTGGGATGGTAGGTCGGTTAAGTTTGCTTAGAGGCTAAGCAGACACCCTAAAGAGGCGCGAGCTACCTTGTGATACAAATGGGTGTATTGTCTTTTTCAATTTGGACGTGGCTTTTGCTCTATCCCTTGTTTGGTTGGTTTGATATGTGGTATTCATATAAGATGTCGTGTAACAATATGGGCATCTAATAAGATGATTTTGGGTGTTACTTGAGGTGGGTGTTTTGTGTGCTTGACTCGGGTTTGACCCGTGTGAGTCGGGATTTGAATTTCGAGTCGGTTTTTGGCCCGGTGTCAGTTTTGACTCTAATTAGGGTCATTTGAATGGAAATGACATGATAAAGACATTCATGGCATTATTTTTGACATTCGGGATTTGGGTTGACTCAGGTTGACTAGAGTTGCGGGTTTCTGAGTCGGTTTTGGGTCCGAAGGCGATTTTGACTCTAATTAGGGCCATTTTAATGGAAATGACATGATAAAGGCATTCATGGAATTTTGTTTGACATTCGGGATTTGGGTTGACTCAGGTTGACTCGAGTTGCGGTTTTCTGAGTCGGTTTTGGGTCCGAAGACGGTTTTTACTCTAAATAGTGTTATTTTAATGCAAATGAAGTTAGAAAACTTTTGAAATCATTTTTCATATTCGATTAGTGCATTAAACCGTCTCATGCATAGCCAATCCACGTACGCATATCAAAAACATGTTACAGTCCGATCATCATTGAGTGGTTTTTGGAAGGTGCAGATACTGGGTATCTACAACATGTTGTCCCTAGGCCTACTGATTGTACTGTGATTGGTACTAAATGGGTCATTTGCAATGAGCTTGATGATTCGGGTAATATCGTAAGGACTAAAGCTAGAGTAGTGGTACAAGGATTTAAACAACAAGAAGGTATTGATTATAATGAAAATTACAATAAATAAATTTACATAATAAACCTATTTATTACATTCTAACTTCAAAACCCAAAAACTAAAGAAAAATAAAGGAGATTCGAGATCTCATAATTACATAAAAAGTATGTTTCCTTCATTACGAAAACATAATTTGACTAAGGCCACACTAAGTATTACAAATTACAACCGATTGCAAAAAAATACATAAATAAATTCACTCAACGGTTCATTCAACAAAAATAAAATGCATCAACTAAAAATAAATTAAACATACATGACACAATTCCTTAATTATGTTGATTAATTTATCCAAACCACCTATTTAAATTAACAAATTAAGTGATAATTCCTCAATTAATCACATTAATTTTAATCTTAATTCATATTAAACTTGTAATATGAATTTAATCCATCAATATTTTAAACTGCTTTAAAATAATTAGGTATCTATTAAATATGAACCGCTTCACAATAATTAATTTGCCAAAACAAAAGAAAAATTAAAAACCTCCTTTTTTAATTGTCTCGGCAAAAACAACAACAAAAAACAGAAATTTTTTTTTCTCGGTAAAACTGAAAAGAAACAAAAACAACCCGTTTTTTTTCTCCTTCACGTTTTTTCTGTAAAACCCGAAACAAAACAACAATTTTTTTTTTTCTGCCCACTGTGAACAGTAATCGAGACGTGAACAGTAATAGAAAAAAAAATTTCACGGCTCAAATTAAAATAAGAACCCTAATGCCTCTTTTATGTCTCTTTTGCGGCAAAAATGCCCTAAAACATAAATTCGATGAAGAAAATCGTTTATAGTTGCTATTAGAACATGATTAGCATATGAATTAATAAAACATGATTAATCTTATATGCCAAAAACTATATAGCAAAAACAATTTTTATATCATCAACATGACGATTCCATTTGAATTTTAGTTTAATCTTCATTAAATCAAAAACTACCAATTTATCATATGTTTATGTTAACTGATTAAACAACAATATGAAAAATCGAAACGGAAATAATCATCAACAACAAAGGCATAAACTCGGCAGGAAAAAAAAAACAAAAATCGGCAAAAAATTTTTTTTTATACCGAAACCCTAATTTTTTCGAAATCCTTATGTTGTTTACAAACAATTTTATGAAAATCATCAAAATTAAAATTCGTGGCCTTGGCTCTGATACCACTTGTGGGATTTATCTGTATGCATCCCTTTAATTTTAAGGACTATAACGAATTATAACATGCTGAAACTAGTCATAAAATAAATTGCATAAACAAAATTCTAAAGGATTAAGAAATAACCTTCGGTCCTAGCAAAAACGGCCTAAGAACAATATCAAAGTTGATATTCGCCTATCAGTTCCACCCAAGACGATATGAGAAATGCCCTTTGTTTATGCTAGAATCGATCCAAAAATTAACTAACTAATTTTTAGGTTTTTGTGTTTTTCTTCTGATGAGATGGAGGCAAGAATGGGATAGCAAAATTAGGTTAGAAAAAGCTACTCCTAATCTACCTATAAACCGTGTAGGTTGAGCAATTAGGGTAGATTTTTCTTTTTTTAATTTCCGGCCCATATCCTAAAATAAGAGAGTATAATTTCCTTATTTTCGGTTATTCCAAAAATGTATAAAATGTGTTATATATAAATTGTCATCTAGTGAGGATCGAACCCATGACCTCTTGGTTTGAGTACCCTCACTATTACCACTATGACACATTCATCTTGTTGATATTAATAATAACCGATTACATTTAATTACGAATTAACATATTAATTCGTCCAAGCTAACATTACCTACATTTAATTAAATATAACTTATTATATTCAATTTGCGAATTGACAGTTAATTCGTCTCAACTAATATTATTTAATCTTCATTAAATAATTGTCTCATCAACACATTGACTAATTGTTTAGTTATATAAGGCATCAATGTGATTATATTTCTATAACCACATCTCTCAAACACATCCTATATGTGTGACCTTTAGGGACCAGTTGATCACCGCCATCTGTATGATAATAACGTCAAACTTTCTAGCAAGCCAACCGTTATTAGGTAATCGTTAATCAACTGATTAAAATACGAAGTATACCCTTGTGAACCTGTAAGAGATTTACAAATGTTATCACACTAATTTGTGGAGGACACAAGCTCCAACAAACTCCCACTTGTCCTCACAAGTGTATGTGCGATAACCGATTCTCATATCCTAAAATTTCTCCCACTCAATGTAAAACATCTTGCAAAATCCACAAAGGTCGTATTTTACAAGCGATCATCATCAAGAGTGGTTTCCCCGACTAGAGAGTAACTTAACTGATAAACGAATCGTCATTCGAGCATGGCCATGCATTTCAGTTACAACTCCTCGAGTGGCCATGAGAAATAACTATACCTGATAAGGGTTGGATATTTTCCTCAACTCGAATCCTGCCGATGTAAGCACAGTATGAAATGACCCAGAAAAAAATCTACCTCCAGTTACGGCAGACCGTGAGAAAGAAACCAAAGTCACCCAAAAACTGCCTTAATCTCAAGAGACATTCGATAGTCAAAAGAATCGACTCTAGGAATACAATGGATGTCCTCTCCACGACCTGGCACCGAATGTTTTAAACATTTAGGACTCCGTTACTTTGTCACAAAAATTTGTCCTACGAGGTATCGGTATAATCTCGCATTTGTGATCGATCAGTCAATAGTTTGACTTATGGCTCGTTGAACCCACCATCAATCGACTGCACAATATAATAGCCAGAGTTATCAGCTCATTAAGGCGATTACAGACCAAACAAAATATAATCTAATTCAGTTCACTTTGTGGCGTTCAAAGTTGTCAGTACAATCCACATGAAAAACAAAATATTATAATAAAACGATGAAGGTATAAATAGTATATGAAAAAGATAATGTATCAAATTCATAATCAACTACTACAACTCAGGAACACGTTTAATTCCCATGGAAATAACGTGCCCTTTATGCTTATCAAAATTCAACGGTTTAGTGAGAGGGTTCGCGAAGTTATCATCCGTCGCAATCTTGTCAATCACTATCTCTTCTTGCTCCACGTAATCACGGATCAGGTGAGCTTTCCGATGTACATGTCTAGATTTGTTGCTAGACTTAGGCTCCTTAGCCTGGAAGATGGCACCTCTATTGTCACAATAAATGGTGATCGGGTCATTCGAACTAGGAACTATCGTAAGTCCTTGTAAAAATTGACGCATCCATATCGCTTCCTTAGCTGCTTCCGAAGCGGCATAGTACTCAGATTCAGTAGTAGAATCTGCTACAACACTCTATTTGGAACTCTTCCAGCTGACCGCAGCATCATTAAGAGTGAAGACGAACCCGGACTGAGATTTTGAATCATCTCGATCCGTTTGGAAGCTAGCATCTGCAGAATAGAACCGATTTGCGCATAGCTTAGTATCACCTCCATAAGTCAATACCCTATCCTTAGTCCTCCGTAGGTACTTGAGGATATTTTTAACAGCTATCCAGTGTGTTTCACCTAGATTCTTTTGGTACCAACTCATCATACTCAATGCATATGCCACGTCTGGACGTGTGCATATCATGGCATACATGATTGATCCTATTGCAGATGCATAAGGAACACGACACATGCGCTCAATCCCTTCAGGTGCCGTGGGTGACTGAGACTTGCTCAACTACATCCCAGACGTCATTGGAAGGTTCCCCTTCTTGGAGTTGGTCATGTTGAACTTCTCAAGAATCTTATCCAAATAAGACTCCTAAATAAGTGATAACGTCCGTCGTGATCTATCTCGGTAGATACGGATTCCCAAAATGCGTTGTGCCTTACCCAGATCTTTCATCTGGAAATGGTTCTTCAACCATTCTTTAACCGAATATAGGAGAGGAATGTCATTCCCAATCAGAAGTATGTCATCGACATACAATATCAAGAATATAATCTTGCTCCCACTCGACTTGATATATAAGCATGGTTCTTCGACCGATCGAGTGAAACCATACCCTTTTATCACCTGGCCGAAACGATGATTCCAACTCCGAGAAGCTTGCTTAAGTCCATAAATGGAGCGCTTAAGCTTGCATACTTTCTTAGGATGTTCAGGATCTATGAAACCTTCGGGTTGCACCATGTACAACTCTTCCTCCAAATAACCGTTTAAGAAGGCGGTTTTCACATCCATTTGCCAAATTTCATAATCATGAAAAGCGACAATCTCTAAGATTATCCTAATGGAACATAGCATGACTACAGGTGCAAAAATCTCATCATAATGCAATCCGTGCACTTGATTGAAACCTTTTGCCACTAGTCGTGCCTTATAGGTATCTGGTTGCGCGTCTACAGAATGCTTTATTTTGTAAAGCCATTTTGCCTTTGTAGAGGTTTTACCTTATTAGGTAAATCAACTAGATCCCATACGTTATTCTCATACATGGAGTCCATCTCGGATTTCATGGCTTCGAGCCATAGCTTTGAGTCGGAACAGGTCATAGCACCTTTATAGGTAGCGGGTTCATTACTCTCTAGGAGTAAAACGTCATTCTCCTCGACCATACCAATGTATCTGTCCGGAGGATGAGAGACTCTACCCGACCTCCTAGGTTCCTCAGGAATATTAACCGTATCATCAGTTGGAGGAACAACTTCCTCCATCCGTTCCTTGGTTGTTGGTTCTTGAATCTCCGACAGCTCGAAGGTTCTATTACTCGTCTTGTTCTTGAGAAATTATTTCTATAAGAACGTCGCACTAGCCGCAACAAAAACTCGATGTTCGGTAGGCGAATAGAAGTAATGACCAAATGTTCCTTTTGGATAACCTATAAAGTATGTCTTGACCGATCGCGGGCCGAGCTTATCCTCGTGTCTCCACTTGACATAAGCCTTACAGCCCCAAACCCGAATAAAGGACAAGTTAGGGACCGTTCCCTTCCACATTTCACATGGAGTCTTGTTGACGGCTTTAGTCGGACTTCGGTTAAGTATAAGAGCAGCTGACAAAAGAGCAAAACCCCATAATGAATCAGGCACTATTGTGTGACTCATCATGGATCGAACCATATCAAGTAAGGTTCGATTTCTCCGTTCGGACACACCATTTAATTGAGGTGTTCCAGGTGGAGTTAACTGTAGAACGATTCCACAGTCTTTAAGGTGTTGATCAAACTCATTTGAAAGATATTTGCCACCACGATCTGAACGGAGTGCTTTAACCTTTCTACCCAGTTGGTTCTCAACCCTGTTCTGGTATTCCTTGAATTTCTCAAAGGACTCACTTTTATGCTTCATTAAGTAGACATATCCGTATCTACTCAAATCGTCTGTGAAAGTGATAAAATATCTATAGCCATCTCTAGCGGTAATTAACATAGGTCCACAAACATCAGTATGTATGAGTCCTAATAGGTAACTAGCCCGCATTCCAACACCGTTGAAGGAAATTCGAGTCATTTTGCCAATGAGACGTGATTCACACAAGCCATTTATAGAAAAATCGAATGCGGGAATAGTCCCATTATTGACGAGTTTCTTTACGCGTTTCTCATTTATGTGTCCCATTCGACAATGCCATAGATAGGTTTGATCTTTGTCACCAACCTTTAATTTCTTATTATTCATGTGTAATACTTTCGTGGTTTGATCTAAGATGTAAATTCCATTCATGAAAACTGCTTTGCCATAAATCATTTCATTGAAAGAGAAAATACAGCAATTATCCTTTATTGAAAATGCAAAACTGTCTTTAGTAAGTACGGAAACAGAAATAATGTTCTTAGACAAACTGGGTACATAGTAACAGTTATTTAAAAATAACTCAAAACCACTAGGGAGTTGGATTACATATGTTCCCTTCGAGCCAACAGCAACTCGTGCTCCATTCCCGACTCGTAGGTCCACATCACCTTTTTCGAGAGGTATGATGTTCTTTAGGCCCTGTAAATGATTACACAGATGAGAACCACAACCAGTATCAAGTACCCAAGTTACGAAACTTGCATGGTTAATCTCAATCATATGAATATAAGATGACATACCAACAGGAACGACGCTCTTTGATGTCCTCACGGTAGACGGGACAGTTCCTCCTCCAATGTCCAGTCTTGTGATAATGGTGGCACTCAATGTCACCGCCCTTGCTCTTTGGCTTGCCCTGTGAGCCACTAGTCTCACCGGGCCCACTCTTACCATTTCCTGGCTTTTTAAACTTTGGCTTACCTAAAGCTAGGTCGCCATGAGCCTTGCCTTTACCTTTACTCTTGTTGGAAATCGTGAGAACATCCTGCTTCATGCTCCCACTCAATTTCATATCCTTCTCGGTCTGTACGAGAAGGGAGTGTAGCTCATGAGGACTCTTTTTCAAGTCATTCATGTGGTAGTTCGCCCTAAAAAGGGCAAAACCACCATGAAGAGAATGAAGCATTCGGTCAATGACAATGCTCTCACTGATTTTGCAATCAAGAGCCTCCATCTTCTCGACATTCTCAATCATGTGAAGAATGTGTGGGCTAACCGGTTAGCCCTTCTGGACTCTCGCATCAAAGAAGCGACATGTATGCTCATATGTAATGATTCTCGGTGCTTTTGAGAACTCGTTAGTGAGCGTGGTGAAAATCTTGTTCGCACCTTGGGCAATGAAGCATCTCTGCAAATTGGTTTCCATTGCAAAGATGAGTACGTTCTTTATCGCACCCGCTTCCATAACGAAGTCACTATAAGCGAGTGACTCGTTGACTCCTGCATTGGGGCCTGGGTTTACCGGTATTGGCTCGGTTAAGTACCTGAGCTTACCGTCAGCAATGGCAGCATTCCGTAGTGCTGCTTCCTAATCCGCAAAGTTGGACCCGTCGTTTTTCAGACGTGTGAACTGATTCATTTGGTCCATTAATATTTCCAGCCATGACTCGCGTCCAAGTGTGGCACTAGGCATTTGGATTGCGTTATTACTAGACATTTTGTTGTAACAGTAAAATAAACGTGTTCTACACTATGAAAAGAAGAATAAATAATAAGCATGTGCATCGATTTTAATTTAAGTCTAATGATCTAATGTCATAACGCGAAGACTCAAAACATTTATACAATTTACCTTCCTCAAGAATTATATAAATCATCCCAAGACTCAATTATCTGTAAATTGATAAGCTAACCTTTTAGCTAATTCTACCGTTAGAATTCTTGGTCGATAAATTTATGTAAATTCTATCTTTAGTCCATCATAATCACGAGAAACTTTTCAGACTATAATGTTGAGATAAACTAAGTCAACACAAACTACTTACCCAACGTAGTAGGGGTCATATTATGCCTACCGACGAAGAAGGGATTCATAGTTGTTTGCCCTTATAAAGACTAATCTCAATTTCCGTTTTAGAGGAAGATTCCATCAACTTTATTTTAATTCATTTTAAGTGAACTAATATCTAGCATGCGTGAATGATTAAATTAAGATGATGGCTTAATAAACATGTGACATCTGTATGTCTATGAAAACTAACATACAACCTATATGTGTCAATTTTCATGCATTTTAGTAGTAGGTGGTTTGGTTTTAGGCGGAATATGATGCATGAACTATCATGTGAATGTAAAGCAATAGGAATGAAAAACGTAAAAGCAATAATAAAGTCCTAGTGTGGCCTATCCTATCAAAATGAAAATTAAATACAACTTTGGAATCCATCCTTGGACCCGAGAAGCTTGTCTCGATGTTCCATCTTGATCCATGTAGCGGGAGTGAGCTCCAATCTCCATCTTTAGTCTTCTACAAAAATTACAATAAATAAATTTACATAATAAACCTATTTATTACATTCTAATTTCAAAACCCAAAAACTAAAGAAAAATAAAGGAGATTCGAGATCTCATAATTACATAAAACTTATGTTTCCTTCATTACGAAAACATAATTTGACTAAGGCCACACTAAGTATTACAAATTACAACCGATTGCAAAAAAATACGTAAATAAATTCATTCAACGATTCATTCAACAAAAATAAAATACATCAACTAAAAATAAATTAAACATACATGACATAATTCCTTAATTATGTTGATTAATTGATCCAAACCACCTATTTAAATTAACAAATTAAGTGATAATTCCTCAATTAATCACATTAATTTTAATCTTAATTCATATTAAACTTGTAATATGAATTTAATCCATTAATATTTTAAACTGCTTTAAAATAATTAGGTATCTATTAATTTTGAACCGCTTCACAATAATTAATTTGCCAAAACAAAACAAAAATTAAAAACCCCCTTTTTTAATTGTCTCGGCAAAAACAACAAAAAAAAAAACAGAAATTTTTATTTTTATTTTTTATTTTTCTCGGTAAAACTGAAAAGAAACAAAAACAACCCTTTTTTTTCTTCTTCACGGTTTTTCTGTAAAAACCGAAACAAAACAACAAAATTTTTTAATTTTTTTATTTTCTGCCCACTGTGAACAGTAACCGAGACGTGAACAGTAACAGAAATAAAATTTTCACGGCTTAAATTAAAACAAGAACCCTAATGCCTCTTTTATGTCTCTTTTGCGGAAAAAATGCCCTGAAACATAAATTCGATGAAGAAAATCGTTTATAGTTGCTATTAGAACATGATTAGCATATGAATTAATAAAACATGATTAATCTTATATGCCAAAAACTATATAGAAAAAACAATTTTTATTTCATCAACATGACGATTCCATTTGAATTTTAACTTAATCTTCATTAAATCAAAAACTACCAATTTATCATATGTTTATGTTAACTGATTAAATAACAATATGAAAAATCGAAATGGAAATAATCATCAACAACAAAGGCATAAACTCGGCAGAAAAAAAAAAACAAATCGGTAATTTTTTTTTTTTTATACCGAAACCCTAATTTTTTCGAAACCCTTATGTTGTTTACAAACAATTTTATGAAAATCATCAAAATTAAAATTGGTGGCCTTGACTCTGATACCACTTGTGGGATTCATCTGTATGCATCCCTTTAATTTAAAGGACTATAACGAGTTATAACATGATGAAACTAATCATAAAATAAATTGCATAAACAAAATTGTTAAGGATTAAGAAATAACCTTCGAACCTAGCAAAAAGGGCCTAAGAACAATATCAAAGTTGAAATTCGCCTATCAGTTGGACCCAAAATGATATGAGAAATGCCCTTTGATTATGCTAGAATCGATCCAAAAATTAACTAACTAATTTTTAGGTTTTTGTGTTTTTCTTCTGATGAGATGGAGCCAAGAATGGGATAGCAAAATTAGGTTAGAAAAAGCTACTCCTAATCTACCTATAAACCGTGTAGGTTGAGCAATTAGGGTAGATTTTTCTTTTTTTAATTTCCGGCCCATATCCGAAAATAAGAGAGTATAATTTCCTTATTTTCGGTTATTCCAAAAATGTATAAAATGTGTTATATATAAATTGTCATCTAGTGAGGATCGAACCCATGACCTCTTGGTGATGTGACCATAATTAGCGCACATTTAGTCCCCTAATTGAGCCTATTTTGCATACTATTATAGCATTTTATGGCCATTTTATCCGTCAAAACCTTCCTATTTGCTTTTCTATCGCATTTCATATGTTTTGTAGAAAAGAAGATAATAAGGCGGAAATTCCCGTCTTTCGTGCATATTTGGAAGCTAATTGATGATATTAGATGGACTAGTATGAAGAGGAGGCAAGAATGATGACCAAGTATGTAGGAATAAAGTGTATATAGAAAGATCAAAGGGTTAGAAGCAAGGAGGAAAAGCAAGGAAGGCATTGCATGAAGAAATTGCTCGGAACCCAAACCAAGAGATGCTCTTTTGGCTCTGAAAATATGCTAGATGGAACGGCGTCGAAAAAACAAGCGATCTAGGCTTTTGAATCACTCCAATAGGAGTCCGGATGAGAAAATGACGTCCGTTTTACAATCCGAGCTCAAACAAAGAAGCTGTACAGCAATCCGCGCGTCTTACGCTGAAGACGCTCGTCCCCTGCTATAATCCGCTCGGATTGCTCCTAATCCGCTCGGATTCCCTTGGTACAATCCGAGCGTCTTGCTCCAAATCCGCTCGGATTCCCCTCAACAATCCGAGCGTCCCTCTCCGAATCCGCTCGGATTGCACCGCCAAATCCGGCCGTCCCGACTCTAATCCGCCCGGATTCCTGCCAAAGACGGATTTCATTCTTCAAGCTACGAAAAGAGAAGCCCTTCTCTCAGAAAATACCGGGTCCTCCTTGCTCAACTTAAAAAGTGTAATTACTAGTTTAGCCCTTAGTTAACCCTAATGCATCCTCCCTAATTTCCACTATAAATACCCCATCTTTGTAATTAATCAAGCATGTTGTTTTTGGGTAGAAAATCCTTCTTTAGATTAGATTAGGAGTAGATTAGAATAGATTACTCTTTAATCTTTCCACAAATTACACATTAATCTCTCCTTAATTATTGTTCAAGTTTATCATTCAAGTTTATTATTGGGTAATTGAAGATTATTGGGTTATTATTGGGAGATTGACAACCTTCCATCAATCAATCAAGTTTCTTCTATTATTCTTTGCTTTATTATTTGGATCATCTAAAGTTGGTATAATTCTTTTACCCTTTTACTCTTTATTGTTCATTTCTTCATTCCATTATCATGTTTATACTTGTTATGATGATTGACACCATTAATGACATGTTTCCCATGATAATGAGTGAGTAGTTTCTTTAGCTAGGATTAATGGGTAATTAGGGGAAACCAACATGGGATTGATTCATGCTTAATCTAATATGTTCACATGATTAAATTGCTTGCTTGTTGTGATGTCAACTTTATGCACATGTTATGTTTGATGAAATGCTAAGCCTATGAATCCTTGCATTTACAACCATCTCTTATCTACTCAACTTGACTTGTAAGATATAACCCAACTCGAGTCTTGTTAGACCATGCATAGAAGTTGAATAGGAGGAAAGTAAGTCGACTTGTAGGTGTTGTACAATCTAATCGATTCGGCTCCGGGACCCAACTCTTCCTATGAACCGTAAGACATAACCCAACTCGGTTCCTCCACAACACTAATTGCTTGCATATAATTGTAAACATGTTTGTATGATCAACACCATGAATCCCCCATGACCCCATGATATCCTAGCACTTTTAATCATTTGTTTACATCTTTCCTTTTATTGCTCGTTTTACCTTATTGCTTGCATTAGCCTAGAACACAACTACAAACCCCATAAATTGTGACACTAGCATAAATTGAGATAGATAGACTTAGAACCCAAAGCACACCGTCCCATGGATCGACCTCGACTTACCGCTAACTAGTTGTTTGTTGAGTATTATAAATGTGTTTGATTGGATGAGTGACGACATCGTCCGCATCAAAATGGCGCCGTTGCCGGGGACGGTGCTATGTGATTAAGTTCTTACTTGTTTGTCTATTTTAATTGTGCTTTCACCTTGAGGAACTTGTTCCTCAAGGATTGTTATTACCGTTTTTGTGTAGTTTCCATGCTTGTAGTTGTTTCCTTGTCTTAGTGATGATGACTCAAGACTTGACATATGGAGTATGTGGTGGATCTTTTGAGTATGACTATGGGTATGGGGAGTTTGAGGAGCAAGTCAACACAAACCTACCTTATTATTCGTACAATGAAAATCCTAACTACTACCCCAACTTTTCCCACCAAAATCACCACATCCAATACCAACAACAACCATCCACCCAATACCCACTTCACAATGAATTCCAAATGCCACAATACAACCACTTTCACATCTACCCACAACAAGAAGATGAACCCATTGAAAATGTGATTCTCCAAATGATGGGAGATCAACAAAACTTCATAAAACAAATGCTAGAGGAGAGCCAAAAGAGGGACAATGTTTTTCAAGGCATTGTTGCCCAATGTGAGGAGTTGGAGATTCAAATTGCCCAAGTGAAAGAATCCCAAGAAACCACCCTTCACCACTCCTTGGACATTGACCATGAATGTGAGTTTGAAGGAGTTACCTTTGATGAGAAGTGGGAAGAGCCAACCTCTTTGGGCTCTTGTGAGTATGAAAGTGTGGTATTTGATGATGAAGACATGAGGTTGAGTAAGCCAAATACTCTTAGCCTTTGTGAGTATGAGGGTGTGTCATTTGAAGTAGATGTTGAGGTGTTGGAGAATGAGTTGGTGAAGAAGAGTGAAGCCCCTATTTATGATTCTTATGGAGAAAGTAATGATGATGCATCTATGGAAGAAGATGATGAGGGAAATATGGACTCAAATGATGAAGGGAGTTATGGGATTAGCTTTCTTGAGGAACCCATCCTTGAGAAGTTTGAAGATTGCTTCGATGAAGAGGAGGAATGCCTTCATGAGAACCTTTTCGCACCCACTATGGAGCCCATGATAGTTGGAGATGACATTATGGACCTTCTCACGAAGGTCAAATCGTCATACAAGAATTACTTAGTGGTGAAGCTCAAAGAAAAGGTTAAGAAGGAGTCTTTATGTGGAAATTTGGCATCCACTATCCCAACTCCTAAGACATCCCATCATCAACTCCATGAAAGTTCGCCTTCTACCCTTGGAGAATTGACTAGTCCAAGCATTTGTGTCATCAAATTTGGAAGAAATAGGAGCTACCGGAAAAGCCCCCATGACAAGAATCTCAAGTTTGCTAGTTTTAAGAGTCGGGAAGGCCATCATCACAAAGCAAAAGAGAAGGGGAAGGAGTTCAAAGGGAGGTCCCTCATGGATTGGCCCTACTCTATTTTGCAATGGTTCAAGACTTATTCATGCTTACTTGAGGACCATTCACAAGCTTTTGACCAACTATTGAGAGCATTGAGCTCCATGGATAATGGAACTTGAATGAGTTTGGTGGAGTCCTATCTCAAACCACCATTTGTAAGATATCCTTTCCTTTAACTTTGCATTACATTTACACTTACATTTAGTTATTTACATATATCTTGCATTTGTATTATATATCATATTGCATTTACATTAGTTAGTTCATATAATATAGTTGCATTGTAATATAATTCATGTAGATAGTTGCATATAGACTAGAATTCATGCATAGTCACTAATGACCAATCCTATTCTTTTCTACACTAGAAATAGTGCTTAAATTGGTTTGGGGAGGTTTGATCATAAGTGACTTAAGCATTTATCATGCATCATATAGTATAGTTTAGATTGCATTCATTTGTGATTTATGTCATATAGAATTGCATTTAGTTAGAGCATTCATTCATTCACACCATATCATTGCATTTGTACTTTATTTCAAAAAAAAAAAAAAAATCAAAAATCCAAAAACATGTATTTCTTTTTCATTCCTACTCCTACATGTACATTGAGGACAATGTCCAAAATAAAGTGGGGGATGGGAATTTATATTCCAAAAATGCATAAAAATTGAAAAATTTTGAAAAAAATCACAAAAATATGTCTTTTAATTTCATAAAAACAAAAACCATAAAAATTTGAAAATTTGAAAAATCCAAAAACAAGTTCATTTCCTTTGTAGTGTAGACTTGTATATATTGTTTTGTATATATTGTGTTTGTTCATCCTTTTTCACATTGATTGACTACGCCACATCCGAGACATGAGGATATTGAAGACCGCATGGTATGATCTTTCCAATCTCCTTTTTCCTCTTTATGTTAATGACTATGTGGCTTTATTTTGATTGATGCGGTATAAATAATGTGAATTTAGGACTTGCATTTAGATTATTTGGCATACTAGTTGGTAGAAGCATATGCATTAGGATGTTTATATGCTAGTTGCATCATGGCATGTAGTTTGCATGGTTAGAAAATTTTTGCGAAACCGTCTACTTGGGAAGCTTGACAAGTGTATATAGGCCCTAGTAGATGCTTTTTCTTCTTAAAACTTTGCTTGTTAGAATGCTTGTAAAACACCCTAGGATGTGTCATGCTAGTATCCTTTGACCCATGGATTAAGGCCTAGTCAAGAGTACCTTGTGGTGTGATAACTCCTTGGCTACCGTTTATTCCAAGGTGACCCTTGAAACCATGCATCCATCCATCCATCATCCATGTTCTACCATATTTTTGTCATCAAAGGGAATGGGCACAAAAAGAAAATCAATTTGAGTTCAATGAAAAGTGAAAGAAAAAGTTTGCAAAATGCATCAAAAGAAAAGAGGAGCAAAAATAGACTCCTAAAACTTCAAATATAAGCCACCCTCACTACATATGGGGTGACTTTGAAAATGTTCAAAAGAAAATGCAAAAAGTTGTCAAGTGTTGAAATTGCCAAAAATCAAAAAAGAAATGGCAAAGAAAGTGTTCTCAAATGTTATATGCCACAAGAAATTGGGGGGAAAAAGAACAAAAACAAAAGCAAACTCCCAAATGAAACTCAAATTCTATCGGTCCCTTTATCCACCGTATCCATTTTTGTGCATGGTAGAGAGGGGACGACCCTTCTTCTTGTCTAGGCAAGAGGGGGAATTCCGCGATCCTCCAGTGTTTCTCTCGCCATAGGGAGTCTACTCTTGACAAAAGCATTTAACGATTGAGGACAAAGGTACCCTAGCTTGACACATTTTGGAGGTGATTTATTGGTATCCTTCTAGGCTTAGTAGTTTGAACAAATTGCATCTATGAAGGATTGTGTACCCTTGAATTGCTTCCCTTGTAGGTAATTTCCGCCACTTAGATGAGGAAAGTGGCTATTCTTTTGTAGATGCATCCATTACTTGATTTTGTGTGCTTAATGATTGGATGTGTCACCATTTTGGCAAGACCCACCTTGCCTTGCAAGAAGGCATCCTACCTCATGGTTGTCTTGTTGTGAGTTGAAGGGGCGGAGTGAGACCCGCTAATTGTCTCATATCGGCTATATTATTAGGTTAGTTTAAATAAAGGTCTAGTTTTAGTCACCTCTTTACTCGGGACGAGTAAAGGTTCGGTTTGGGGATATTTGATGTGACCATAATTAGCGCACATTTAGTCCCCTAATTGAGCCTATTTTGCATACTATTATAGCATTTTATGGCTATTTTATCCGTCAAAACCTTCCTATTTGCTTTTCTATCGCATTTCATATGTTTTGTAGAAAAGAAGATAATAAGGCGGAAATTCCCGTCTTTCGTGCATATTTGGAAGCTAATTGATGATATTAGATGGACTAGTATGAAGAGGAGGCAAGAATGATGACCAAGTATGTAGGAATAAAGTGTATATAGAAAGATCAAAGGGTTAGAAGCAAGGAGGAAAAGCAAGGAAGGCATTGAATGAAGAAATTGCTCGGAACCCAAACCAAGAGATGCTCTTTTGGCTCTGAAAATATGCTAGATGGAACGGCGTCGAAAAAACAAGCGATCTAGGCTTTTGAATCACTCCAATAGGAGTCCGGATGAGAAAATGACGTCCGTTTTACAATCCGAGCTCAAACAAAGAAGCTGTACAGCAATCCGCGCGTCTTACGCTGAAGACGCTCGTCCCCTGCTATAATCCGCTCGGATTGCTCCTAATCCGCTCGGATTCCCTTGGTACAATCCGAGCGTCTTGCTCCAAATCCGCTCGGATTCCCCTCAACAATCCGAGCGTCCCTCTCCCGAATCCGCTCGGATTGCACCGCCCAAATCCGGCCGTCCCGACCCTAATCCGCCCGGATTCCCGCACAAAGACGGATTTCATTCTTCAAGCTACGAAAAGAGAAGCCCTTCTCTCAGAAAATACCGGGTCCTCCTTGCTCAACTTAAAAGTGTAATTACTAGTTTAGCCCTTAGTTAACCCTAATGCATCCTCCCTAATTTCCACTATAAATACCCCATCTTTGTAATTAATCAAGCATGTTGTTTTTGGGTAGAAAATCCTTCTTTAGATTAGATTAGGAGTAGATTAGAATAGATTACTCTTTAATCTTTCCACAAATTACACATTAATCTCTCCTTAATTATTGTTCAAGTTTATCATTCAAGTTTATTATTGGGTAATTGAAGATTATTGGGTTATTATTGGGAGATTGACAACCTTCCATCAATCAATCAAGTTTCTTCTATTATTCTTTGCTTTATTATTTGGATCATCTAAAGTTGGTATAATTCTTTTACCCTTTTACTCTTTATTGTTCATTTCTTCATTCCATTATCATGTTTATACTTGTTATGATGATTGACACCATTAATGACATGTTTCCCATGATAATGAGTGAGTAGTTTCTTTAGCTAGGATTAATGGGTAATTAGGGGAAACCAACATGGGATTGATTCATGCTTAATCTAATATGTTCACATGATTAAATTGCTTGCTTGTTGTGATGTCAACTTTATGCACATGTTATGTTTGATGAAATGCTAAGCCTATGAATCCTTGCATTTACAACCATCTCTTATCTACTCAACTTGACTTGTAAGATATAACCCAACTCGAGTCTTGTTAGACCATGCATAGAAGTTGAATAGGAGGAAAGTAAGTCGACTTGTAGGTGTTGTACAATCTAATTGATTCGGCTCCGGGACCCAACTCTTCCTATGAACCGTAAGACATAACCCAACTCGGTTCCTCCACAACACTAATTGCTTGCATATAATTGTAAACATGTTTGTATGATCAACACCATGAATCCCCCATGACCCCATGATATCCTAGCACTTTTAATCATTTGTTTACATCTTTCCTTTTATTGCTCGTTTTACCTTATTGCTTGCATTAGCCTAGAACACAACTACAAACCCCATCAATTGTGACACTAGCATAAATTGAGATAGATAGACTTAGAACCCAAAGCACACCGTCCCATGGATCGACCTCGACTTACCGCTAACTAGTTGTTTGTTGAGTATTATAAATGTGTTTGATTGGATGAGTGACGACATCGTCCGCATCACTTGGTTTGAGTACCCTCACTATTACCACTATGACACATTCATCCTGTTGATATTAAATATAACCGATTACATTTAATTACGAATTAACATATTAATTCGTCCAAGCTAACATTAAATACATTTAATTTAAATATAACTTATTATATTCAATTTACGAATTGACAGTTAATTCGTCTCAACTAATATTATTTAATCTTCATTAAATAATTGTCTTATCAACACATTGACTAACTGTTTAGTCATATAAGGCATCAATGTGATTATATTTCTATAACCACATCTCTCAAACACATCCTATAGGTGTGACCTTTAGGGACCAGTTGATCACCGCCATCTGTATGATAATAACATCAAACTTTCTAGCAAGCCAATCGTTATTAGGTAATCGTTAATCAACTGATTAAAATACGAAGTATACCCTTGTGAACCTGTAAGAGATTTGCAAATGTTATCACACTAATTTGTGGAGGACACAAGCTCCAACAGTCGAGTGCATTTAAACAGGCTAATGTTTTGGGTGCACTCGGCCGAGTTGTGAGGAACTCGGTCGAGTAGGGCGTACACGACCGAGTACCTCAGGTACTCGACCGAGTACCCGGTCTGACGGGTTATTTTCCGCAGTTTTGATTAAGATAATTGGAGAAGTATATATAAGTCGTGATATCGGCTTAATCATTTTATAATCCGCTCTTAATCACTTTTCTTAACTCTAAACGACGTAACACTGCTCTCCAATTATCCTAATTATTTCTAAGGCTAGGGTTACAGATTTGGGGGTTTTCATTCCTTTTTCCGCGCCAATTCGATCAGCAAGTATTTTACCCTTTGTCATTTATGTATTTTGGTTATAGTTTACAAACCTTAATTGGGTGATTGGAATTTTTGGGTGATTAGTCATTTTTTATGTAGTATATTAATTGTATGATATTATAATAGGTGAGGACTTCGTAGAGGAGGCTTTCTAGCATGATTTCTGTGCTTTGATTTGGATTGCGATAAGGTAGGGTTTCCCTACTCATTTGATTGTATAATTGATATAAGATTGATTGTGGTTGATTGTATAACATGCATCATTTGAATTAAAATTGATTGAGATTATATTGTTGATTGGTATTGTTGTTGTGGGACCATTTCCGGGAGATGGTTGTAACCCCATGTTTGCCCCATGTGGCTCCTGTCACAAGGGGTATGAGCACATTAATGATTTGGGCTCGCTCATTGGGATGAGCGCGGATTTGGTGGGCAAGGCTGCGGTCCGCCACTGGAGGTGTGAGTTACCTGTTGTGATGGGTAACCTGTCAGGGCTACACACTTTGGTGTGTAGTCGATTACTGGTTACTAATGGAGTTTGGAGGATGGTTACTACAGTTTGGATTGTGTACTAGATTTTGTATTTATGATTTCTTATACTGGTTATGAAGTTGACTGAACCCGTTTATTATTTTCAAAACTGTGGTGATCCATTCGGGGATGGTGAGCAGTTGGTTTAGCAGGTAATGGCTATGGATGTAGCTCGCGGGTTACAGATGGGGTGGGGTCATCACCTTTCATTTAGCTAGCTTTCGCTATCATTTAAACATTAGTTTCTTTTGATTTATTCGGAGTTGTAATCAGTTTTTGGTTTGACTTTGGGTTGTATTGTTTAACCAGTTTTGTACTTTTGATAAATGTTCTGTAATGGTCTATTTGATATACTTTACCTCGGGCAACCGAGTTGGTAGCACCTTGATATGCTGAGGTGGTCCTTGGTAAGGTACTTTGGTGTATGGGTGTGTTACAAAGTGGTATCAGAGCGGCGATTTTGGAACCTAAAACCAATGAACAAATTAACATAAGGTGTCTAACTAAAATGAACCCGGGTAAGAATTGTCTGGAGCTACCGCAAAGGTTTGAGAGACGTCTCAAAACCGCAATGTTGCCCCCAAATATTCGAACCGGTCACTACGGGGTGTATCTTAGGGATCGATGTAAGTTTGTGTATATCCGTGTATGAATAGAATGGATGAGCATGTTGTGGTTCGAGATGGTATGACATGAATTGGATGCATATGTTGTGGAATAATAGATATGATATAGAAAGGCATAATGTGTATGATTTGTTGTTTGCGTTTTGTCGTTCAAGGTATAAAAACATGTGAATAGGCTGTTGCTTTGGGTTTAAGAACTTATATTTGTTGGTTGTGTGTTGGGGGAATCGTTTTGGCATGATTCGGCCGAGCAGGGCAAGTACTCGACCGAGTAAGAGGTACTCAACCGATTAACCTGTCACTCGACCGAGTGAGGGAACTTGTGTATTTGGCAGTAGCTAATGGAATATGACCACTCAGTCGAGTAGAGGCAGTACTCGACCGAGTACCTAAGGTACTCGCCGAGTATGCTTTATGTGCATTTTAGATCAGCTGCTGAAGTTAGGTTACTATGCCGAGTAGTCAGCATCGCGACCGAGTAGCTCGTACTTGATCGAGTACCTCCCTTAGGTACTCGACCGTGTACCTCTTTGGCAGATGTGGTATTTTTTTTAAGCCGTAGGCTATGTGCTTATATTTATCTTGGTTATATCAGCTCAAAATGCCACCAAAGGGATCAGCCGCCTACATGCAAGATTCAGAGATGAGCCTTGATGAGATAGATAGAATGATTGAGCAGCAAGAGGCGCTCATTGAGGCACTTAATAATGTGGGGAAAGGGGGAGAGAAAGCGGTGGATGCATCTCGTTTAAGCACCACCATTTCCCGCTTTAACCCTACGACTTATGTGGGCACTGACGAGCCAAAACTGCTCAACAACTGGCACCGGGAGATGGAGAGTGTGTTAGAAGTGGTTTAGTGTGCGGTGGAGATGATGGTAGAGCAGGTTGTGTTCTATCTAAGAGATGAGGCTTGGGTATGGTGGCATAATGAGAAGGAAGGATCATGGGTATACTATTGGAATTTGGGCCAACCTGCAATTCCTTGGGCAGGGTTTAAGAGGGCGATGAGGGACCACTTCATTACGGAGCACATCCGTGCAAAGTTGAGGGCTGGGTTTTTTACCTTTACTATGACTGACAGCATTACCGTCACTGAGTACTATCACAGGTTCATTGAACTGTCACGCTATGCGGAAGGCATGCAGCTGAGTCAACGGAGTTTGGCTCTTCGCTTTGAGAGAGGGCTAGCATTTAAAATTATGGAAACGTTATCAGCCGGGGTGATCTATGATCTGAAAGATGTCTATGAGAGAGCGGGTCATGCTGAGAGGTTAGTTGATATGGCCAAGGAGGCCCGGGAAAAGGGGACTGAGAAGAGAAAAGCTGAGAGTGAGGGTGGCAACCAACCAAGCCATAAGCGGGTAAACCACAACGAAGCTAGAACTTATTTTGGAGGGTCTAGCTATGGTGGGGGATCTCGTGCATGGGGAGGGGGTGGTCGGAACACTAGCGATAACTCAACCTTGCAATGCTACAACTGTGGTGGGTCAGGTCACAAATGGTACGAGTGTACGAGCGCTGTAAGGGGAGGAGGAGGCTTTCCGAGATCTTATCAGGGGAATTACACGCAAACTCCGAGCCAGAGTTTGGCGAGTAACAGGCCAGCTGGGTCATGGAACAATTATGGAGGCCAGGGCTACAATAATGGCGGCTACAACCGCAATAATGGTGGATCCTATCAGCACCCAAATAACAGTGTGACTCAGACTTCGGCAGGTAAGCGTACTACATCAGCGACTACGGTCCAGGGAGGAGGTCAGAAGAATAGTGGCAAACTCTTCATGATGGGAAAGCTGGAGGCTAAGGATTATGCACATGTTATCACCGGTACTTTTCATCTTAATAATACACCGACTTTCGTTTTGTTTGATTCAGGGGCAACCCACTCGTTTGTGTCTAGGGGTCATGGCTTAACCATGGGTTTGAGGGAGTATGAGTTGATAAAAGATAACGTGTTTATACCATTGGGGGAGTCGGTGTCTTGTAATAAGTTGTATAAAGAGGTGTCTATGGTAGTTGGGCAAGGGACTTACCAGTTAATTTGCTTGAGTTTCCTATGGATGGGTTTGAGGTCATAGTCTGAATGGATTGGTTGGGTAAGTATGGGGGCTAAGATAGACTGTCGTCAAAAGAAAGTGTCTTTAAAGGGTCCTAAAGGAGTCAAGGTGTCATATCGGGGGTTTGTTGTAAAACCCAAGGTGAAGATGATTGCAGTGATAACTTTAAAGTCATGTTTGAGGAAGGGGTGTCCTATGATCCTTTGCCATGTGAGGGATACTTGGGTAGAGGAGTCGTCAGCAGCACATATATCAGTAGTTAGTGAGTTCGGTGATGTCTTTCCGGAGGTGATACCAGGGTTACCTCCTAAGAGGGACATTAATTTCAGTGTTGAGCTTAAACCGGGGAAGAGACCTATATCTAAGGCTCCATACCGTATGGGACCAAAAGAGTTGGAGGAATTGAAGAAGCAGCTAAACGAGTTGTTGGATAAGGGATACATTTGACCTAGTATATCGCCTTGGGGTGAACCAGTTCTATTCGGGAAAAAGAAGGACGGTAGCATGAGGTTGTGCATCGATTACAGATAGCTAAACCATGTTACCATGAAGAACATGTATTCTTTGCTGAGGATTGATGATCTTTTTGACCAGTTGAGTGGAGCCGGAGTGTTTTCCAAGATTGATTTGAGGTCGGGTTATCACCAATTGAGGATTGCCGATGAGGATATCCCTAAGACAACTTTTCGGTCGCGGTATGGTCATTATGAGTATGTGGTGATGCCTTTAAGGTTGACTATTGCACAGGCATTTTTCGGATCTCATGAACCGAATCTTCAGCCCATTTTTGGACTGGTTTGTGGTGGTTTTCATCGATGACATCTTGGTCTATTTTAAGACTAAGGAACATCACGAGTAGCATTTGAGGTTGGTACTGCAGACTTTGCGAGATAATTATCTATATGCTAAGTTATCCAAGTGTGAGTTCTGGTTGGAGAGGGTGGCCTTTCTGGGTCATGTGATTTCAAAAGATGGTGTATCGGTGGATCCTAGTAAGATCGAGGCGGTGCCAACCTGGGAAGCACCAAAGAATGTTGCTGAGTTCCGGAGTTTCTTGGGTTTAGCTGGCTACTACAGGAGGTTCGGGAAGGATTTCTCTAAGATCGCTGGGCCTATGACAGTTTTGATGAGGAAAGAGACCAAATTTCGTTGGGATGAGAGTTGTGAGATGACGCTCCAAACATTAAAGGAGCGTCTGACTATAGCTCCAGTTCTAGCTTTGCCTGAGGGAAGTGAGAAGTTCGAGGTTTATACCGATACTTCGAAGAATGGGTTGGGTTGTGTTTTGATACAAAATGGAAAGATCATTGCCTATGCTTCGAGGCAGTTGAAGCCGTTTGAGGAGAACTATCTTAATCATAATTTGGAGTTTGGTGCAGTTGTCTTTGCTCTACAGACTTGGAGGCACTATCTGTACGGGGCAACCTTTAAGGTGTTTTGAGATCATAAGAGTTTTAAAGTACATCTACACTCAGAAGGAGTTGAACATGCGTGAGAGATGGTGGATGGAGCTGATTAGGGACTATAACATGGATTTCGTCTATCATGAGGGGAAGGCTAATGTGGTTGCAGATGCTTTGGGTAGAAAAAGTATGCATTCGCTATGCAGTGCCATGTCACTGATGAAATGAAAGGACAAGATGAATAAAATGGGGATTCATATAAAAATCAAGGGAGATTCCATTGGTGATTTGACTATCGAGCCTGAACTTTATGATGACATAAAAAGAAAACAGAAATTGATCCCAACATTCAGGAGTATAAAACAAGGGTAGGGAATGGTATAATTTCGAGGTTTTCTATCCATACAGATGGGAGTGTTCGTTTCGATGGGAGGTGGTGTGTGCCTAATTATGCTGAGTTGGAGAATGTGATTATGATGGAGGCTCATTGCACTTCTTATTCGGTACATCCGAGAGGTGACAAGATCTATAAGGACTTGAAGAAGACATTTTAGTGGCCCGATATGAAGAAAGAGGTAGCAGAATTTGTGGCTAGGTGTTTGACTTGTCAGAGGGTCAAGGAGAAACAACGGAGACCACAAGGTAAGATTCAGTCACTTGACGTACCAGAATGGAAATGGGAATTGATTTCTATGAATTTCATTGTGGGGTTACTGAGGACTCAGTAAGGTAACAATATGATTTAAGTAATCGTCGATCGTCTGACAAAGTCAGCTCATTTTATTTCAATGAAGGATACTTGGAGTAAGATTCAACTGGCTCTTGGTACAGGAAGTATGTGGTACGGTTACACGGAGTACCAAAAGATATTGTGTCAGAAAGAGATGCGAGAATTATATCACGGTTTTGCCAAGAGTTGCAAGAATTGATGGGGACTACTTAAAGATGAGTATGGCGTTTCATCCTGCGACAGATGGTCAAAGAGATAGGACTATGAATACCTTAGAAGACATGTTGCGAGCTTTGTGATGGAATTTAGTGGAAGTTGGGAGGATAGACTTGATCTGATAGAGTTTTCAAACAACAACAACTATCACACCAGCATTGGTTTAGGTACCTCGTTTCTACACCTTCCACCAACCCCTCAGTGATGATTGGGCCGCATGTTTATCACGCATAGCGATTTATGACATTTCGTAAGTTCGTCAGCAAGTGATAGCTCAAACAGTCAGGTCAACCTTATGGTCGTCATCTACGCGCCGATACGGTCGTTTTGACAGTAATTAGAGTACATTTGGAGTACGGGTCAAAAACCGTTTCCATTTTCTAAAACCGTCTTAAGTTGAGTCGGAATGTTCTAGAATATTCTAGAGTTTTATTCGTAAATACTTGTTTTTTATGATTAAATAGAGAAAATATCTTCTTTACGGAATAAGGAAGCATACATCTTCCCTAATTCCTAAATTAAACCGCGGAAATCTTTCTTGCTGAGGAGGAAAGGCCTCAGGAGATGACGCAGTAGGAGCCGTGTCTCTTGGAAAGGTTGCAGTTGCTGCTGCGCCTCTTCCCAGGCTGCTTTTACCTCTAGTTTCCAAAATCTTTCCGGATTTCTTTCTTAATCCGACTTTTTCCTAAGTTCCTCCTTGTGATTAATATAAACAAAGGCACATATTTTTCACGCGAGTGTCCGCTCTTCTCTTCTCCCTGTGCAATTTAAGACCGCGCTTATAACATACCCTTCTTACCCGGCCAAGGTAATCGGCAGATGTTACCTTCTCGGTTTCCCGAGGTAGTGAAATCGGAGTCGCAATTGAGAAATAATTAACATAAATAAATATTTAGTGGATTACATAGACATAAATGAATAAATAAAACGAATAATACAACTCATGACTACTAAACTAGTCTAATCCACTATACTCGACTCGAATGTCATCACGGCTCGTCCCTTCTCCCGCATGCTACTAATGCTAACCTATAAACAACAGGTCCCCATATGATCGAAAATATCATATGGATCGACACAGGCCACCTCGGAAATAGGTGACATTTACACGGACACAACAAACGTCAGTTTCAATACACAATATAAGACATGACTCGATAAGTGTAGACGCGACATAATTATGTGAATGAGACTCGACTATGCAATCACCATACTGGTACAAGGACACGACCAGACGTACCCACGACTACCGGTGCCAGGGACACGCCCACGACACCACACCTCACACAAAGGTACCGGGACACGGCCAAACGTACCGGGTCCGAAAGCCAACCGGATCCCCTGCCAGACATCGTGCCTCAACCACACGAGTCCCTCCGTGACTTAAGCCATTAATGTGCACATTCCCCTTAGAGTGGGTAGCTCCAAGGGGCGACCTCAGCACAAGACGGTTTCCCAACCGTCTTACGTCTCCTCAACAATGAAGTACCACCAACAAAGACCTCCAATGCCACACAATCACAACCATACATGACAAGTAGAAGAACAATACTAAGCATATGACTCTTTCATGAATTCAATCCCACATACATACTAACCGACTCATGTATACACTATCAATGAAAGACATCCAAATATGCATACACAATATTGAAACCTAGTAAGATAACCTTCCTTTTACCATAATCCATAAGCTAATCAAAATCACCAAGTATCCATCTCATAAAACCATCTCACCCTACATAAATCATATAATAACTATCACAATTCACTCTATACTATATTACAACATAAAATCCCTTATTATTAGTCACTAATTACTCATTTTACATAACCAAATACTAATTAATCTCTCTTAGTAAACCCTAACTCGAAATTACTCATAAGACAAAGAGGAAAAGGTGAAATTTCTACTTACAAAGGTGTATCGGGAATTAGGAGAGGTGTTCCACCATTAATCCAAGCTTGAAGGCCAAGGGAAAGGCATAAGGAGCATTTTAGAAAGAGGGGGAGAGTGTTTTAGAGTAAGAAAGGAGAAGAATAAGAATGAAGGGGATATGGTTGGGATAGGATGAAATCAGGAAATATCCTTTCTTAGGTACAACTCAACACCACTCGACAGAGTGATAGGTTCATTCGACCGAGTGGCACTCACTCGGTCGAGTATACCCTTACTCGACCGAGTGCCGACTCACTTGGTCCACTTGGGGTTCTACTTAGTCCACTGGATGTCTATTAGGTCTAGTTTAGGATTTACTTAGTCTCGTAGGAGGGGTCATCCTTTACTTCCGAATACATGTGGGTTCCCTCACGTGTCCCTAGGTCCTTTGTGGGTCCCAAATTATCCGAGTATTACAATATTCCCTCCTTAAAAATGAACTTTGATACGTGCATTTTAAATAGTTCTTTCTGGCCTCTTACGCACGCATTTCCATGTAATTCTCGTAGTTTTATACTGCGAAATGTCCCGAATAGGCTACTTTGGTTTGGTTTGCTTTATTTGCAGGAACGGACCCGAAAGTAGCAGAATCATGCATTTTTTAGTCCCCTTAGTATGCATTTGTGGAGATGGAATATTGTAGCAGAATTGCCTTTGCCTCGGGAAGCGTGAAGTGCTCTCGTAAGCTAACCAATAAATAAACGAGCTGGTTCAGTGGCTAAGTACTCGATCGAAGCCTTTTATGTTCGATCGAGTGAATATGGTGGTTAACAATGCTCGATCGAGTCCCTGCTGAACTCAATCGAAAGGTGGCAATTTGAGGTTACTCGATCGAGAGTGTCAACTGTTCGATCGAGAGGTTTTTGTGGAAGATTACTCGGTCGAGAGGTTCCAAAGTACTCGATCGAGTACTTTATGTCTGACGCGAGATTTTATTTCGTGAGAAATTAATTAATAACTTATTATTGTTTAATAATTATATTCCCTATATAAGGAGAAGACGTCATTAGGTTTAATTATCTTTAATCTTTGAATCTCTTAATCACTCCTTAATCTCAGAATTACTTTTAAGCAGACACTTTTCTTCTTCTCTTGTTCGTACGTTGCTTTTGTTCTACTGCCGGATCTTAAACTTTGTAATCATTCTTACTCTCTTAATTCAATTTAATCTTCTTTTACATCTTTAATCCTTGTCCTTAATTACTGTTTTAATTATTGTTATTGTTAAGTTTATGTTATTCATCTTCATCATCGTTATATCATGTCTCTTGCTATTTCATTTATTATTATTGTTTGTTTCATCTTAAACATGAGTAACTAATCTCTCTTATGTTAGGATTAGGGGAGCCATGGTAGTGATACAATAATGTTGTGAACAGATTAGGAGGTTTATATGTGAGAATTGTATTTTAACAATTTAATTTTAATCGTTTAGTTGAGTGCACGCTTCTAAACTAGTTAATCCGGTTAAATTCAGACCTAGATCGGGAGATTAGATTGAATAGACCTGTTATGAACAATAGACTACACTAATGAGGGCGAGAGCTAAGTTAGTAGTATTCTAGGGTAGAAAGTCGACCGAGAGGACCTTTCCTTTACACTTCTCACATTAGACCGGCTGATCTATTTATGACTGAATTGGCTAACTATCATGGTGAACCGATATCCTAGCATTCTTCTCTTTATTTGATCACATCCTATTTCTTTTTACTGCTTTTATTGCTCTTTCCCTCTTTGCTTTACATTTCATTTAGTATTTTAGAAAACAAATCAAAACACCCCAATTGTTACCATGACGGACTAAGATAACAAGTAGATATAATAGCCTACCTGTGGAGTACGATACCCGACTTACCTCTACTACATTTTATAGAGAACAATTGGTTTTATTTTTGATAGGGTTACGACAGCCGTGTCAAATTTTGGCGCCGTTGTCGGGGAGGTAATTAACCTATTTACTTGTTTTTATTTATTTTGTCTTAGTCTCAAGGGATTTTTAATTCCTTGAGACAATTCTTATTGTTTTTCTTTCTTAGTTTTGTGTATGCCCAGGTCCAACAGATCGGAATTAGTACTAGTTGATCCTGAACCGGAGCGCACTTTTCGACATAGACAGAACTTGTTGAGAAAGAATCGTCAAGAGGCAGTCCTGAGCGCTCTTGAACCTGATCTTGAACACTTTACATTTGCAGAAGATCAATCTTTAGAGGAAGACACTTCTATTTCTGCAACCGTTATTGAATATGTGAAGATGACTAATATTGCGAGTCATTCTGAGCCAACAGCTGCTTTCATTCCTAAAGGTTTCAATCTTGCAACAGAAGATGGGAATACATTTGATATTCGGCCGTCTTGCATTAATCTGGTTGCGAGGAACCTGTATCATGGAGTAGCTGGCGAAGACCCGAGAAAGCATATGGAGGTCTTTACTGAGTACTGTTCTACCATTCCCGCTACTAAGGGAGTGACTCAAGACAAGCTTAAGGAAGTCCGTTTTCCTTTCTCTCTAACTGATGGAGCCCGAGAATGGTTAACTGATCCCGATAGGGTTGCAGCTGGAATTACAAATTGGGAGACCTTGGCTCTCGCTTTTTAAAAAAGGTACATTCCTCCACAAAGAACTAATGTATTGAGAGGGAAGTTTACGAGTTTTAAACAAACTCCAGACGAGAACTTGTATGAATCATGGGGTCAGTTTAAGAAATTGGTTCGGTCCATCCCTCATCACGGTTTCAATCAGTGGTTTTTGTGCAACCAATTCAATAATGGGTTGTATGATGACCATCGCGCTATTTTGGATGCTGCAGCTAATGACAGGCTAGTCGTGTACCTACCAAAAATAACCAACTGGCAGTAACTAATATAGCTAGGGAAGTCGGGCGATCTCCACAGGGAGGCAAGATATCTGTTAAAGGTCCGCTTATTTAAGTCACTAAATGGGGGGTTGAATTTGGTTTACTAAACTAATGAAGGTTTGAAGGAAAGAGCAATAAGGAAAGAGCAATAAAGGCATGAAAATATAATATAGATGATCAATGAGAAGAAACATGTCGGGATTTCGGTTCACCATGATAGTCTAGTGACTCAACTGCAAATAGTCTAGATAATTTACTGTGAGACGGATACTGGAAAGGTCCCTCTGGTCCACTTTCTATCCTAGATTTCCACTAACTTAACTTCCGTCCTCGTGAGGGTAGTCTACTGTTCATAGCAGGTCTATTTAGTCCAATCTTCTGATCCAGGAATAAACTTAACCAGATTAAAAGGTGACTTAGAAGCGTGCACTCAACTAAGTCGGTATTATAATTAAATTGCCATGGGTACATATTCTCACAAATAAATCGCCTAGCCTACTAGCTACATCGTCACAATTCTACCATAGATTCCCTAATCCCAACATGAATGAATTTAGCTACTCATATCGTTAATATTGTCAATAATAACAATATCGAATAAACTAATGTAAAGCATGATGAAACAATAATAATAATGCATTAATGAAATTTGGGCAGAAGTTAATTAATAGAGAACAAGGGAATTAAAGTAAATAAAATAAGGTTAAGATTAATAGAAGAAGAAAGATTACAATAACAAGCGATCCGGCATAAAGAACAACCACAAATTCAAGCAAAGTAATCCGACAGCAAAGTTACAGTAGAGAGTTTAAGGGAGAGAGTAAGAGAGTAAAGCTGCGTTCTAAGTAGAGTTCAACGTGATTAAGAGTAAAAGAAGTGTGTTAATAACCTAATTACTCGATGCTTAAATAGAAGAACAAAGACCACTAACGAAAATAAGGTAACACGGGTTAATTAAGCCCGTGAAAACTAATAACCTCTCGATCGAGCAGTTTAGAACCACACTATCGAGGAATTCAGGTGATAATCCTCTCGATCGAGGACTTCAGGTGATAATCCTCTCGATCAAGCAGAAATGTTACTCGATCGAGGAAAGCCTCAAAACAGCATTTCGATCGTGTGAAATAAAACACTCGATCGACCTCTTCAGCATATGAAACCCCTCGATCAACCAAAATACTCCTCGATCGAGTGTCCTTCCTCCAAATCAGCCTCAGACTCGTCATTGACTACTTCGTTGACCATTCCTTCACGCATACCAATGCAGTATCTCGCTCTAAAATTCCCGTCTCCTCAAAATGCATGCAAAATTGGACGAAAAGAGTACGGTCTCGCCACTTTCAGGTTCACTCCTACAAAACAGACAAAACAAAACAAAGTAGCCATTTCGGGGCATATTGCAATACAAAACAATGCAAAAGTGCATAGAAATACGTGCAAAATGAGGCTACAAAGAGTATATAAAATGCACGTATCAAATCTCCCCAAACCGAACCTTTACTCGTCCTCGAGTAAACTAAATGCAAACTAATGGAACGGAAACGAAAACTCAGAGCTAGCTATAACTTGTCTACTCGAACCAATTTAATGCAACATAAATCAACAGTTACAACTACAGTAGTCAATACGCAAACGAATTATAAGATGTCCATAAATAAAGCTGACCTATCGACCTTGCAAGACCAATAAAATCGGACTCTCACGTGGTCACTCTTCTCTCATGAAGCAAAGGGTGAATTATATATGTGTAAGAGAGAGAGAGAGAAAACAGTCACTCACCTAAACTGCGACCTACATAGCATGCATGCAACAAAAATGATAGACGATTCAAGTACTATGCACACACTCCAACCAACAATGTCCGTCACAGCCGAGCGCTACAAATGGTATAAGAATAGTGAGGTTCAGGTAAGAAAGGCAAAACAAATTATGGAAATGTGGAAGTAAAAGCGCCAAGCTAGTTCCTAAACAGGACCATACAGGACCGTCCGAACCTCAACTGACTGAAAAATAAACATAAGTGCCCTTCATATGGCACACAGCTCACTAACCAAATACACTATCTTCTTCACGTCTTTCTCCTTTTTTTTTTCTCAAATTTCTCATCCTCCCTTCTTTTATTTTCCACCAACTCCAATCAATATACACGGGCCAAACTCGCAGACGGAAAAACATACCACAAAAGTCACACTAAACTAGCTTGACTGGGCAGGCTTAGTTTTGGATTTAGCTAATGGGTCAAAAAGGCTAAATTTGGCTTAACTGGAGCTAAATAGGTGAAAAATGTAAGAAAGGGAAATTTGCAAGCACCTCCCTGCATGTGACACCGACCACAAACCCGAATGTATGCAATTGACAAGAAATCGAATGTCATAAACGTGCAAAAATGATTAACATGCTATGCAAGGAGTACTACTCTCAATTCCTATGTACACCGGTAATGAATGTCACCAGCTATAAGACTCTAAATCTCAGAAATTGCAAAGTCGATTGCAAATTTATCAGGTCAAGTCTACACGGTTAGCTAAATTTGAATAAAAACTCGTAGATTATGCGTAAGACTCAGCTAATAACCGTCAATGAAAGTGCAAGGCTCAAGTAAAATGACAAGTTAAAGTGCAATATTATCACGGAAATCAACCGTTCCGACTCAACCTATATGCAAAAATAAACGTGAATATTTTATTAATTTTTGAAACTTTCTAATTTTTTTGATTTTGTGATTTTTATGAAATAAATAAAAGCAATGCAAGCTGAAAATAGAAACGTGAATGCAAAACAAATGCAAATGTAGACTCAAAGGATGCATTACCCTCCCCAAACCAAAATGGACAACACCCTCGTTCTCCTCCAACATATACCAGCAGATATATATGGGGGAACTGGAATATACAACCAATAAATGAATGAAAAAAATTAAAATAAAAAGGAGACAAAGAAAATAAAAGAGCGAGACGGGATATACAAAACACGAACTTCCCCAAACTAGCCTGAAAACTGGGGAAGTGAGTAGACCAGTAGCTACTCGTCAATCTCCTCTTTCATGTCCTCCACCGTCACAGTGAAGTCCGGGTCATCCTCCTGCTCTCTCCACCTCTTCTCAGCCTGAGCTCTCGCTGTCGCCGCTGCTGGGTCCTCCTCCTCCTCCTCCTCCTCCACCTCACTAGCTGACTCAGGGTACCCCTCAGCTGGGTACCGGTAGAGGGACTGGTGTGGCCAACCCTCTGGAATGGGACGGTGTAGCCTCATGTGGTACTCGTATAGAGGGAACAAGATAAGAGCTATGTCCCTATCCATACGAGCCCTTGGTCCATGACCGCAGATGCCTCAAAGGGTGGAGAGGATAAAAAATTAGCCGGAAAAACCGGCTGTGTCTGGTCGGGCGCAGGAGTAGGAGTAGGAGTAGGGATCAGGGTAGGAATGGCTATGGAAGTCTGGCCACCCGTAGGAGGTGTGGATCCCTCTCCCGTCTCAGGTCGACGCCGCTTCTTAGAAGCGGATATGGTAGTGGGTGGTTATGGCGGTAGGTGGTATATGGGCAATGGTGGAGGTAACCTGCCTATAACAGTGGGCAGGGGGACGAGGCGAGGTAGGGTGGCGCAGGGAAGGGTCTCAGACAAGGAACCGCCTATCTTCCAAGTCTGCTGGTCTGAAGCAAGCCAAGTCATAGACAACATAGCTGCCCGGTCCAGGTACCTATCGACACCTATGTACCGTAAGTCACGAGGGAAGACGAGGAAGAGAGAATAGGCAAGGACAGTGGCTATGCCACCGCAGACGATGGCGTCCGTCGTCTTCTCCCCCACAGAGTGAAAGTAGTGGGCGGTCTGGTAAGCAATGTTGAGGACATAGGGGCCCTCACGGTCAATGTTCAGGTACCCACCCAGAATAGAAAGCTCAATGTTGTTCACATTGTTTGGTTCTCTACGGCCAAAAATAGTACTACCCATCAGACGCAGGAAGTAACGGGAAGGGGAAGGTGGCCTTGAGCGAGCTTTCGCTCAGCGTAAGTAGTCTGTCCCAAGGTCCACCACAACATGCGGATGACCTTCCTAGGGGCAGCAGTGGGACCTATAAATGAAAGTCCTACCCTAGTACCAAACTCCTCTAAAGTCAAGGATAAAGTCCGGTTAAACAACCGGAAAGACATGGAAGAACAAGTGGGGTGAGCGTCGTGTTCCCCAGAAGAGAAGGTAAAGGAAATGAAAAACTCGAGGGTCATCTCCTTGTTGGTATAGGCACTCATGCTCACAAGTCCAGACATCCCCGTATCTCTCAAAATCTCACAAAATGGCTCGTAGATACAAAGACTATCAAGTGACTAACGGCACAAAAACATGGTCGAAAGAAAGTCACAGTCAAGTAAAGAGAAAAATCTAGTGTGATGAATACCATTAACAAAGATTACCTGGGGGTAGTCGGGGTGTAGTCGAGCGAATCATCCCCTCGAATGGTGACACGGCCAGTAGTAGGTGTAGCTCGTGCAGGACCCCGCCCTCTTGCACCTGAAGTAGAATCTCGTCCTCTGACGGAACGAGGTACTAGAGCCGCCCGGTAAGCAGCTGTGACTGAGGGTGACCATGCAGCAGGGGTGGTCACCATACTTGAGGTACTAGCTGTGGCTGCAACAGAAGAGGCAGCAAAAACCGACACAGAAAAAGAAGGGCTTGCAACAGTGCTAGCTAAGACAGAGGCTGTGACGGAAGTGGAAGCTGAGACGGAGCTAGAAGTAGTGCTAGCAGCAATAACGACAGTACCAGCTGCAGTAACAAGAAACACGGGAGCAGTGACATGGGTACTAACTGGCGTGGAGACGGTGGTGGTAGCAGAGACCACCTTCTCAGTCAAGGACAGAGTAACAGTCGAACTAGATGAGAGCATTGAGCTACAGTCCATCCTAATCAAGTAAGGAAGGGGGAATGATAATCAATTAACAGATTAAACAACCAAAATCCCCTAATCAGTCGAAATTTTCGACTTCCAGGAACCCTAATTCCCAATTACTTCATAAATAGCAAAGTTAACGCAATTAAACAACAATGAAGCAGAGAGAATACTTACTTGATAATAAGACCCACAAACCAAGCAAGAAAATCGACTAAAAATTATGTAAATGGTGTTTTTTCGAACAGAAAACCGCAAACCCTAGAACCTGTAATTGACCGCAAAAACGAACAAAAATCAAAGGGGAAATAAGGGGGAAATGTCGATTAATTAGCAGGGGATAGATTGTAGGTGTTTGATTTGGTAAAGGGCAAGGATTAATGGAGGTTTGGGGGGGGGGGGGGGGGGATGGATTGTCGCAAATAAGGGATGAACAAAGTGAAAAAGGAAATAAGATTAAGAAAAATAGAAGTTAAAGAGAACTTCCTGTGCAGAATTTGCAATTTCACTCAATTGAGTGATTTGAAATCACTCGATCGAGGAGTTTCAGCATCAGTTTACTCGATTGAGTAAAAATATACTCGATCGAGAACTCCCTCTTTTGGCTATTTCGATCGAGCACTTGCAAACTCTTCGATCGAATCCTTTCTTGCAAAATCCTCTCGATCGAGTACAAAAAGTACTCGATCGAGTGCTTTTCTTCGTGTAAGTCATCCAAATGCGTTATTACTTACCCCATCCAAATGCGTCATCCAAAAGACTTTCTATGAAGCTTCGTGTCGGGTTAAGAAGTTGGTGAGGTCTCTTCCTCATCACGGTTTTGATCAATGGTTCTTGTGCAACCAATTTTATAATGGGTTGTACACTGACCATAGAGCTATTCTGGACGCCTCATCCAACGGAAGATTTTAGAAAACCATTGATGATGCTAAGGGATGGGGCATTATTGAGGAAATGGCGACCCATTGTGCTGAATATGGGAACCCACGGGATGGTATTCGAACAGTCCATTCAGTTGATAAGGCAGTTGCAGCTCAGCTGGAAGCCATGAATGCATGTTTTGATAGATTGGAGCTACAATATGTTGGGGAGCCACAGACAGTTCATTTGTTGATTAGACAGGAAACTGTCATTTGTGAGAGATGTGGAGGAGATGACGGTCATACTACTATTGACTGTCTTACTGAGAAAGAACATGTCCTTGCTTTTAAACAATACAGGCAATGAGGGGGTTCTTATTACAACAATCAAGGGGCTATCCATCCTAATTTGAGGTGGACAAGTTAAAATGTGCTCAATCCCACTCCTCCACCGCAGCAGCAGCAACAGCCATATGTCCCTCCTCATAAAGCTCAACAAGGCTTCCTAAAGCCTCCTTCCTTTCCAGCACCGAATCAAGGCGCATATCTTCAGGTGGGGTAAGTGAGTTATCTGAGTTGAAGACAATGTTGCAGTCGTTGACAAAGCAATGGCAACTAAGTGACCAACAGAAAGAGGCATCCATCAAGTCACTTGAAACTCAAGTCGCTCAGTTAGCCACGAACCAGTCCACGAGGAAATAGGGTCATTTGTCGTCTCAATCAGAGAAGAATCCACATGAGACGGTGAATTTTATTAATTTGAGAAGTGGTTATTCATACGAAGGACCAAAATTACCCGATGACAGGAATATTTCAGACCCGAGGAAGGATGTTAATGATGATGAACAGTTATTTATTGCTGGAAAAGAGTTAACAACGAAGAATATACTCGATCGACTAGTTTCAGGGGGCCGATCGACTAAAATGATGCTGAAATCACTTGATCGAAAGGAATTCTTACTCGATCCAGTGAACTGGATAATGAACTGATCGATCGAGAGGTGCAAACAACTCGATCAAGTGATATTGCTGAAGAATCTGTTTGATCGAGTGGTATTTTAGCTCGATCGAACACTGTTGTTATTGGAGACCTCGATCGAGAGCCTGCTAGTGCTCGATCGAGTGATATTTCACCTGGAAGGACTCGATCGAGAGGCAAAAAGTCTCGATCGAGTGATAAGGAACTTGAACCAGTTGAGACATTGGAAGCGAGAAACAAAGGGCTCGAGATACATATTACAGTGCCCTTCCCAAGGCGATTACAGAGCATGAAAGCCAATCAACAGTTCGGTAAATTTGTCAAGCTCCTGAAAAGCTTACAAGTCAATGTTCCATTCGCTGAGTTGCTGACACAGGTACTCTCTTATTTAAAGTTTATGAAAGAAATTTTATCACGTAAGAGGCACATTAATGATCATGAGACGGTAGCTTTGACCGAGGTGGGGACTGCCCTAGTTCAAAATAAGCTGCCACCTAAACAGTCAGACCAGGGTAGTTTCTCATTTCCATGTCACATAGGTATCCATTTAATTGATAACGCGCTATGCGATCTTGGTGCTAGCGTGAGTGTCTTACCTTTGTCTCTTGCTAAGAGGCTTGGTTTGACTAAATTTAACTGCACAAACATGACCGTACAGATGGCCGACCATAGTATATCACGGCCGTTAGGTGTTATAGAGGACATACCTGTTAAAATTGGGAGATTCTTTATTCCCGTTGATTTTGTAGTGCTTGATATTCCCGAGGACACTTACATCCCTATTATTTTAGAGAGACCATTTTTGTTCACTGCTCGTGCAGTGATAGATGTCGGGGGTAAGACACTCACATTTCAGGTAGGAGACGAGGAATTAGTTTTCCATCAGTCTAAGTCTTGTAGGGCTCCCATGCAAGCTCAACCTTGCAATGCCCTCTCTTCTACTAACTCCCATATTGATACTCCAGCTGATATAGTGGAATTTTAGGCTGAAATTGTGACCCCTCCGCCTCAGATTTAGAGCAAAAAGGAGGAGAAATCATCTGTTTTCCTTGCTGCAGGTACAGATGAAAAATATGCAGGGGCTGTCAAAGGTCATTGTGCAACAGAAGTCAATCAAATTAGGGAGCCTAACGTCAAAGCTGGTGAGAAAGAAAAAGGGACGAGAAAAGTTCGTGCATACGTGGATGTTAACTATTCTCCCCATACTGGTGCAAATTCAAGCTCATGGAGAATGAAGAGGACGGTCAAGGATGCTGAAGGGACCTCCTCGAGTCAGAAGCCCACCGTTGGGCTACTGAATTATCTTGGGAATTAAGCGGAGAATGCCCTGTGTAACAATTTGCAAAAACTAATTTTAAATTTCCGTTGAATTTCTATATTGTGTTTTTTAGGTCTATTAGAATTTAGACAATTTTTAGCGTAGTTAGAAAGACTATAGACTGTCATTTTTGTGATTTGGTATATTCGGGATGTGCTTGAGAGTGTTTTTATGCAGGTTTGGGGAAGTAATAACGCATTTGGATGACTTACACGAAGAAAAGCACTCGATCGAGTACTTTTTGTACTCGATCGAGAGGATTTTGCAAGAAAGGATTCGATCGAAGAGTTTGCAAGTGCTCGATCGAAATAGCCAAAAGAGGGAGTTCTCGATCGAGTATATTTTTACTCAATCGAGTAAACTAATGCTGAAACTCCTCGATCGAGTGATTTCAAATCACTCAATCGAGTGAAATTCCAAATTCCGCACAGGAAGTTCTCTTTAACTTCTATTTTTCTTAATCTTATTTCATTTTTCACTTTGTTCATCCCTTATTTGCGACAACCACCCCCCCCCCCCCCACAAACACACCAAAAACTTCATTAATTCCTGCCCTTTACCAAATCAAACACCTACAATCTATCCCCTGCTAATTAATCGACATTTCCCCCTTATTTCCCCTTTGATTTTAGTTCGTTTTTGCGGTTATTTACGGGTTCTAGGGTTTACAGTTTTCTATTCGAAAAATCACCATTTGCATCTTTTTTAGTCGATTTTCTTGCTTGTTTTATGGGTCTTATTATCAAGTAAGTATTCTCTCAGCTTCATTGTTGTTTAATTGCGTTAATTTTGCTATTTATGAAGTAATGGGGAATTAGGGTTCATGGAAGTCGAAAATTTCGTCTGATTAGGGGATTTTTGTTGTTTAATCTGTTAATTGATTATCATTCCCCCTTCCATACTTGATTAGGATGGACAGTAGCTCAATGCCCTCATCCAGTTTGACTATTACTCCGTCCTTGACTAAGACGGTGGTCCCTGCTGCCACCACCGTCTCTACGCCCGTTAGTACCACTGCCACTGCTCCCGTGTTTCTTGTTACTGCAGCTGGTACTGTTGTTACTGCTGCTACGACTGCATCTAGCTCCGTCTCCGCTCCCACTTCCGTCACAGCCTCTGTCTTAGCTAGCACTGCTGCTAGCCCTTCTTCTTCTGTGTCTGTTTCTGCTGCCTCTTCTGTTGCAGCCACAGCTAGTACCTCCGGTACGGTGACCACCCCTGCTGCGTGGTTACCCGCAATCACAGCTTCTTACCGAGCGGCTCTAGTACCTCATTCCGTCAGAGGACGGGCATCGACTTCAGGTGCTATAGGTCGGGGTAGTGCACGAGCTACACCTACTGCTAGCCGTGTCACCATCCGAGGGGATGATTCGCTCGACTCGCACCCCGACTACCCCGAGGTAATCTTCGTTAATAGTATTCATCACACTATATTTTTCTCTTTGCTTGACTGTGAATTTCTTTCGACCAAGTTTTTGTGCCGTCAGTCACTTGATAGACTTGGTATCTACGAGCCATTTTATGAGATTTTTAGGGGTACGGGGATGTCTGGACTTGTGAACATGAGTGCCTATACTACAAGGAGTTGACCCTTGAGTTTTTCATTTCCTTTACCTTCTCTTCTGGGGCACACGATGCTGACCCCACTTGTTCTTCCGTGTCTTTCGGGTTATTTAACCGGACTTTTTCCTGGAGTTTAGAGGAGTTTGGTACTAGGCTAGGACTTTCTTTTATGGGTCCCACTGCTGCCCCTAGGAAGGTCATTCGCATGTTGTGGAGTACCTTGGCACAGACTACTTACGCTGAGCGAAAGCTCGCTCAAGTCCACCTTCTCCCTGCCCGTTACTTCCTGTGTTTGTTGGGTAGTACTATTTTGACCATAGAGAACCAAACAATGTGAACAACATTGAGCTTTCTATTCTGGGCGGGTACCTAAACATTAACAGTGAGGGCCCTTATGTCCTCAACATTGCTTACCTGACCGCCCAGTACTTTCACTCTGTGGGGGAGAAGACGACGGGCGCCATCGTCTGCGGTGGCATAGCCACTGTCCTTGCCCGTTCTCTCTTCATCGTCTTCCCTCGTGACTTACAGTACATAGGTGTCGATAGGTACCTGGACCGGGCAGCTATTGTTGGGGCTGGTGTCCTTTACAGTTAGTGCAAGGACTTATAAATCTCTAAAAGGATCAAAGGGTATACTTTTGTATCATAATCAGTTGGTCCACGTTTATCAATAACGGTTGGCTTGCTAGATAAGTTTGACGTTATTGTCATTCAGATGGCGGTGATCAACTGGTCCCTAAAAGTCACACCTATAGGATACGTTTGAGAGATGTGACGGTATGAAAATACAGTCATGTAGATGCCAAATTTGACTAACCAGTTAGTCTGAGTTATTTGACTAATAATTAGTCAAAATGTGATGTTGAGATATTTTATTTAATACGGATTAAATAATAATGGCTAAGGCGGATTAAGCAGTTAATTCGTAAATTAAATATAAAGCGATTTATATTTGATTAATGTATATTGAATATAATTATACAATATCGTCTTTGTCGGACATGTATTAATATTTCAACTAATCCGTATTATTAGTTGATGCTTTAATAACCGATAACCGATGACGATTTATGATAAAACCGTGTCATATACATTTAGCGCATTTCGGGTCGTACCATGAGTTAAAAATAAGAGAAAGTGGAAAGCCCACTCTCCCCATCTAAAGCTCACGGCCGAACCAAGCTCAAAAGGAGAGCTTCCTCTCCTATTTGCCCTGATCATTCATTTGAGAAAAGAATTAGGGTTTTGAGAAATATTATCTCTCAAAACTTTAGATCTCACATCAAAACAAAACTCACAAAATAATCCTCTCAATATTGCAAGGCAATTAGAGGATTCATTCTAGCACAAGGGCATTTCTCAGACGATCTTGGGTGCATCATTTAGGAGGAGATCTACTTTGATCTCTCATTGCCAATTTGCACTAGGACCGAAGGTTAATTCTTATCTTTATCGTTTCATTGTTGTTTTCGTTTATGACTATAAATCACGTATTAAATTTGCGTTATAATCCTTCAAATTATGGGTTTTATACGGATGTTACCCTTCAAGTGGTATCAGAGCAAGGCCACGTAAATTTTTCTATGTGATTTTCATCAAACGATTTTTGAATCGATGATTTTTATTTTTCCTCTAGCGGCCGCCAATTTTTCTCTCGGCATTTTTTTTTTTTATTGCTGCGTTTTTTTTGTGCCTTGGGATCCGTGTCATGTTTACATGGTGATGGTTGTCGTTTGTTTTGTTTTGTTTTCATTTTGATCTTTGCATATTGTTTTGTAATCGATATTCATTGCAATATGTTAGAGATCTATCAAAATGATTGCATAAAATTTCGTGTGGCAAATTTTTTTTGTCTCGGCCAGAATTTTTTTTGGGAAAACCGTGAGGCCTTAATGGCCTGTTTTCTGTTTTTGCATCGTTTTGCGTGCCACACATTTTGGTAGATCATACGATCTCTTGTTTGTTTTCGATTTGTTCTTTGCGAATTGTTGTTTTAAACGATAATTACAACAATATGTGAAGATCATGTCAATTGTAATTTTGTTTTAATCCAGATTATGTTCAAATTGCAATTGAGTTTTGTCAAATCGATTCGGTATTGGATGTTTTGCTCACGGTAATGAGCATCTTTTATAAAAAAAAAAAAAAAAATTATTTTCTGGTACTGTTCACGTCCAGCAGTAACGTAAATAAAAAAAAAATTTTTTTTTTTTCGGCCATTATTGCATAAAACGGATTTATGCTCTTGCTTGATAGTGAAACGGTTCACCCACGTGAAATTAAATTACTTTAAAACGATTTAAAGTAACGGATTATCATGAAATTAAAATTAAGTTGATGAAGCGGTTTTGTCACATAATTTTAATTGTCATTGGTGGTTTGGATAAATTTAACATAATTACGGAATTATGTCACGAATAAATTTAATTTAGTTGATGCATTTTATTTATCGTTTTTGATTATTTTGAATGCTTTTAATTACGTATTTATTTTATTTTGCAAACGGTTGTAACTTAGTGTGGCCTTAGTAGAACGTGTTACCGTAATGATGGAACACGGTCTTGGTTGTAGTTTGAGATCTCGTATCTCCCTTTTATTTCTTTTAATTACAGTTTTTATTTAGAATGTAAATAGGTTTATATTTTGTAAATTTTAATTGTAATTTTGAGAAGACTAAAGATGGAGATCGGATGCTCACTCCCGCTGCATGGACAAAGATGGAACATCAAGACAAGCTTTTCGGGTCCAACGGTGGATTCCAAAGTTGTATTATGTTCTTTTTACTAGGATAGGCCACAATAGGAATTTTATTTACGTATTGCATTCATTTATTTATTTTATCGTAACGATAGTATGCATCATTTTCCGCCTAAAACCAAACCACCTAATAATTGCATGAAAACTGACACATATAGAGGTCACGAGTTAGTTTTCTTTGACATTCTCATGTCACACGATTTAAGCCATCATCTAAATTAATTCATTCACGCAGTTGCTAGTTATTCGTTCACTTAAAATGAATTGAAACTTAGTTGATGGGATCTTCCTCGTATAAACAAAAATTGAGAACAGTCTTTATAGGTCAAACTCCAATGAATCCCTTCTTCGTCGGTAGGCATAATATGACCCCTTCTACGTCGGGTAAGTTGGAACCGATTGACTTATTTTATCTCAACACTATGGTCACTCGTACAATCCTGTGATCATGGTGGACTATAGATAGGATTTACGGAAATCTATCGACCAAGAGTTTTTACGGAAGAACTAGCTAAACAGTTGGCTTATCAATTTACGGAAATTGAGTCTTGGGATCACTTGTATTATTCTTGAGGGAGATCAATTATACAAGTGCAATGATTCTACACGATTAAAATGAATTTTAATAGACTTAAATCACCTCGATGAGTTGCTTATTTCGTTTTGCGTTTTCTTTCTTTTTCAGTGTAGATCACGTTCACATAAACTGCTAATAACAATATGGCTGGTCACTTGAACGACCCAATGCCAAGTGCCACATTGGACCGTGAGTCCTGGCTTCGGATCTTCATGAATCGGATGAATCGATTAACTCGATCGAAGAATGATGGATCAAACTTCGCGGATCGGGAGGCGGCATTACGGAATCCGCCCACGCCGACGGAAGCTCAAATTTCGCTTGAGCCCATGCCGTCAAACCCAGGCCCCACGGCTGGAATTAACGAGATCGACAAGTATAACGATTTCGCCTTGGAAGCGGGTGCGATTAAAAACGTACTCATTTTTGCAATGGAATCCAATTTGCAGAAACGCTTCATACCCCAAGGTGCAAACAAGATTTTCACCACGCTCACCAAGGAATTCTCGAAAGCACCGAGAATCGTGACCTATGAGCATACCACTCGCTTCTTTGATGCGAGACTCCAGAATGGCCAACCAGTTAGCCCACACATTCTCAGCATGATTGAGAATGTCGAGAAGCTGGAGACGCTTGATTGTAAGATCAGCGAGAACATTGTTATTGACCGCATGCTTCATTCACTCCACGATGGTTTTTCGCAATTTAGAGCGAATTACTATATGAATGATTTGAAGAAAAGTCCCCATGAACTGCACTCCCTTCTCGTACATGCACCGAGAAGGACATGAAGTTCAGTGGGAGCTGAAACAAGATGTTCTCGTTGTGTCAAACAAGGGCAAGGGAAAGGGCAAAGTTCGGCTAGGCCTAGAAGAGGTAAACCGAAGTTTAAGAAGTCGGGATCAGGTAAGAGTGGGCCTGGTGAGTCGAGCAACTCATCAGGCGCGACAAAGGGCAAGAATGAAAACATGGAATGCCATCATTGCCACAAGACTGGGCATTGGAGGCGTACATGTCCTGTTTATCATGAGGACTTAAAGGCAGGTCGTGTTAAACCTGTTGGTATGTCTTCTTCTTCTACTTTTATTCATATGATTGAGATTAACCACGCAAGTTACGGAACTTGAGTACTAAATACTGGTTGTGGTTCTCATCTGTGTAATCATGTGCAGGGGCTCCGGAACATCGAACCCCTCGTAAAGGGTGAGGTGGACCTGCGTATCGGGAATGGAGCACGATTGGCTGCCATCTCGAGGGGAACATACGTGATCCAGCTTTCTAGCGGATTTGAGTTATTTGTATATAACTGCTATTATGTACCCAGTCTTACTAAAACATTATTTCACTTTCTGCACTTGACAAACTTGGTTTTTCATTTGTAATAGAGAATAATAATTGCATTTTCTCATTACACGATATGATTTTTGGCAAGGCAGTCTCCATGAATGAAATTTATGTTTTAGATCAGACCACCGAAATATTACACGTAATGAATAAAAAAGTTAAAGGTTGGTGACAAAGATCAAACGTATCTATGGCACTGCCGTATGGGACACATTAATGAGAAACGCGTAAAACAGCTCATCAAGAATGGAGCTATCTCGGCCTTTGATTTTCAATCATTTGGCACGTGTGAATCATGTCTCATCGGTAAGATGACTCGAATTTCCTTCAAAGGTGTTGGAATGCGCGCTGCTGACTTATTAGGACTCATACACACGGATGTATGTGGTCCTATGTCAATCACCGCACGAGAAGGCTATAGGTATTTCATCACTTTCACGGACGATTTAAGTAGATATGGCTATGTCTACTTAATGAAGCACAAAAGTGAATCCTTTGAGAAATTCAAGGAATACCGAGAATAGGCAGAACCTATTGGGTAGAAAGATTAAAACACTGCGTTCGGATCGTGGTGGCGAGTATCTTTCTCACGAGTTTGATCAACACCTTAAAGACGGTGGGATTGCCCTACGCTTAACTCCACTGGAACACCTCATTTGAATGGTGTGTCCGAACGGAGAAATCGAACACTACTTGATATGGTTCGATCCATGATGAGTCACACCGTGTTGCATGACTCATTGTGGGGTTATGCTCTTGTCAATTTGCTCTAATACTTAACCGAAGTCCGTCTAAAGTCTGTTTGACAAGACTCCATATGAGCTATGGAAGGGAACGGTCCCTAACTTGTCCTTTATACGGGTTTAGGGCTGCGAGGCTTATGTCAAGTGGAGACACGAGGATAAGCTCGGCCCGCGATCGGTCAAGACATACTTTATAGGTTATCCTAAAGGAACACTTGGTCATTACTTCTATTCGCCAACCGAACAACGTGTTTTTGTTGCGGCTAGTGCGACATTCTTGGAGAAGGAATTTCTCGAGAATGCAAAGAGTGATAGAACCTTCGACCTGTCGGAGATTCCAGAACCAAATACCGAGCAACCATTGGAGGAACCAATTCCTTCAATCCCGGCTGCATGTGAATATTCTGAGGAACCTAGGAGGTCGGGAAGAGTCTCTATTCCTCCGAACAGATACATTGGTATGGTCGAGGAACATGACATAGATGACGTTCTACTCTTAACGAGTAGTGAACCCGCAACCTATAAAGGTGCCATGACTAGTTCCGACTCAAAGCTATGGCTTGAGGCCATGCAATCCGAGATGGACTCTATGTATGAGAACAACGTATGGGATCTTGTTGACTTACCTGCTAAGGTTCGTCCCCTTCAATGCAAATGGCTTTACAAGATAAAGCATTCGGTGGAAGGTCAACAAGATATCTATAAAGCACGACTAGTTGCTAAAGGTTTCACCCAAGTGCCAGGTTTGCACTACGATGAAATTTTCGCACCCGTAGTCATCTTTGCGTTCCATTCGGATTATCTTAGCGATTGCCGCTTTTCATGACTATGAAATTTGTCAAATGGATGTGAAAACCGCCTTCTTAAACGGTTTTTTGGAGGAAGAGTTGTACATGGTACAACCCGAAGGTTTCGTCGATCCAGAACATCCTAAGAAAGTGTGCAAGCTTAAGCGTTCCATTTATGGACTTAAGCAAGCATCTCGGAGTTGGAATCATCGCTTCAACCAAGTGATTAAAGAAAATGGATTTACTCGGTCGGTCGAGGAACCATGTCTTTATATTAAGTCGAGTGGGAGCAAGATTGTCTTCCTAATATTGTATGTCGATGACATACTCCTGATTGGGAATGACATACCTCTCTTAACTTCGGTGAAAGTATGGTTGAAAAACCATTTCCAGATGAAAGATCTGGGTGAGGCGCAAAGAATTCTGGGCATCCGTATCTATCGAGATAGATCACGACGGATGTTATCTCTCAGTCAGGAGTCTTACATAGACAAAGTCCTAGAGAGATTCAACATGACTAACTCCAAGAAGGGGTTTCTTCCTATGGCCCCAGGGGTGCATTTGAGCAAGTCTCAGTCACCAGAGACACCGGAAGAGAAAGAGCGCATGACACGGATTCCTTATGCCTCGGCTATAGGATCAATCATGTATGCCATGATATGCACACGTCCGGACGTGGCATATGCATTGAGTATGACAAGTCGATTCCAACAGCATCCAGGTGAATCACATTGGATGGCTGTCAAGAACATTCTTAAGTACCTACGGAGGACTAAAGATTGGGCATTGACTTATGGAGGCGAACAAAAGCTATGCGCAACCGGTTACGCAGATGTTAGCTTTCAAACGGATCAAGATGACTCGAAATCTCAGTCTGGATTCGTTTTTTACTCTTAATGGCGCTGCAGTCAGCTGGAAGAGTTCCAAACAAAGTGTTACAGCAGATTCTACGACTGAGTCCGAGTACTATGTCGCGTCTAGACATGTACAACGGAAAGCTCATCTAATCCGAGATTACGTGGAGCAAAAGGAAGTAGTGATAGAAAAGATTGCTACACATGATAATATAGCAGATCCTCTCACTAAACCATTACGACAAGATAAGCATGAAGGGCATGTTAATTCCATGGGAATTAAACGTGTTCCTGAGTTGTAGTACTCTTTTATGGATTAGATTCATCTTCTTGTGTACTCTATACGACATCATCGTTTTGATATTTATATATATATATTATGTTTTTCATGTGGAATTGTACGACAATTTTGAACACCACAAAGTGAACTGAACAAACATTATATTTTTAGTCCTTAATTGCCCACGTGAGCTGATAACTCAAGGTAATTATTTTGTGACGTTGGTTGATGGTGGGTTCAACGAGCCATAAGTCAACAGGTTGACTGACCAATCACAGAGGCGATTTATACGGATATCTCGTAGGACACAATTGTGACATCGACGTGGAGTCCTAAATGTTTTATAACATTCGGTGCCCGGTCGTGGATAGGACCTCCATGGTGATCCTAAGAGTCGATTCTTTTGACTATCGACTGTCTCTTGAGACTAAGGCAGATTTTGGGTGAATTTGGTTTCTTTCTCACGGTCATCCGTAACAGGGGGCCAAGTAGATTGTTTCTGGGTCATTTCATGCTGTGCTTGGATCGGAAGGAGTTCGAGTTGAAGGAAATATTCAGCCTTTATCAGGTACTCGATATTTCTCAGGGCCACTCGAGGAGCTGTAACTGAAATGCATGGCCATGCTCGAATACGTATTCGTTTTATCAGTTAAGTTACTCTCTAGTCGGGGAAACCACTCTAGATACAAATCGATTGTAAAATACGACCTTTGCGGATCCGGATCTGCAAATTGTTTTACATTGAGTGGGAGAAATTTTAAATGAATATGAGAATCGGTTATCGCACATACACTTGTACGGACAAGTGGGAGTTTGTTGGAGGTGGTGTCCTCCAGTTAGTGCGGATAACGTCATTGCACATACACTTGTACGGACAAGTGGGAGCTTGTTGGGGCTGGTGTCCTTTACAGTTAGTGCAAGGACTTATAAATCTCTAAAAGGATCAAAGGGTATACTTTTGTATCATAATCAGTTGGTCCACGTTTATCAATAACGGTTGGCTTGCTAGATAAGTTTGACGTTATTGTCATACAGATGGCGGTGATCAACTGGTCCCTAAAAGTCACACCTATAGGATACGTTTGAGAGATGTGACGGTATGAAAATACAGTCATGTAGATGCCAAATTTGACTAACCAGTTAGTCTGAGTTATTTGACTAATAATAAGTCAAAATGTGATGTTGAGATATTTTATTTAATACGGATTAAATAATAATGGCTAAGGCGGATTAAGCAGTTAATTCGTAAATTAAATATAAAGCGATTTATATTTGATTAATGTATATTGAATATAATTATACAATATCGTCTTTGTCGGACATGTATTAATATTTCAACTAATCCGTATTATTAGTTGATGCTTTAATAACCGATAACCGATGACGATTTATGATAAAACTGTGTCATATACATTTAGCGCATTTCGGGTCCTACCATGAGTTAAAAATAAGAGAAAGTGGAAAGCCCACTCTCCCCATCTAAAGCTCACGGCCGAACCAAGCTCAAAAGGAGAGCTTCCTCTCCTATTTGCCCTGATCATTCATTTGAGAAAATAATTAGGGTTTTGAGAAATATTATCTCTCAAAACTTTAGATCTCACATCTAAACAAAACTCACAAAATAATCCTCTCAATAATGCAAGGCAATTAGAGGATTCATTCTAGCACAAGGGCATTTCTCAGACGATCTTGGGTGCATCATTTAGGAGGAGATCTACTTTGATCTCTCATTGCCAATTTGCACTAGGACCGAAGGTTAATTCTTATCTTTATCGTTTCATTGTTGTTTTCGTTTATGACTATAAATCACGTATTAAATTTGCGTTATAATCCTTCAAATTATGGGTTTTATACGGATGTTACCCTTCAGCTATGCTGTCTATGACTTGGCTTGCTTCAGACCAGCAGACTTGGAAGATAGGCGGTTCCTTGTCTGAGACCCTTCCTTGCACCACCCTACCTCGCCTCATCCCCCTGCCCACTGTTAGGGGCAGGTTACCTCAACCATTGCCCATGTACCACCTACCGCTGCAACCACCTCCTACCATGTCCGCTTCTAGGAAGCGGCGTCGACCTGAGACTGAAGAGGGATCCACACCTCCAACGGGTGGCCAGACTTCGACGGACATTCCTACCCCGATCCCTACTCATACTCCTGCGCCCGACCAGACACAGCCGGTTTACCCGGCTAATTTTGTATCTCCTCCACCCTTTGAGGTATCTGCGGTCATGGACCAAGGATGCCGTGATAGTTTGTTGCATAAGCTTGTAGAGAGGCAGACTCGTATGGAGAGGGACATAGCTCTTACCTTGTTCCCTCTATACGAGTATCACATGAGGCGACACCGTCTCATTCCAGAGGGTTGGCCACACCCGTCCTTCTACCGGTACCCAGCTGAGGGGTTCCCTGAGTCAGCTAGTGAGGAGGAAGAGGACCCTGCAGCGGCGGCAGCGAGAGCTCAGGCTGAGGATCGGAGGAGGAGGGAGCAGGATGAGGACTCGGACTTCACTGTGATGGTGGAGGACGTGACAGAGGAGGCTGACGAGTAGCTACTGGTCTACTTACTTCCCTAGTTTTCAGGCTGGTTTGGGGAAGTTCGTGTTTTGTATGTCCCGTCTCGCTCTTTTAATTTCTTTGTCTCCTTTTTATTTTATTGTTTTTCATTCATTTATTGGTTGTATATTTCCGTTCCCCCATATATATCTACTGGTGTATGCTGGAGGACAACGAGGGCGTTGTCCGTTTTAGTTTGGGAAGGGTAATGCATCCTTTGAGTCTGCATTTGCATTTGTTTTGCATTCACGTTTCTATTTTCAGCTTGCATTGTTTTTATTTATTTCAAAAATCATAAATATCCAAAAAATTCAAAAAAAAAAAAAAAAAAAAAAAATCAAAAAAATTCAAAAAAAAACACGTTTAGTCTTGCATATAGGTTGAGTCGGAACGGTTGATTTCCATGATGATATTGCACTTTAACTTGTCATTTTACTTGAGCCTTGCACTTTCATTGACGGTTATTAGCTTAGTCTTACGCATAATCTACGAGTTTTTGTTAAAATTTAGCTGATCGTGTAGACTTGACCTTATAAATTGGCAACATACTCTACAATTTCTGAGATTTAGAGTCTTATAGCTGGTGACATTCATGACCGGTTTACATAGGAATTGAGAGTAGTACTCCTTGCATAGCATGTTCATCATTTTTGCACGTTTATGACATTCGATTACTTGTCAATTGCATACATTCGGGTTTGTGGTCGGTATCACATGCAGGGATGTGCTTGCAAATTTTCCTTTCTTACATTTTTCACCCATTTAGCTCCAGTTAAACCAAATTTAGCCTTTTTGACCCATTAGCTACATCCAAAACTAAGCTGCCTAGTCAAGCTAGTTTAGTGCGACTTTTGTGGTATGTTTTTCCGTCTGCGAGTTTGGCCGGTGTATATTGATTGGAGTTGGTGGAAAATAAAAGAAGGGAGGATGAGAAATTTGAGAAAAAAGGTGAAAGACATGAAGAAGAAAAAAAACGAAAAAAAAAGAGAATCACTTATGATCAGAGAAGGAAAAGAAAGAAAAAAAAATTATTTGATTTGGATTGTTTGTGTAATTAAGACGTTATTAAAAAAGGGAAGTTTGTGACCGTCTCGCTCCTCTGTTCTTATTCATATATTTTTGAGGAGATAGTGTATATGGTTAGTGAGTTGTGTGCCATATGAAGGGCACTTGTGTTTATTTTTCAGTCAGTTGAGATTCGGACGGTCCTGTATGGTCCTGTTTAGGAGCTAGCTTGGCGCTTTTACCTCCACATTTCCATAATTTGTTTTGCCTTTCTTACCTGAACCTCACTATTCCTATACCATTTGTAAGCCCTCGGCTGTGACGGACATTGTTGGTTAGAATGTGTGAATAGTACTTGAATCGTCTATCATTTTTGTTGCTTGCATGCTATGTAGGTCGCAGTTTAGGTGAGTGACTGTTTTCTCTCTCTATTACTTATATATAATTCACCCTTTGCTTCATGAGAGAAGAGTGACCACGTGAGAGTCCAATTTTGTTGGTCTTGCAAGGTCGATAGGTCAGCTTTATTTCTGGACATCTTATAATTCGTTTGCGTATTGACTGTTGTAGCTATAACCGTTGATTTCTGTTGCATTAAATTGGTTCAAGAAGACAAGTTATAGCTAGCTCTGAGTTTTCATTTCCGTTCCATTAGTTTGCATTTAGTTTACTCGAGGACGAGTAAATGTTCGGTTTGGGGAGATTTATTACGTGCATTTTATATTGTCTTTTTAGCCTTATTTTGCACGTATTTCTATGCACTTTTGCATTGTCTTGTATTGCAATATGCCCCGAAATGGCTACTTTGGTTTGTTTTGTCTGTTTTGTAGGAATGAACCTGAAAGTGGCGAGACCGTACTCTTTTCGTCCTGTTTTGCAAGCATTTTGAGGAGACGGAAATTTTAGAGCGAGATACTACATTGGAATGTGTGAAGGAATGGTCAACAAAGCAGTCGGTGACGAGTCTGAGGCTGATTTGAAGGAAGGACACTCGATCGAGGAGCATTTTGGTCGATCGAGTGGTTTCATATGCTGAAGAGGTCGATCGAGTGTTTTATTTCACATGATCGAAATGCTGTTTTGAGGCTTTCCTCGATCGAGTAACATTTCTGCTCGATCGAGAGTATTATCACCTGAAGTCCTCGATCGAGAGGATTATCACATGAAGTCCTCGATCCAGTGGTTCTAAAATGCTCAATCGAGAGGTTATTAGTTTTCACGGGCTTAATTAACTTGTGTTACCTTATTTTCGTTAGTGGACTTTGTATTTCTATTTAAGCATCGAGTAATTAGGTTATTAACACACTTCTTTTACTCTTAATTACGTTGAACTCTACTTAGAACGCAGCTTTTCTCTCTTAATCTCTCCCTTAAACTCTCTACTGTAACTTTGCTCTCGGATTACTTTGCTTGGATTTGCGGTTGTTCTTTACGCCGGATCGCTTGTTATTTTAATATTTCTTCTTCTATTAATCTTAACCTTGTTTTATTTACTTTAATTCCCTTGTTCGTTATTAATTAATTTCTGCCCTAGTTTGATTAATGCATTATTAATATTGTTTCATCATGCTTTATAGTAGTTTATTCGATATTGTTATTATTGACAACATTAACGATATGAGTAGCTAAATTCATTCATGTTGGGATTAAGGAATCTATGGTAGAATTGTGACGATGTAGCTAATAGGCTAGATGATTTATTTGTGAGAATCTGTACCCATGGCAATATAGGAAAGACAATTATTATAACTTAGAAAACGAAATCAAACAAAAACAGCCCGAGCCCATTAGCAAATCACTCGATCGAGCAATTTAGAACTACTCGATTGAACAGATTCATAGCAAAACCTCTCGATCGAGTAGAAAACCTACTCGATCGAGGAACTCCCATTATGCGCAATTCGATCAAACACTAAAAGCATTCGATCGAGGTCTTCTCTTCTCCAAAAGTGCTCGATCGACCAATAAGGGTTTCGATCGAGTGACTTTGACTCAGCTAGCAACGATAGTCGTTAGTTTCAGCCTTGACTTGGTGATTTAGCTTCCGAAACGACTTCACGCATCCCATAACAGCAGTATTTCCGCTCCAAATCCAAACATCCTCTAAATGCAAGCAAAGTGGACGATAAAAGGCTTGATTCCACTACTTTCAGGTCCATTCCTGCAAATAGCCCGTGGTCTTCTCCCCCAAAGAGTGAAAGTGCTGGGCGGTCAGGTAAGAAATGTTGAGGACAAAGGTGTCCTCACTGTCAATGTTCAGGTACCCGCCCAGAATAGAAAGCTCAATGTTGTTCACATTGTTTGGTTCTCTACGTCAAAAATAGTGCTACCCATCAGACGCAGGAAGTAAAAGGCAGGGGGAAGGTGGACATGAGCGAGCTTTCGCTCCTCATAAGTAGTCTGTGCCAAGGTCCTCCACAACATATGGATGACCTTCCTAGGGGCAGCAGCGGGACCCGTAAAATCCTAACCTAGTACCAAACTCCTCTAAAGTCCAGGAAAAAGTCCGGTTAAACAACCGGAAAGACACGGAAGAACAAGTATGGTCAGCATCGTGTGACCCAGAAGAGAAGGTAAAGGAGCTGAAAAAATCAAGGATCAGCTCCTTGTAGGTATAGGCACTCATGGTCACAAGTCCAGACATCCCCGTACCCCGCAAAATCTCACAAACCGGCTCATAGATACCAAGTCTATCAAGTGAATGACGGCACAAAAACTTGGTCGAAAGAAAGTTACAGTCAAGCAAAGAGAAAAATCTAGTGCGATGAATACCATTAACGAAGATTACCTGAGGGTAGTCGAGGTGCGAGTCGAGCGAATCATCCCCTCGGATGGTGACACGGCCAGCAGAACGGCCAACCATAGGTGTAGCTCGTGCACGACCCCCGCCTCTAGCACCGGAAGTAGAAGCCCGTCCTCTGACGGAACGAGGTACTAGAGCCGCCCGGTAAGCAGCTGTGACTGCGGATGACCACGCAGCAGGGGTGGTCACCGTACCTGAGGTACTAGCTGTGTCTGCAATAGAAGAGGTAGCAGAAACCGACACAGAAGAAGAAGGGCTAGCAATAGTGCTAGCTAAGATAGAGGCTGTGACGGAAGTGGAAGCGGAGACAGAGCTAGCAGCAGTAACGACAGTACCAGCTAGAATAACAAGAAACACGGGAGCAGTGGCAGTGGTACTAACGGGCGTGGAGACGGTGGTGGCAGCAGGGACCATCGTCTCAGTCAAGGACGGAGTAACAGTCGAACTGGATGAGGGCATTGAGCTACTCTCCATTTGTGCGGGATTTAAAATTTCACTCGATTGAGTGATTTGAAATCACTCGATCGAGGAGTTTCAGCATCAATTCACTCGATCGAGTAAAGATCTATTCAATTGAGAACTCCCTCATTTTGGCTATTTCGATCGAGCACTTGCAAACACTTCGATCGAACCCTTTCTTGCAAAATCCTATCAATCGAGTACAAAAAGTACTCGATCGAGTGCTTTTCTTCGTGTAAGTCCTCCAAATGCGTTATTAGTTCCCCAAACCTGCATAAAAACACTCGCAAGCACATCCCGAATATACCAAATCACAAAAATGACAGTCTATAGTCTTTCTAACTATGCTAAAATTTGTCTTAATTCTAATAGTCCTAAAAAATGCAATAAAGAAATTCAACGGAAATTTAAAATTAGTTTTTACAAATTATTACATGGGGCCTTCCCCGCTTAATTCCCAAGACAATTCAGTAGCCCAATGGAGGGCTTCTGACTGGAGAAGGTCCCTTCAGCATCGTTGACCGTCCTCTTCATTCTCCATGAGCTCGAATTTGAACCAGTAGGGGGAGAATATTAAACATCCTACCTGAAATGTGAGTGTCTTACCCCCAACATCTATCACTGCACGAGCAATGAACAAAAATGGTCTCCCTAAAATAATAGGGGTGTGAGTGTCCTCGGGAATATCAAGCACTAAAAAAACCAAGGGAATAAAGAATCTCCCTATTTTAACAGGTATGTCCTCAATGTAACCGTGATATACAGCGGTCGGCCATCTGTACAGTCATGTTTGTGTAATTAAATTTAGTCAAAAAAGTCTCTTTGCGAGAGACAAAGGTAAGACGCTCACGCTGGCACCAAGATCACATAGCGCGTTATCAATCAAATGGGTACCTATGTGACATGGAATCGAGAAACTACCCGGGTCTGACTGTTTAGGTGGCAGCTTATTTTGAACTAGGGCAGTCCCCACCTCGGTCAAAGCTACCGTCTCATGATCATTAATGTGCCTCTTACGTGATAAAATTTCTTTCATAAACTTTAAATAAGAGGGTACATGTGTCAGCAACTCGGTGAATGGAACAGTGAATTGTAAGCTTTTCAGGAGCTCGACAAATTTACCGAACTGTTGATTGGCTTTCGTGCTCTGTAATCGCCTCGGGAAGGGCACGGTAATAGGTATCTCAAGCCCTTTGTTTCTCTCTTCCAACGTCTAAGCTTGTTCAAGCTCCTTAACACTCGATCAAGACTTTTTGCCTCTCGATCGAGTCCTTCCAGGTGAAATGTCACTCGATCGTGCACTAGCAGGCTCTCGATCGAGGTGTCCAATAACAGCAGTGTTTGATCCATCTAAAATACCACTCGATCGAACAAATTCTTCAGCAATATCACTCGATCGTGTGGTTTGGACCTCTCGATCGAACTCTTCATTACCCAATTCACTCGATCGAGTAGAATTTACCTTCGATCGAGTGCTTTCAGCATTAATTCTACTCGATCGACCCCTGAAACCAATCGATCGAGTATAATCTTCGTGGTTAACTCCTTTTCAGCAACTAATGACTGTTGATCTTCATTAACATCCTTCCTCGGGTCCTAAATATCCCTGTCATCAGATAGTTTTAGTCCTTTATAAGAACGACCAATTCTCAAATTGATCAAATTCACCATCTCATGTGGATTCTTCTGAGATTGAGACGGCAAATGACCCTGTTTCCTCGTGGACTGGTTCGCGGCAAACTGAGCAACTTGAGTTTCAAGTGACTTGATGGATGCTTCTTTCTATTGGTCACTTAGTTGCCATTGTTTTTTCAATGACTGCAACATTGTCTTTAACTCAGATAACTCACATACCCCACCTGAAGATGATGCGCCTTGATTCGGTGGAGGAAAGGACGGAGGCTTTAGGAAGCCTTGTTGAGATTTATGAGGAGAGACATATGGCTGCTGTTGTTGCACTGGAGGAGTGGGATTGAGCACATTTTGACTTGTCCACCTCAAATTGGGATGGATATCCCCTTGATTGTTGTAATAAGAACCCCCTCCTTGCATATATTGTTGAAAAGCAAGGACCTGTTCTTTCTCTGTAAGACAGTCAATATCAATTTGACCGTCATCTCCTCCACATCTCTCACAAATGACAGTTTCCTATCTAGTTAACAAATGAACTGTCTGTGGCTCCCCAGCAGATTGCAACTCCAATCTATCAAACCGGGCATTCATGGCTTCCAGCTGAGATGCAACTGCCTTATCAACTGAATGGACTGTTCGAATACCATCCCGTGGGTTCCCATATTCAGCACAATGGGTCGCCATTTCCTCAATAATGCCCCATCCCTTACCATCATCAATGGTTTTCTAAAATCTTCCGTTGGATGAGGCATCCAGAATAGCTCTATGGTCATCGTACAACCCATTGTAAAATTGGTTGCACAAGAACCATTGATCAAAACCGTGGTAAGGAAGAGACCTCACCAACTTCTTAAACTGACACCAAGCTTCATAGAAAGTCTCATCAGGTGCCTACTTGAAACTAGTGATTTTTCCCCTCGGATGATTAGTGCGTTGAGGAGGGAAGTATCTTTTGTATAAGGCAAGTGCGAGAGTCTCCCATTTGGTGATCCCAGCAGCTGTTCGGTCAAGATCGGTCAACCACTCACGGGCTGAGTCAGTCAAAGAAAAAGGAAAGAGCACCTCCTTTATCTTATCCTGTGTTACTCCCTTTGTAGCGGGAATAGTAGAGCAGTAATCAGTAAAGACCTCCATGTGCTTCCTTGGGTCTTCAACTGCCACACCCTGTACAGGTTTCTCTCCACCAGATTTATGTAGAATGAACGGATATCAAAATTGTTGCCGTCCTCAGTCTGGAGGTTAAAACCCTTAGGAATAGAGGATGCTTTAGGCTCCGAGTGACTTGCAATATTCGACATCCTTACTGGTTGGTTGGGAGAAATGAGATTATCTTCTTCTAAAGACTGGTCTTCTGCAAATAGAAAGTGTTGTAGCTCGGGCTCGAAAGTACTCAAGTTTTCCTTTCGAAGTTCTCTTTGCAGACGGAGTCTATGCTGAAATAGTCTTTCTGGTTCAGAATCAACTGGAACTAAATCCGACATGTTTGACCTGGGCATACACAACACTGAAAGACATAAATGAGAACTGTCTCAAGGAATAAAAATTCCCTGAGAAGGATAAAAACAAACAAAAACAAAAATAGATAGGGCTATTGCCTCCCAGGCAACGACGCCAAAATTTGACAGGCTAGTCGTGTACCTACCAAAAATAACCAACTGGCACTAACTAATATAGCTAGGAAAGTCGGGTCGATCTCCACAGGGAGGCAAGATATCTGTTAAAGGTCCGCTTATTTAAGTCACTAAATGGGGGGTTGAATTTGGTTTACTAAACTAATGAAGGTTTGAAGGAAAGAGCAATAAAGGCAAGAAAATGTAATAAAGATAATCAATAAGAAGGAACATGTCGGGATTTTGGTTCACCATGATAGTCTACTGACTCAACTGCAAATAGTCTAGATAATTTACTGTGAGACGGATACTGGAAAGGTCCTTCTGGTCCACTTTCTATCCTAGATTTCCACTCATTTAACTTCCATCCTCGTCAGGGTAGTCTATTGTTCATAGAAGGTCTATTTAGTCCAATCTTCCGATCCAGGAATAAATTTAACCAAATTAAAAGGTGACTTAGAAGCGTGCACTAAACTAAGTCGGTATTATAATTAAATTGCCATGGGTACAAATTCTCACAAATAAATCGTCTAGCCTATTAGCTACATCGTCACAATTCTAACATAGATTCCCTAATCCCAACATGAATGAATTTAGCTACTCATATCGTTAATGTTGTCAATAATAACAATATCAAATGAACTAATATAAAGCATGATGAAACAATAATAATAATGCATTAATGAAATTAGGGCAGAAGTTAATTAATAGAGAATAAGGGAATTAAAGTAAATAAAACAAGGTTAAGATTACTAGAAGAAGAAAGATTACAATAACAAGCGATCCGGCGTAAAGAACAACCACAAATCCAAGCAAAGTAATCCGAGAGAAAAGTTACAGTAGAGAGTTTAATGGAGAGATTAAGAGAGTAAAGCTGCGTTCTAAGTAGAGTTCAACGTAATTAAGAGTAAAAGAAGTGTGTTAATAACCTAATTACTCGATGCTTAATTAGAAAACAAAGTCCACTAACGAAAATAAGGTAACACGGGTTAATTAAGCCCGTGAAAACTAATAACCTCTCGATCGAGCAGTTTAGAACCACTCGATCGAGGACATCAGGTGATAATCCTCTCGATCGAGCAGAAATGTTACTCGATCGAGGAAAGCCTCAAAACAACATTTTGATCGAGTGAAATAAAACACTCGATCGACCTCTTCAGCACATAAAAGCACTCGATCGACCAAAAGTCTTATCGATCGAGTGTCCTTCCAAATCAGCTTCAAATTCGTCATCGACTACTTCGTTGACCATTCCTTCACGCATCCCAATGCAGTATCTCGCTCTAACATTCTCGTCTCCTCAAAATGCATGCAAAACAGGACGAAAAGAGTACGGTCTCGCCACTTTCAGGTTCATTCCTACAAAACAGACAAAACAAACCAAAGTAGCCATTTCGGGGCATATTGCAATACAAAACAATGCAAAAATGCATAGAAATACGTTCAAAATAAGGCTAAAAAGACTATATAAAATGCACGTATCAAATCTCCCCAAACCGAACCTTTACTCGTCCTCGAGTAAACTAAATGCAAACTAATGGAACGGAAACGAAAACTCAGAGCTAGCTATAACTTGTCTACTCGAACCAATTTAATGAAACAGAAATCAACAGTTACAGCTACAACAGTCAATACGCAAACGAATTATAAGATATCTAGAAATAAACCTGACCTATCGACCTTGCAAGACCAACAAAATCGGACTCTCACGTGGTCACTATTCTCCCATGAAGCAAAGGGTGAATTATATATGTGTAAGAGAGAGAGAAAACAGTCACTCACCTAAAGTGCGACCTACATAGCATGCATGCAACAAAATGGATAGACGGTTCAAGTACTATGCACACACTCCAACCAACAATGTCCGTCACAGCCGAGGGCTTACAAATGGTATAGGAATAGTGAGGTTCAGGTAAGAAAGGCAAAACAAATTATGGAAATGTGAAGGTAAAAGCGCCAAGCTAGTTCCTAAAGAGGACCATACAGGACCGTCCGAATATCAACTGACTGAAAAATAAACACAAGCGCCCTTCATATGGCACACAACTCACTAACCAAATACACTATCTCCTCAAAAATATTTGAATAATAAAAGAGGAGTGAGACGGCACAAACATCCCTTTTTTGATACCGTCTTAATTAAACAACCATTACAAATCAAGTAAATTTTTTTTCAATTTTTTTTTCTTTTCCTTCCCTGATCATACATGATTCTCTTTTTTTTCGTTTTTTTTCTTCTTCTTCACGTCTTTCTCTTTTTTTTCTCAAATTTCTCATCCTCCCTTCTTTTATTTTTCACCAATTCCAATTAATATACACGGGCCAAACTCGCAGACAAAATAACCATACCGCAAAAGACACACTAAACTAGCTTGACTAGGCAGCCTTAGTTTTGGATGTAGCTAATGGGTCAAAAAGGCTAAATTTGGCTTAAGTGGAGCAAAATGGGTGAAAAATGTAAGAAAAGGGAAATTTGCAAGCACCTCCCTGCATGTGACACCGACCACAAACCCGAATGTATGCAATTGACAGGAAATCGAATGTCATAAAAGTACAAAAATGATAAACATGCTATGCAACGAGTACTACTCTCAATTCCTATGTAAACCGGTCATGAATGTCACTAGTTATATGGCTCTAAATCTCATAAATTGCAAAGTAGGTTGCCAATTTATCTGGTCAAGTCTACACGGTCAGCTAAATTTGAACAAAAACTTATAGATTATGCGTAAGACTCAGCTAATAACCGTCAATGAAAGTGCAAGGCTTAAATAAAATGACAAGTTAAAGTGCAATATCATCACGGAAATCAACCGTTCCGACTCAACCTATATGCAAGAATAAACGTGAATAGTTTATAAATTTTTGAAATTTTCTAATTTTCTAATTTTTTGGATTTTGTGATTTTTATGAAATAAGTAAAAGCAATGCAAGCTGAAAATAGAAAAGTGAATGCAAAACAAATGCAAATGCAGACTCAAAGGATGCATTACCCTCCCCAAACCAAAACGGACAACGCCCTCGTTGTCCTCCAGCATACAACAGCAGATATATACTGGGGAACCGGAAAAATACAACCAATAAATGAATGAAAAACAAAAATAAAAAGGAGACAAAAAAAATAAAAGAACAAGAATTTACATACAAAACACGAACTTCCCCAAACCTGCCTGAAAACTGGGGAACTGAGTAGACCAGTAGCTACTCGTCAGCCTCCTCTGTCACGTCCTCCACCGTCACAGTGAAGTCCGGGTCCTCCACCTGCTTTATCCTCCTCCTGTCCTCAGCATGAGCTCTCGCTGCCGCCGCTGCTGGGTCCACCTCCTCCTCCTCCTCACTACCTGACTCAGGGTACCCCTCAGCTGGGTACTGGTAGAAGGACGGGTGTGGCAAACCCTCTGGAATGGGACGATGTCGCCTCATGTGGTACTCTTATAGAGGGAACAAGGTAAGAGCTATGTCCCTCTCCATACGAGACTGCCTCTCTACAAGCTCAAGCAACAAATTGTCACGGCACCCTTGGTCCATAACCGCAGATGCCTCAAAGGGTGGAGGAGATACAAAATTAGCTGGGTAAAACGGATGTGCCTGTGTTTGGTGCAAGAGTAGGAGTAGGGATCGGGGTAGGAATGGCCATGGAAGTCTGGCCACCCGTAGGAGGTGTGGATCGTTCTCCGGTCTCAGGTCCACGCCGCTTCCTAAAAGCAGACATGGTAGTGGGTGGTATATGGGCAATGGTGGACATAACCTGCCCCTAATAGTGGGCAGGGGGACGAGGCGAGGTAGGGTGGAAAAAGGAAGGGTCTCAGACAAGAAACCGCCTAACTTCCAAGTCTCTTGGTCTGAAGCAAGCGAAGTCATAGACAGCATAGTTGCCCGGTCCAGGTACCTATCGACACCTTATTACTGTAAGTCACGAGGGAATACAGGGAAGAGGGAACATACAAGGATAGTGGCTATGCCACCGCTACGAAATTTGATACCGTCGTTTCAGTACCAAAAATAAATACCTAAGTACTACTAACAGAAGTTAGCGGTAAGTAGGGTCGATCTCCACAGGGAGGCGATCACTATCTACTTGTCAATTCGGTCTGCCTAAGGTCACTAATTGGGGGTTTGAGTTGTTTAAACTAAACTAAATGAGATCAAAGCGAGAGAAAAGAGTAAGAAAGATTAATAATAAAGGAAGAGAGCTAGGATTGTCGGGTCATCAATGAATATCGGTTAATTGCAGCTAAGGTCACAGATCAGTCAATTGTATCAGTCTAAGGGGCAACGAATATCTCCTTCCGGTCTCAAATTGCCCTAAAATACTATTAGCTTAGCTTCGGCCCTCACTAAAGCATCCTATAGTTCACTGCGGGTCTCACCCCTTCCAACCTACTGGTCTAAGATAAGGCTTACTAAGATTAATTATGCTAAATGCATCGATTCAAGTAGCTATTTACAGTTATTTGTAGTGACTAACAACATAAACATGATAACAACGAAAGATCTGTAAACCTAATTAGCAACGAACAATAATTCATTGAATTCCCTAAATCCAAGCAGGAGAATTAGCTACCCATACTGGTAAATAAGGCAAGAGTGAAAGATAAAGGAATAATCAACATAATAAAGAGATAAGAGAGAAAAAGGATAAAAGAGAAAGAGAGAGTTACAGTGAATTAGATCCGGAAAAGAGAGAGAAATAGTGTTCAACAGTAAAAAGAAAAGTAATGTATGAAGTGGTGTATCACGTGGTGTCAAAACCTAATGTTGTCTTTCCTATTTATAGGAAAGACAATTATTAAAACCTAGAAAACGAAATAAAACTAAAACAACCCGAGCCCATTAGCAAATCACTCGATCGAGCAATTTAGAACTACTCGATCGAACAGATTCATAGCAAAACCTCTCGATCGAGTAGAAAACCTACACGATCGAGGAACTCCCATTATGTGCAATTCGATCGAACACTAAAAGCATTCGATCAAGGTCTTCTATTCTCCAAAAGTGCTCGATCAACCAATAATGGCTTCGATCGAGTGACTTTGACTCAGCCAACAACGTTAGTCGTTAGTTTCAGCCTTGACTTGGTGATTTAGCTTCCGAAACGACTTCACGCATCCCATAACAGCAGTATTTCCGCTCCAAATCCAATCATTCTCTAAATGCAAGAAAAGTGGACGATAAAAGGCTTGATTCCACTACTTTCAGGTCCATTCCTACAAATAAATCAAAACAAACCAAAGTAGAATATTCGGGGCATTTTGTAGCATAGAACCACGAGAATCGCATAGAAATACGTGCATAAGAGACTTAAAAAGACTATATAAAATGAACGTATCAAATCTCCCCAAACCAAAACTTTACTCGTCCTCGAGTAAACTAAATGCAAACTAAAGGAACGGAAAAGAAAGCTCAGAGCTCGCCACAAATGCCCACTTAACCAATTTTTAATGCAAGCGAACTAATACTTATAGCCAAAATTGTCAAATGCAAACGAGTTGTAAGATGTTTATAATAAAGCTGAACCGTCGACCTTCCAAGACCTTTAATGATGGACTCTCACGGGCCACTCTTCTCTCATGAAGCAAAGGGTAAGCATATGAATGTAAGAGAGAAAGAAATAAAGTCGCTCACCTAAACTACGACCCACATAAACATGCATGCAACTAAAATGATAGACAATTCTAGCTACCGTACACACATTCCAACCAAACAAGGTCTGTCATAGCCGAGGGCTTACAAAAGTATGGTAAAGTGAGGTAGTGGGTAAGAAAAGGCAAAACATTTATAGGAATGTGGAGGTATAGGCGGCCAAGCTAGTACCTAAATAGAACCATATAACAACATCCGATTCTCACTCAATTATAGAATTAAGCACATGTGCCCTTCATTTGGCACCAAAACTCCCCAAACCGAACTAAACATACTCCTCAATAGATATAAGTATAGTATAGGAGCAGAAACCGTCAATAATCGAACATACTTCTCTTTTTTTCTTTTCTTTTTCTTCTTTCTTCTTTTTCTTTTCTTCACGTTTTTTCATTTTTTTTTCAAATTCGATATTTTTTTTCAATTTTCTTTTCTCATCCTCCTTTTCTTCATAAACTACCAACTCCAAGTACTGCAATACAAACCAAACTTGGCACAATAAATTATATACCGCAAACATACACTAACAAGCTTGACAAGGCAGGCTAAATCTCGATGTAGTTAAGGGCCAGAAAGGCAAATTTGGCTAATGTGGAGTTAAATGGTTAAAAATGAAAGAAAAGGGAATGTAAGCGCCTCCTTGCATGTGACACCAACCACTAACCCGAATGTATGCAGGCAAAAAGCAATTGAATCTCATATACGTGCAAATTAATGAACATGTTATGCAAGGAGTACTACTCACAATCCTACATGAAACTGGTCATAAATGACAACAGTTTATACGGCTCTAAATCTTAGAAATTGTAAGTAGTTTGCCAAAATTTCAGGTCAAGTCTATTCGTTCAGCTAAATTCAACATTAACTCGTAGATATGCAATAACACAAAGCTAATAAGATAATAGTTATTGTAAGGCTTAAGCAAAAGGACAAATAATAGTGCAATTTCATCATTGAAATCCACCGTTCCGACTCAACCTATATGCAAAAGTAAACGTGATTTTTTTGACATAATAGACTTTTTAATTATTATGAGATTTTTGAGTTTTTATAGAAATAAACAGCAATGCATACAGAAATTAAACGTGCCAACATAAATGCAGTAAAAACATGCAGACAGAGATATGGATGCATAACCTCCCCAAACCAAACCGTACAATGCCCTCATTGTACACAAAAATAGGGAAAGGAAATGCAAACTAAAAAGGAGAGAGTGGAGATGCGAAAAACATACAAGAGTACGCGAAGTAGGGACCTCCCCAAACCAGCCAGCAACATAGAAGGTCGCTAAACAGCCCCATAACAGCGTCACAGGAAGCGAATCCCAACAAAAGCACTCGATCGAAATGGGACAATGGTCCATCGAGGGAACTGGGCTTCTAGGCAGTTCGATCGAGGAAGTAGGGCTCTCGATCAAAAAACCCTCTTTGGCAGGCACTCGATCGAGAAGAAGATAAGATCGATCGAGTGAAATCAGCAGCAAAATAGTTCGATCGAGTAAATAGAATACTCAATCGAGCCATCCAAAATAGACTCCTGCAAAGACGCAATAAACAGCCCGCGAAACTACAAAAACAAGCTTAACTGTTCCAGTCTATGATATAAAACCAATTATTACACACAACTGAAATATTTGAAAAGCAACTTAAAAATAAAAACTCCGGGTTGCCTCCCTGACAGTGCTAGTTTCAGACAGGTCCCAACTCCACCTTTTTTTCTTTCAGTCAGCAAATCCAATTGAGCCCAGTCAAAACAGCTCAAGGCACGCAGCAATCAATCAAATAACTGCGTATGTGCTACACAAAAATGTAAGTAGCACCATAATATAAAAACAAAATAGGAAATTAAAACATGCAACCATTTGAGCCTAACAAATTTCCTATGACAGCTCCCAAATTTATCCACAAAGTAATCCTGCCCTCCAGCTACGGGCGGAATATAAAAGCTCAAATTATCCGTCAGTGCAAAATAAGAGAGCTTGGGATCATTTAAAGGTAATCTATGGTATCGTCTCAGTTTAACGAATTTCTGGCGACAAGTATCGTGAAAAATCAATAACTTATTCGTCTCACCGGGAGGGGGTATAGCATCAAAATATAAAACATAAGTCAAATGAGGTATTTTACTATCAAACATAATAAAATTGTCATTAACAACCTCAGGTCGGTCGCCCCTAACGTCGGAATCATTGACAAAAGAGTATTTTACCTCTTCCGTGCTAGGAACAATCGCTGACTCAGCTACCTTCTTGTTACCCTCCTTGGTGGGTTATGTCCCATATAAAAACACTCGCAAGCACATCCTGAATATACCAAATCACAAAAATGACAGTCTATAGTCTTTCTAACTACGCTAAAAATTCTCTAAATTCTAATAGTCCTAAAAAACGCAATAAAGAAATTCAACGGAAAATTAAAATTAGTTTTTACAAATTGTTACACGGGGCATTCCCCGCATAATTCCAAGACAATTCAGTAGCCCAACGGAGGGCTTCTGACTGGAGGAGGTCCCTTTAGCATCCTTAACCGTCCTCTTCATTCTCCATGAGCTTGAATTTGAACCAGTAAGGGGAGAATAGTTAACATCGACGTATGCACGAACTTTTCTCGTCCCTTTTTCTTTCTCACCAGCTTTGACGTTAGGCTCCCTAATTTGATTGACTTCTGTTGCACAATGACCTTTGACAGCTCCTGCATCTTTTTTATCTGTACCTGCATCAAGGAAAACAGACGAATTCTCCTCCTTTTTTATCTCAATCTGAGGCGGAGGGGTCACAATTACAGCACAAAATTCCACAGTATCAGCTGGAGTGTCAATATGGGAGTCAGTAGAAGAGAGGGCATTGCAAGGTTGAGCTTGCATGGCAGCCCTACGAGACTTAGACTAATGGAAAATTAATTCCTCGTCTCCTACCTGAAATGTGAGTGTCTTACCCCCGACATCTATCACTGCACAAGCAGTGAACAACAATGGTATCCCTAAAATAATAGGGGTGTGAGTGTCCTCGGGAATATCAAGCACTACAAAATCAACGGGAATAAAGAATCTCCCGATTTTAACATGTATGTCTTCTATGACACCTAACGGCCGTGATATACTATAGTCGGCCATCTGTACAGTCATGTTTGTGCAATTAAATTTAGTCAAACCAAGCCTCTTAGCAGGAGATAAAGGTAAGACGCTCACACTAGCACCAAGATCGCATATCACTTTATCACTCAAATGGGTACCTATATGACATGGAATTGAGAAACTACCTGGGTCTGACAGTTTAGGAGGCAGCTTATTTTGAACTAGGGCAGTCCCCAACTCTGTCAAAGCTACCGTCTCATGATCATTAATGTGCCACTTATGTGACAAAATTTCTTTCAAAAACTTTAAATAAGAGGGTACCCGTGTTAGCAACTCAGCGAATGGAACAGTGACTTATAAGCTTTTCAGGAGCTCGACAAATTTACCGAACTGATGATTGGCTTTCGTGCTCTGTAATCGCCTCGAGAAGGGCACGGTAATAGGTATCTCGAGCCCTTTGTTTCTCTCTTCCAACGTCTCAGCTGGTTCAACCTCCTTATCACTCGATCGAGACTTTTTGCCTCTCGATCGAGTCCTTCCAGGTGAAATATCACTCGATCGAGCACTAGCAGGCTCTCGATCGAGGTCTCCAATAACAGCAGTGTTCGATAGAACTAAAATACCACTCGATCGAACAGATTCTTCAGCAATATCACTCGATTGAGTTGTTTGCACCTCTCGATCGATCAGTTCATTATCCAGTTCACTCGATCGAGTAAGAATTCCTTTTGATCGAGTGATTTCAGCATCAGTTTTACTCGATCGACCCCCTGAAACTGGTCGATCGAGGATATTCTTCGTTGTTAACTCTTTTTCAGCAATAAATGACTATTCATCGTCATTAACATCATTCCTCGGGTCCGAAATATTCCTGTCATCACGTAATTTTGGTCCTTCGTATAAATGACCACTTCTCAAATTAATCAAATTCACCGTCTCATGTGGATTCTTCTCTGATTGAGACGGCAAATGACCCTGTTTCATCGTGGACTCGTTCGCGGCTAATTAAGCAACTTGAGTTTCAAGTGACTTGATGGATTCTTCTTTCTATTGGTCACTTAGTTGCCATTGCTTTGTCAACGACTGCAACATTGTGTTTAACTCAGATAACTCACTTACCCCACCTGAAGATGATGCGCCTTGATTCGGTGGAGGAAAGGAAGGAGGCTTTAGGAAGCCTTGTTTAGCTTTATGAGGAGGGACATATGGCTGCTGCTGCTGCGGTGGAGGAGTGGGATTGAGTACATTTTGACTTGTCCACTTCAAATTGGGATGGATAGCCCCTTGATTGTTGTAATAAGAACCCCCTCATTGCCTGTATTGATGAAAAGCAAGGACCTGTTCTTTCTCAGTAAGACAATCAATAGCAGTATGACCGTCATCTCCTCCACATCTCTCACAAATGACAGTTTCTTCTCTAGTCAACAAATGAACTGTCTGTGGCTCCCCAGCAGATTGCAGCTCCAATCTATCAAAACGGGCAGTCATGGCTTCCAGCTGAGCCACAAGTGCCTTATCAACTTAATGGACTGTTCGAATACCATCCCGTGGGTTCCCATATTCAGCACAATGGGTCGCCATCTCCTCAATAATTCCCCATCCCTTGTCATCACCAATATTTTTCTGAAACCTACCGTTGGATGAGGCATCAAGAATAGCTATATGGTCATCATACAACCCATTATAGAACTGGTTCCACAAAAACCATTGATCAAAACCATGGTGAGGAAGAGACCTCACCAACTTCTTGAACCGACACCAAGCTTCATAGAATGTCTCATCAGGTGCCTGCTTGATACTAGTAATCTTTCCCCTTAGATGATTAGTGCATTGAGGAGGGAAGTATCTTTTATAGGAGGCAAGTGCGATAGTCTCCCAGTTGGTGATCCCAGCAGCTGTTCGGTCAAGATCGGTCAACCACTCACGGGCTGAGTCAGTCAAAGAAAAAGGAAATAGCACCTCCTTTATCTTGTCTTGAGTTACTCCCTTTGTAGCGGGAATAGTAGAGCAATAATCAGTAAAGACCTCCATATGCTTCCTTGGGTCTTCACCCGCCACACCCCTATATAAGTTTCTCTCCACCAGATTTATGTAGGATGGTCTGATATCAAAGGTGTTGCCGTCCTCAGTCTGGAGGCTAAAAGCCTTATGAATAGAGGATGCTTTAGGCTCCGAGTGACTTGCAATATTCGCCATCTTTACTAGTTAGTTGGCAGAAATGAGATTATCTTCTTCTAAAGACTGGTCTTCTGCAAATAAAAAGTGTTGTAGCTCGGACTCGAAAGTACTCAAGTCTTCCTTTTGAAGTTCTCTTTGCAGACGAATTCTATACCTAAAGAGTCTCTCTGACTCAGAATCAGCTGAAACTAACTTCGACCTGTTTAACTTGGGCATACACAACAATGAAAGGGATAAATGAGCACTGTCTCAAGGAATAAAAATTCCCTGAGACGGATAAAAACAAACGAAAACAAAAATAGATAGGCCTATTGCCTCCCCGGCAACGGCTGCAAAATTTGACAGTCTAGTCGTGTACCTACAAAAAATAACCAACTGGAACTAACTAATATAGCTAGGGAAGTCGGGTCGATCTCCACAGGGAGGCAAGATATCTGTTAAAGGTCCGCTTATTTAAGTCACTAAATGGGGGGTTGAATTTGGTTTGCTAAACTAATAAAGGTTTGAGGGAAAGAGCAATAAGGAAAGAGCAATAAAGGCAAGAAAATGCAATAAAGGTGATCAATGAGAAGGAACATGTCGGGATTACGGTTCACCATGATAGTCTAGTGACTCAACTGCAAATAGTCTACATAATTTACTGTGAGACGGATACTAGAAAGGTCCTTCCGGTCCATATTCTATCCTAGATTTATACTAACTTAACTTCTGTCCTCGTCAGGGTAGTCTACTGTTCATAGCAGGAATAAATTTAACCAGATTAAAAGGTGACTTAGAAGCGTGTACTCAACTAAGTCGGTATTATAATTAAATTGCCATGGATACAGATTCTCACAAATAAATCGTCTAGCCTATTAGCTACATCGTCACAATTCTACCATAGATTCCCTAATCCCAACATGAATGAATTTAGCTACTCATATCGTTAATGTTGTCAATAATAACAATATCGAATAAACTAATATAAAGCATGAAGAATCAATAATAATAATGCATTAATGAAATTAGGGCAGAAGTTAATTAATAGAGAACAAGGGAATTAAAGTAAATAAAACATGGTTAAGATTAATAGAAGAAGAAAGATTACAATAACAAGCGATCCGGCGTAAAGAACAACCACAAATCCAAGCAAAGTAATCCGAGAGCAAAGTTACAGTAGAGAGTAAAGCTGCGTTCTAAGTAGAGTTCAACGTAATTAAGAGTAAAAGAAGTGTGTTAATAACCTAATTACTCGATGCTTAAATAGAAAAACAAAGTCCACTAACGAAAATACGGTAGCACGAGTTAATTAAGCCCGTGAAAACTAATAACGTCTCGATCGAGCAGTTTAGAACCACTCGTTCGAGGACTTCAGGTGATAATCTTCTCGATCGAGGATTTCAGGAGATAATCCTCTCGATCGAGCAGAAATGTTACTCGATCGAGGAAAGCCTCAAAACAGCATTTCGATCGAGTGAAATAAAACACTCGATTGACCTCTTCAGCATATGAAACCACTCGATCGACCAAAATACTCCTCGATCGAGTGTCCTTTCTCCAAATCAGCCTCAGACTCGTCACCGACTGCTTCGTTGACCATTCCTTCACGCATCCCAATGCAGTATCTCGCTCTAAAATTCCCGTCTCCTCAAAATGCATGCAAAACAGGATGGAAAGAGTACGGTCTCGCCACTTTCAGGTTCATTTCGGGGCATTTTGCAATACAAAACAATGCAAAAGTGCATAGAAATACGTGCAAAATAAGGCTAAAAAGACTATATAAAATGCACGTATCAGCTAACGGCCGGTTTTAAATGAACATTGATGATGACAAAGGTTGGGGAATTATTGAGGAGATGGCTACCCATTGTGCTGAATATGGGAATCCTAGAGGTGGTATTAAATCGGTTTCTACTGTTGATAGTGCACTTGTGGCTCAGCTGGAAGCCATGAATGCCAGACTCTATAAGTTTGAGTTGCAGGCCGCGGGGAATCAACAGACGGTTCACTTGTTGTCTAGACAAGAAACCGTCTCATATGAGAGATGTGGTAGTAATGATGGTCATGCAGCCGTGGATTGTTTAGCTGAGAAGGAACAGGTCTATGCTTTTCAACAATTAAGGTAAGGAGGCTCCTATTACAATAACCAAGCTGGAGTCCATCCTAACTTGAGATGGACTAGTCAAAATGTATTAAATCCAACATCTCCACTGTAGCAACAACAAGCTTATATACCGCCTCATAAAGCTCAACAACAAGGCTTTCAAAAGCCTCCATCTTTCCCACCGCTGCAACAAGGTGCCTCTTCTAGTGGCATAAGTGAAATCGCTGAGTTGAAGTCGATTTGTGCAATCATTGACCATTCAATTGCAAAAGAGTGAGCAAGCGAAAGATGCTTCTATTAAGTCACTCAAAACCCAAATAGCTCAACTAGCTGCTAATCAAGCTTCGAGGCAACCAGATCATTTACCCATCACAACCTGACAAGAAACATCATGAGACAGTGAATCTGATAAATCTGAGGAGTGGGCTTTCTTATGAGGAACCTAAAATGCCAAGTAAGGATGCTGAACTTTTTTACGCGGAAGTTGAAATTTATGAACATAAACAGTCGTCTTTTGACGAAACAGTGCTGACACCGAGAAAAGTCCTTTATCGACTGATTTCAGGTGGTCGATCGAGGGATATTAATGAAAGGTTACTCGATCGAGGAGGTGAATGTGCTCGATCGAGCACTGTTGAAAAGGGAGCTCTCGATCGAGTAACTGAAAATGCTCGATCAAGCAAAGTTGTTGAGAAAGTTACTCGATCGAGTAATGCTGATGACGAACGTGAAAGTTCTTTGGCAAAAAGGAATGAAGGGCTAGCTATTCTGATTACGGTCCCATTTTCGAGGCGATTGCAGAACAAGAAGATCGAGCAGCAATTCAGTAAGTTTGCCAAAATTTTAAAAAGTCTTCATGTTAATGTACCTTTTGCTGAGTTACTAACCCAAGTCACCTCCTATATGAAGTTTATGAAAAAACTTTAACACGTAGGAGGCACATTAATGACCATGAGACGGTGGCTTTGACTGAAATGGGCACTACCCTAATTCAAAATAAGACCCCACCTAAATTGTCTGACCTGGGTAGTTTTTCTATACCTTGCCATATTGGGACCCATTTCATTGATAATGCATTACCGTTGCCTCTCGCTAAGAGGCTTGGTTTGACCAAGTTTCATTGTACTAACATGACCATTCAGATGGCCGATCATACTTTATCGCGGCCCTTAGGTGTCTTAGAGGACATACCTGTTAAGATTAGGAAGTTCTTTATTCTCGTGGACTTCGTAGTCTTAGACATCCTCGAAGACTCTTACACTGTTATCATTTTAGGACGACCATTTCTATTTACCGCTCGCGCAGTAATAGATGTTGGGGGGAAGACTTTAACGTTTCAGGTAGGCGATGAGGAGTTAACTTTTTATCAGTCTAGCGCTCGCAGGGCTCCTATGCAAGTCCAGCCCTGCAATGCACTATCCTCTATAGACCCTGACACGGAACCTCCAATTGATAATGTTGAATCATGTGCTGCAATTTTAACACCTCCGCCCCAGTTTAGGAGCAATATGGAGGACCATTCTGTCATTTTTATTGTTATAGGTACAGGCAGATTGGACATTGGAGATTCCGGCGATAGCAATACAATGAAATTTGAGCTCAATGCTGAAGGTGATGCCGAGGATAAAGGCCATGAAAGGAAGAAGTCAGACAAAGTAAAGACGAGAGTAAAGGCATACGTGGATGCGAACTACTCTCCTTCAATTCATTCAACTTCATGGAAGCCAAAGAGGAAGGTCGGGATGCTGAAGGTACATCCTCCAGTCAGAAGCCCTCTTTTGGGCTATTCAAGTGTTTCGGAAAATAAAACAGGAAGCCATCCTATTTTATAAACAATTGTAATTTGCATTTGTTAGACATTTTAATTGCTTCTAGACAATAGTTTAGATTAGTTATATTTAATTAGCGTAAGACTGAATATAGACTGCTGTTGTGAATTTGGTATTTTTGCGGGAAGTATTTCTGTGTTTTATGCAGGTTTGGGAAGATACTTGACCATTGGAAGGCGTGCCCAAAAGAAAAACTCTCGATCGAACACTTAATGTGCACGATCGAGCAAAATGCCAAGAGGGAGTCTTCGATCGAGTGGATTACAGTTCTCGATCGAATGGTCATATTTTAGGGGTCCTCGATCGAGTTGTCCTGTGCTCGATCGAGCAAAAGTGAAGAGGAAAAGTCCTCGATCGAACAACCAAAGGTTCTCGATCGAGTATAATTCAATGCAGAGGGGAAAGCTTTCGATCGAGTACTTTTAAAGTTCTCGATCGAATAATTGAAGGCGAAATACGCTCGATCGAGCAGTTTTAAACCACTCGATCGAGTGATTAAGGCGACTAAAGCACACAAGGGAGTCTTTCTTCCTCATTTACCTTCATTTGTTTTGTTTCAATTTTCCCTAAATCCTTCAAAATCCCCTAATCCCCAAACCTAATTCACTCAATTTTTTCCCTAATTTACCAAATTAATTACCCATATACTCTCCTTATAATTAATTAAATCATCCCCTTTTTGTTTCTACCCCCGCTACTGTTACCACGACTGCTACAATGGTTCCTTCTGCTGCCGTTGCTATCCTTACTCCGGTGTCGACCCCTATTGTGTCGTCACCAGCTGTCACTTCCACTTCCACTGCCCTAGTACCCACGTCCGCCACTGCTACTGCTGCTGGCCTTGCTACTGCTGCTCTTTCTATTGCAGATGCTTTGGGTTCTCGTGCGGGGAAGGCTACGGGTTTTAGAGCTGTCGCTTTACGTAGCGCTGCTAGGTACGCCGCTGACACTTCTTTGGAGACTCTGCCTGAGTTTCCGCAGTTACGCTTTATAAACCCGCTCCTTCGCACTCGTTTCTTGCATTTAATGGACTGTGACATATCTTCTACCCGGTTTTTGTGTCGACCATCCCTAGAAAAGTTGGGGATTTTTGAGCCCGTGGCTGAGCTACTTAACGGGACTGGGATGTTGGGTTTGACCACGATGAGAGAGCTCATGTATCAACAAGTGACCTTAGAATTTTTTAGCTCCTTCACCTTTTCACCCGCGGCCTATTCGATTGACCTATGGAGCACCTGTTTTACATTTCGACTGTTAAACACGACCTTCACCTGCACTTTAGCTGAGTTTGGGAGGCGGTTGGGTTTGACTAGTGACGGTCTTCGGGAGTATCCTAGGAAGCTCTTGACTCTACTTTGGCCCACACTTTCACACACTCCCGTCAGTCAGAGACGTGTTGCTTATGTTCACCTTCCCCAGCCCGTTACTTTCTCTGTCTGCTAGGAGAGACAATTTTTTGGACGCCACGAGCCCAAAAATGTTAACAATGTCGAGCTGTCTATTTTAGTGGGTTACCTGAACAATGGCTGTGGTGACCCCTTTGTTTTTAACATTTCCTATTTAATGGCTCAATATTTTTACTCTGTCGGGCAGAAAGCGTCGGGCACGATAGCTTGTGGCGGGTTAGCAACCCGCATTGCCGGCAGCCTCTTTATCGACTTTCCCCATGGCCTTAGACGCTTAGATAGGGACAATGTCATTGATATTCAAGCCATGTTGGCTATGTATTGGTTAGCAAAGGACCAACGGACGTGGAAGATAGGTAGTTCCACGTCCGTGACTTTACCTTCACCTAACCTACCCCGTCTTTTACCCTTGACTACTATGTCGGGTAGGTTACCACCACCTCCACCTTCTTACCTCCTTACCCTTGCTCCTCCGGCTTCTAGGAAGCGGAAGAGGCCTCCCACTACTGTTAGGGAGGCCAGTGAGGGGTCCACACAGACACATGCTAAGCAGACACCCACATCCACGCCCACGCCTATCCCGAGCCTTACACCTACACCCTGTGTCCCTCAGCCGGCTTTACCGACTAATTTTGTTGATCCTCCTTCTTTTGAGGCGCCTGAGTTCATGGATCAAGGGCGTCGTAATGCTTTGCTTTTCGCGATTTGCAGTAGAGTGGCTCGTATAGAGCGGGATCAGGCACTTGCCACACCCTTCTTTCTACCGGTTTTCGGCGGAGGGGTACCCGCAGCCAGCGAGTGAGGAGGACACAGCCGAGAGGGAGAAGAGGTACAGAGTGGACCTTGCTGCAGGGAGGCGTCAGAGGAGGAGAGGGGAGGAGGAGACGGATTCCACCTACCACGTGGTTGACGAGGAGGAGGCTGACGAGTCACTACTAGTCTACTCACTTCCCCAGTTTTCTGGCTGGTTTGGGAAGTTCGTATATATTGTAACTATTTTCTGCTTTTATTTCTTTTTCATCTCCTTTTATTTCATTTGTTTATATATTGGCTGTATTCTCCCTATCCCCCATTTATTCTGCTGGTGTATGCTGGAGGACAACGAGGGCGTTGTCCGTTTTGGTTTGGGGAGGGTAATGCATCCTTTGAGTCTACATTTGCATCTTTTTTTCATTCACGTTTACTTTATTTCTGCTTGCATTGTTTTTTAATTTCAAAAAATAATTAAAAATAATAAAAAAAAATCAAAAAATTCAAAAATTCAAAAAACAATTTCACGTTTATTTGTGCGTTTAGGTAGAGTCGGAACGGTAGATTTCAGTGATGATATTGCACTATAAATTGTCCTTTCACTTAAGCCTTGCAACAAATTGTCATCTGAATAGCTTTGTCATTTGCATAATCTACGAGTTAATGTTAAATACAGCTCAGCAAATAGACTTGACCGATAATTTGGCAACCTATTCATAATTTCTAAGATATTAGAGCCTTATAATTGGTGTGTCATTTATGACAAGTTCATGTAGGATTGTGAGTAGTATACTCCTTATATAACATGTTTTTTTTATTTAGCACGTATATGAAATTCAATTACTTTTTGCCTACATACATTCGGGTTTGTGGTTGGTGTAACATGCAGAGAGGTGCTTACAATTTTCCCTTTCTTTCATTTTTTCCCATTTAACTCCACTTTTAGCCAAATTTGCCTTTCGACCCTTTACTACATCCAAATTTAGCCTGCCTTGTCAAGCTAGTTTAGTGTATGTTTTTCGGTATATACTTTATTGTGCCAAGTTTGGTTTGTATTGCACTGTCTTGGAGTTGGTGATTTATGGAGGAAGGAGGATGATGAAAAAAGTTGAAGTTGGAAGAAAAAAAGGAAAAAAAGAGAGAGAAAAAACGTGAAGAAAAGAAAAAAAAACAGAAAACCGAGGAAATGAAGAAAAAAAAGAAAAAGAATTGAAAGAAAAAAAAAAGGAAGTTTATTTGTTGACGGTTTCACTCCTATGCTTTATTTATATCTTATGAGGATTACTTGTTTGGTTGAGTCGGTTTTTGTGCCGATTTAGAAGGCACTTTGTTCAAATTCTGAGATAGATTAGAATCGGATATTGGTTCACTTGGTTTTGGTAGGTTGCTAGCTTGACTTTTAGCCTCACAATTCCATAAATATTTTGCCTTTTCTTACCCATTGCCTCACTTTCCCGTATTCTTGTGAGCCCTCGGCTGTGACTGACCTTAATTGGTTGGAATGTATGCGTGGTAGTTAGAATTGTCTATCATATTAGTTGCATGCATGTCTATGTGGGTCGTAGTTTAGGTGAGCGACTATTTTTATTCTTCTCTTATACTCATAAGCCTACCCTTTGCTTCATGAGAAAAGAGTGACCCGTGAGAGTCCATTTTTAAAGGTCTTGCAAGGTCGACAGTTCAGCTTATTTATAAACATCTTACAACTCGTTTGCACTTGATTGTTTTGGCTATAAGTGTCAGTTTTGTTTGCATAAAATTGGTTTAGGTGGACAACTTGTAGTTAGCTCTGAGTTTTCCATCCCGTACCATTATTTTGCATATAGTTTACTTGAGTACGAGTAAAGGTTTGGTTTGGGGAGATTTGATAGGTGCATTTTACATAGTCCTTTCTGGCCTCTTATGCACGCATTTCCATGTAATTCTCGTAGTTTTATACTGCAAAATGCCCCGAATAGGCTACTTTGGTTTGGTTTGCTATATTTGCAGGAACGGACCCGAAAGTAGCGGAATCATGCCTTTTTCAGTCCCCTTATTATACATTTATGGAGATGGAAGATTTGAAGTAGAATTGCCTTTGCCTCGGGAAGCGTGAAGTGGTCTCGAAAGCTAACCAACGAAGAAACGGGCTGGTTCAGTGGCTAAGTACTCGATCGAAGCCTTTTCTGTTCGATCGAGTGAATATGGTGATTAACAATGCTCGATCGAGTCCCTGCTGAACTGGATCGAAAGGTGGCAATTTGAGGTTACTCGATCGAGAGTGTCAATTGTTCGATCGAGAGGTTTGTGGAAGATTACTCGGTCGAGAAGTTCCAAAGTACTCGATCGAGTACTTTATGTCTGACGCGAGATTTTATTTCGCGAGAACTTAATTAATATCTTAGTAGTGTTTAATAATTATCTTCCCTTTATAAGGAGAAGACGTCATTATGTTAAATTATTTTTAATCTATGAATCTCTTAATCACTCCTTAATCTCAGAATTACTTTTAAGCAGACACTTTTCTTCTTCTCTTGTTCGTACGTTGCTTTTGTTCTACTGCCGGATCTTAAACTTTGTAATCATTCTTACTCTCTTAATTCAATTTAATCTTCTTTTACATCTTTAATCCTTGTCCTTAATTACTGTTTTAATAATTGTTATTGTTAAGTTTATGTTATTTCATCTTCATCATCATTATATCATGTCTCTTACTATTTCATTTATTATTCTTGTTTGTTTCATCGTAAACATGAGTAACTAATCTCTATTATGTTAGGATTATGGGAGCCATGGTAGTGATACAATAATGTTTTGAATAGATTAGAAGGTTTATGTAATACTACGGTTTTCTATGTCTATATGTACTCTATCAAATGGGGCTTACTATGTCAAGTAAGTAAGTTTTTACGCAAAATAGTAGCTGGCCTGATGGGTACTCGATCGAGCACGTGTGACACTCGATTGAGTAAGGGGCACTCGATCGAGTAAGTCACTTACTCATTCGAGTAAGTGAGTCTTACGGGTTATTTTAGCCGGGATTCATTAATGACGCGTGATTAATATAAAAGGTTTCCGTCATTCTTCATAATGGAGAAGAAAGCAGCTGAGGATGATGCTCACGTAATCACGGGTACTTTTCTTGTTAATGGAGTCTTTACCTTTGTTTTGTTTGATTCGGGGGCGTCACAATCGTTTGTATCATCGAGTTATGCTAAGCTTTTGGGTTTGAGAGAGTTTGAGGCTGTAAAAGAGATAGTTTTTATACCATCGGGTGAGTTTGTATCTTGTGGGAGGTTGTATAAGGGTGTGTCTATGATAGTTGGGCAGGTTAACCTACCACTGTACTTGTTAGAGTTTCCTATGGATGGTTTTGAGATGATAGTTGGCATGGATTGGTTGGGTATGTATAAAGCTAGAATAGACTGTCACCAAAAGATAGTCTCTTTGAGAGGTCCTAAGGGAGTTAGTGTGTCTTATCGTGGGTTTGTTATCAAACCCAAAGTCAAGTTAATTGCAGCGGTGACATTGAAGTCTTATTTGAGGAAGGGGGTCTGTTGATCTTATGCCATGTGAAAGACCATAGTATGGTGAGTTCGACAGTTGATCAGATACCGGTGGTGCGAGAGTTTCCACATGTCTTTCCGGAGGAGATACCAGGTTTACCACCAAAGAGAGAGATAGATTTCAGTGTGGAGCTGAAACCATGGACGAGACCAATCTCTAAGGCCCCGTACCGGATGGGTCCTAAGGAGTTGGAGGAGCTGAAGAAACAGCTGGATGATTTGATTGATAAGGGATATATTAGACCTAGTGTATCGTCGTGGGGAGCACCAGTTCTGTTTGTGATGGGAGTTTGAGGTTATGCATCGATTATAGAGAGCTGAACAGGGTTACAGTGAAGAACAAGTATCCTTTGCCAAGGATAGATGGTTTGTTTGATCAGTTGAATGGGGTAAAGGTCTTTTCTAAGATTGATTTGAGGTCGGGTTATCATCAGGTAAAGATTAAGAATGAGGACATACCGAAGACAGCTTTTACATCGACGTATGGTCACTATGAGTATGTGGTGATGCCGTTTGGGTTATATAATGCACCTTCAGTGTTTATGGATTTGATGAACTGGGTCTTCAGTCAGTTTTTGAATCGGTTTTTAGTGGTCATAATCGATGATATCTTAGTCTATTCTAAGACTAAGGAGGAGCATGAGGAGCACTTGAGGATAGTGTTGCAAACTTTACGTGACAATCAGTTATATAAAAAGTTGTCTAAGTGTGAGTTCTGGCTCGAGAAGGTTGCCTTTCTGGCACATGTTATTTCAAAGAACGGTTCAGGTGTGGATCCGACAAAGACAGAGGCAGTCACTCGGTGGGAAGCACCGAAGAATGTGGCAGAGATCAGGAGTTTCTTGGGTTTGGCAGTATACTACCGTTGGTTTGTGAAGGACTTTTCCAAGATAGCCTGACCTATGACAGCGTTGATGAGGAATGAGAACAGTTTTCATTGGGATAAAAGTTGTGAGACGGCATTCCAAACATTAAAGAAGCGTTTGACCTCAGCTCCAGTCTTAGCATTACCTGAAGGGTGTGAGAACTTTGAGGTATATACGGATGCCTCAAAGAATGGTTTGGGATGTGTGTTGATGCAGAAAGGGAAAGTAATTGCTTATGCTTCTAGGCAATTGAAGCCTTATGAGGAGAATTATCCGACACATGATCTGGAGTTGGGTGCAGTTGTGTTTGCTCTCAAGATTTGGAGGCACTATCTTTATGGGGCAACCTTTAAGGTGTTTTCAGATCACAAGAGTCTCAAGTACATCTTCACTCAAAAGGAGCTGAACATGAGACAAAGGAGGTGGATGAAGCTGATAGGGGATTATGACATGGATATTATATACCATGAAGGATGGCAAATGTGGTTGCAGATGCGCTGAGCAGGAAAAGTGTATATTCTCTATGCACAGCTACGTCTATGATGAGGTTGAGAGATAAGGTGGGGAAGATGGGGATACATATGATACAGAAAAGGGGATGCTAGAGGGGACTTAACAATGGAGCCATATCTTTATGATGACATTCGCAGGAAACAGGCTTTGGATGCGAAGATTGAGGAGTGGAGAGTTGAAGTAGAGAAAGGAACAGTGTCTAGGTTCTCTATTCACACAGATGGCAGTGTGAGATTTGATGGGAGATGGTGTGTTCCTAGTGATGCAGAGTTGAAAAAGGTGTTCATGACATAGGCTAATTGCACACCATATTCGGTACATCCAGGCGGTGACAAGTTATATAAAGATTTGAAGAAGACTTTCTGGTGGCCTGGGATGAAATAGGAAATAGCTGAGTTCGTGGCTCGATGTTTGACATGTCAGAGGGTTAAGGGAGAGCAGCGACAACCACAAGGTAAGATTCAGTCTCTCGAGATGCCTGAGTGGAAATGGGAGTCTATCTCTATGGATTTTATAGTGGGTTTACCGAGGAGTCAACAGGGTAACAACATGATATAGGAAGCATGTGGTTCATTTCCATTGGATGCCTAAAGATATAGTGTCAGATAGAGATGCGAGGTTCATATCACGGTTTTGGAAAGAGTTGCAGTAGTTGATGGAAACTACTTTGAAGATGAGTAATGCATTTCATCCTGCGATAGATGGACTGATATAGAGGACCATCAAGACTTTGGACGATATGTTGCGAGCTTGTGTGATTGATTTTGGTGGTAGCTGGCAGGACAGATTGGATCTTATTGTGTTTTCTTATAACAACACCTATCACACGAGTATTGGGATGGCACCGTTTGAGGCATTGTATGGCAGAAGGTGTAGGAGTCCGATTTGATGGGATGATAGAACTGAGGAAGTGGTTTTATGACCACAGATGGTACAAGAGATGGTATAATAGGTTAAGCTGATCAGACAAAAGATGAAAGCGGCCCAGGATCGACAAAAGAGTTATGCGGATTTAAATCGCCGTGACATAGAGTTTCAGGTTGGGGACAAGGTTCTCTTGAAAGTTTCTCCTATGCGTGGGGTCATGAGGTTTGTTAAGAAAGGGAAGCTGAGCCAAAAGTTTATCGGACCAAATGAGATTTTGGATCACGTGGGTGAGGTTGCTTACCGGTTAGTGTTGCCAGAGGCTTTGGATATAGTACATAATGTGTTTCATGTGTCCCAGTTACGGAAGTATGTGAGCCATCCTTCCCATGTGTTAGAGGTGGAGAACATAGAGTTGGATGAGTCTTTTTTTTATCTTGAAGTGCCAAAACAGATTCTTGATCGCAAGGTTCGGAAAACTAGACATTGGGAAACAGTGTTGCTTAAGGTTCTTTAGTCTAACCATGAGGTTGAGGAGGCTACTTGGGAGGCAGAAGAGGCTATGAGGGAGCGGTATCCGTCTCTTTTTTATCAGGTATGTGTGGTTACGGGGACGTAACCATGATTCTTTTAGGGGGGGTAGGAGATGGTCGCATAAGGTTTTTGTATGGTTTATGTTAGTTTTAGTACAGTTAGTGGTTGCTTTGAGTTGGTTTTAGTGTTGGTTGGGAGTTTTGTTTTAAGTTTTGTTTTGAGTTTTGGTTATGTTGTTGTGTCGGAGTTGAGATAGTATGTTTTGTTTTTGTGTATGGGTTGGAACTTCGGGGACGAAGTTCTTTTTAAGGAGAGAAGACTGTAATACTACGGTTTTCTATGTCTATGGGTACTCTATCGAGTGGGGCTTACTCTAACGAGTAAGTAAGTTTTACGCAAAAACAGTAGCTGACCTCATGGGTACTCGATCGAGTACGTGTGACACTCGATCGAGTAAGGGGCACTCGATCGAGTAAGTCACTTACTCGATCAAGTAAGTGACTCATACGGGTTATTTTAGCCGGGATTCATTAATGACGCGTGATTAATTTTAAAGGTGTCCGTCATTCTTCTTAATCATCTTTACACTTTTCTAAAACCTTTCAAGTGAGAAAAAAAGTTACGTAGTTCGCTTTCTTCACGTTGTTAAAAAATCCCAAGGCTAGGATCGTCGGATTATCTTGTTCTTTACGCCGTTGAGATCGTCGTGTCAAGGGTAAGCTTCTTGTATAATTTTTATTATGTTTCATTGAGTTTGGTTAAAACCCTAATTGGGTAGATTTGGGGGTTTTGGGAGGATTATATTGATTGGGTGATAATTTTATGCGTATGTGTTATAGGAGGAGGATTCGTAGAGGAACGTTTTTGATTAGCTGTTGTGATGGTCTTGTGATTGCTATTCCAGGTAGGGTTTCCCTAATCAGTATTGTTTATATGGCTTTGTTGATGATTGATCGTTGTTGTTGGTTAGATCGTATCGGATTTGGAATTGGTGATTGTTGATTGTATCGTGTGGTTGTTGTATAATTGTCTGCGGTTTGCGAGGTGCATCCTCGGCTAAGTGGAGTCATTTACGGGAGTGGCTTCACGCCCTTGATTCGCCTTCTGTGGAACACGTCATAGAAGGGATGTGCAGATTTAGGAACTTGGGTTTATCGCTCGGATAAGATGAGCGGGGCTTAGGTGGGAATGGCTGCGGTCCCCCATAGGCGGTGTGGAATACTTGTTGCGATGAGTATTCTGGCAGGACTACAGACTTTAGTGTGTAGTCAGGTGTGTGGAGTTTTGTTGGAGTTTGGGTTTTGTTTGGAATGTATATTGTTTTCAGCTGTGTTGTTTTGTGTAATCATTACTGACCCCGTTTAATTGTTTTAAAAACTGTGGTGATCCATTCGGGGATGGTGAGCAGTTATTGACCAGGTATGAGTTGGCTGGCACGAGAGATAGCTAGGATGGAGTCGTCACATAAGTCACTAGGGTCTTCCGCTGTGTCATGAGCTTATTTTACATTATTTCAGTTAGTTTGACAGTTTTGAGAAATAGTTGTATTTACGTTATCAGTTTTGGGATTTGGACTTGCATCGCCTTAAACTCATTTATTACAGTATGTTTCTTTATTGTTTATTTGATATACATTGCCTCGAGTAACCGAGATGGTAGCATTTCCATGCCTTAAGTGGTCCTGGTAAGGCACTTGGTGTATGGGGGTGTTACAGTTTATATGTGAGAATTGTTTTTAACAATTTAATTGTAATCGTTTAGTTGAGTGCACGCTTCTAAACTAGTTAAACCGGTTAAATAGAGACCTAGATCAAGAAATTGGAATGATTAGACCTGTTATGAACAATAGACTACACTAATGAGGGCGAGAGCTAAGTTAGTAGTATTCTAGAGCAGAAAGTGGACCGAGAGGACCTTTCTTTTACCATTCACATAATAGACGGACTGATATATTTATGACTGAATTGGTTAACTATCATGGTGAACCGACATCCTGGCATTCTTCTCTTTATTTGATCACATCCTATTTCTTTTTACTGCTTTTATCGCTCTTTCCCTCTTTGCTTTACAATTCATTTAGTAGTTTAGAAAACAAATCAAAACACCCAAATTGTTACCGTGACGGACTAAGATAGCAAGTAGATATAATAGCCTCCTTGTGGAGTACGATACCCGACTTACCTCTACTGCATTTTATAGAGACCGGTTGGTTTTATTTTTGATAGGGTTGCGACAGCCGTGTCAAACTTTATCCCCGAAGTTCGCCCCTCACTCTCTTTCCCAATTATTCCTCGGTCTTCTCTCAGGTTTTATTTTCGATTCTCATGTGGTCTCTTGCCATCATCACTCTTATTGGTACACACATATATCCTATCTATCCAAAGTTTCTTGTTCACTCAAAATTCTTTCCCATGTATCGCGCTCTTTCTTTTCTAAATTTTCGAGTTCTTACATTCACTCCCCCTAAAAGAGAACTTTTCCCCGAAGTTCGTTATAAGTCTCACATGACAATCTCCCGGTAATCTACTAATATTGTCGAATGTTGTGTTCTCCAAAGGGTCTCGGCTTGTTTCACTATATCTACATGTTATGCGTGGCCAAGGTCGATATCTGTGCGCAATTAAGTGTCACATCAAACATCCCCAAACCGAACCTTTACTCGTCCCGAGTAAAGAGTTGACTAGAACTAGACCGTTATTTAAGCTATCGTAATAATATAACCGATGTGAGACAATTATCGGGTCTCACTCCGCCCCTTCAACTGACAACAAGACATCTACGAAGTAAGATGCCTTCTTGCAAGGCAAGGCGGGGCTTGCCAAAATGGCGATACATCCAAGCATTTAAGCACACAAAATAAGGAATGGATGCATCTACAAAAGAATAGCCACTTTCCTCATCTAAGTGGCGGAAATCACTCAAAGGGGAAGCAATTTAAGGGTACACACTCCATCATAGATATTGTTTCTCCAAGTTACTAAGTTTAAAAGGATACCAACAAATCACCTCCAAGTTGTGTCAAACTAGGGTACTTTTATCCTCAATCGCTTAATGCTTTTGTCAAGAGTATGCTCCCTATGGTGTTAGAAACACTGTAGGATCGCGGAATTCCCCCTCTTGCCTAGACAAGAAGAAGGGTCGTCCCCTCTCCACCATGCAACAAAATAGGATCAATGGATAAAAGGGATCAAGATGTTTTGAGTTTCACATTTGTAGTTTGCTTTTTAATTTGTTTTTTCCCCCAATTTCTTGTGGTGTGTGACTTTTTGAGAACATTTCTTTTGCCACTTTTGATGTTTTGGCAATTTTGATACTTGGCAATTTCTTTTGGATTTTTGAACATTTTCAAAGTAACCCTATTTTGTAGAAAGGGTACTTTATTGAAGTATAGGAGTCTACTTTTGCTCCTCTTTTCATTGATGCACTTTAAAAACTTCTTTATTTTGATTTGGTACTTGAACTGAATTTGGACATTTTTGTGCCTATTCCCTTTTTGTTGGCAAAATATGATGATAGAAGTGTAAGAATGGTTGCGTGGTTTCAAAGGTCACCTTGGAATACACGGTAGCCAAGGAGTTATCACAGCACAAGGTACTCTTGAGTATGCCTTAGTCCATGGGTCAAAAGATACTAGTATGACACATCCTAGGGTGTCTTAAGGGTATTCTAGCAAACAAAGTCTCAAGGAGAAAAATTATCTACAAGGGCCTTATATACACTTATTAAGCTTCCCAAATAGAAATTTTCACAAAATTTTCTAACCATGCAACTACATGCCATGATGCAACTAACATATATACAACTCTAATGCATATGCTTCTATCAACTATTATGCCACATAATCTAGGTGCAAATTATTAGTAACACATTGGTTCATACCGCATCAATCAAAAAGAGGCCACATTGTCATTAACATATAAAAAGGAGGAAGGAGATTTGGAAAGATCATACCATGCAGCCTTCTATTTCCTTCATGCCTCGAATGTGTCGTAGTTGTTCCAATGTGATAAGAGTGACAAAGAATCAAATATATACAATCTTTACAACTCTACACTATAAAGGAAAGAACATGTTTATGGTTTTTGAAATTTACAAATTTTATGGGCTTTGTTTTATGAAATTAAAGAACATATTTTTGAGTTTTTTTTTTTCAAAAACTTTCAATTTTTATATATTTTGGAATTCAAATTCCTATCCCCTACTTTATTTCAGACATTGTCCTCAATGTACATGTAGGAGTAGGAATGAAAAAGAAATACATGTTTTTGGATTTCTGATTTTATGGAAATGAAGTACAAATGCAATGATATGGATATGAATGCATGCTCTAACTAAGTGCAATTCTATATGACATTTATAACAAATGAATGTAATCTAAACTACACTAAATGATGCATGTTCAAAGTAAATGCTTAGGTCACCTATGATCAAACCACCCCAAACCGATTTAAGCACTATTTCTATGGTAGAAAGGAATAGGTTTGGTCATTAGTGGCTATGTATGAATTCTAGTCTATATGCAACTAACTATATGAGATATATCAAAATGCAAACTAATCTATTCATATGAGATATATTACAATGCAACTATACTATATGAACTACCTAATGCAAATGCAATATGAAATATAATACAAATGCAAGTGAGGTGTAAAATAAATGCAAGATGATTTAAAATGCAATGCAACTATACATGAGATATAGGGAAAGAGAGTATCATACAAATGGAGGTGGTGTGGGCAAACATCTCTTGCCATCTCACTCGTCATCATTATCATCATTGTGGTACCCACGTCCGCTAGATCCTCCTTGGTCGTACCCTCCTCCTTGGCCCAAGAACCCTCCACCTTGGCCACCAAAGTTTCCCTTCTTGGTTCCCCTGCTTAAGGAATAAAAGGTGCGGTTGAGTCCAAGATGGGTGAGGGCCTTTAGGGTTGATGTACCCTTGTTGAGCTATGTTGTAGTAGGACGGGTATTGGGCTAAGTAGTTGTCGACCCTCCCTTCGTACACTCTAAGATCGACATTTTGCAAGAGTTGCATTAAATCATTCATGTTTGGAGCTCTTGGATCTTCGGAAGTGAATGGTACATGTGGTGTGGGATAGGGTGGAATGGGTACATAGGATGTTGTAGCATCTTCCCATTCCGGTAACTCACGAGGTTGACGAGGTTGACGAGGTGCTTCTTCTCTTTGTGGCGGGTTGTTATAAATCTCAATGGGGAGGAGGTAGTTCGGTCTAGGTGAGTACCGACTCAACCGGGGCTCGATAGGTGGTATATTCCTCCCCAAGAGGACAAGTGAAGAGAATCCCTTTGTGAACCACTCTACACTTATGGCTTGATTGTAAGTGCACCACCGGTGGTGGTTGAAGACATCATCCTCATCTATCAAAGTGCCCCCTTTGAGCTTTTCAAAGTTCCCATGAAGGTTAAACCCGGGGCAAAGTTCATTGGCCAAAATTGTGATTAGGCTTCCCATCACAAAGGTCTTGATATTAGAATTCCCTTGAGCATAGTCATTGAGCGTTGTAAGCATCTCAAGGGGGGTGTTGAAATTGTAAGCCCTTGTCCCTTGTACATTCAAGTAGGACTCTAAGAAGGTCAAGTCAAGAAGGGTGCACCTATCTTGTTCTAGCCTCCCATTGACGGTTCCGGCTATAAAGCGCTCGGTGATCCGAATCATTGGATGTTGGATGGCAAAGGTATAGCATTGTTTAAAGGAATGGAGTTCTCTCCCAGAAATGGCTCTCCATATGTGGTTAACGGTGAAGTCGGAGGGCATATCGGTGTTTTTCCTCGGCACTTCAACACCAAAAATGTTTGCAAATTGGTATATGGTTAACTTATGGTCTTGATTACAAAGAGGAACTCCAAACCAGCATTCCCCCGTGTATTAGTACCAATACAGAGACTACATAAAAACTCGAGGGTAAGACTTAAGTAAGTATCCTCATGAGCATAGAATAACTTCCCAAGACCCAAACCTTTGAAAAACATCTTGGTTTGATACCTTATCCCAAGAACTTCTAAAACATCGATATCAATAAATTGAGTAGGCTCGTAATGCTTACCTAACAAATGTTCAAATCTTTGGCGGTGGTCATCGCTAGTGAAGATTACCTCAGGGAAGTATTCAATTTGTGTAACACCGTGTATCTCTAAATTTTGATGGCCCCTTGCCTCCCTTGGGGTGGATGAAGTAGCACCCTTGCGCCGTTTAGGTGCGGTGTCGGCGGATTTCTTGCTCTTGCCTCTTAGGTTCATCATTTTCTTGATATGAATGTTAGGGTTTTGGTTGGTTTTTGTGATGGGGATTGTTTTGGAGTGATGAGATGTGATTTTTAAAAGATAAGATAAGGAAAAAAGAGGGATGGTGGGGGTGTTTATAACAAGAAAATGGTGGGAGACGGGCGGACCTGAGCTGGGCTTGAGCGGATAATTTGAGAACCCACCCAAAAACCGTGCCAACCCCAGCATCCCGAGGATGATCCGAGCGTCTTGCAGCTTCAGCCCGAGCGTCCTGCTCAGGAGACGCTCGGATTCTCAGTCAGTGAGTCCGTGTGTTTTGCATTCAGTTGGGGACGAGTGGATTGCTGTGGGGACGAGCGGTTCTATTGAGACGAGCGGCTTCTAGAGAATCTACTCGGATTCACATCCACTGCTTGATGCTACTCAATGTACTGCCCAGGACGAGCGTCTCAGCTCGGCTCGAGCGGATTCTTGTTGGGACAGGTGTCCCTCTGGCAATCCGAGTGGATCTTTAGACAGAGTTGATTTTTGCCTGCAGCAGGGCTGAGGACGAGCGACTCGTGGCCAGGACAAGCGGCTCGTGGCCAGGACGAGCGTCCTGAGATGCTCTTCATCAATCCCTCATTTCTTTCATTTGAATTCTTTACCTTGAACCCTTTTGTGATTCCTTCTTATCATTTTCTGAAAAATATATACTCAATGAATGGATAAGCAACCCTCTCTCACTACTCTCATGTAAGAAAATGCAAGTAATATAAAGGTATATACAATATTGTACAATGCAAAAATTATAGAAAGACATATATTACAAATGGTGGTTTGAGATAGGAGTCTACCAAACTAGTTTGAATTGTCGAGATTCTTTGTCCATAGAGCTCAAGGCTCTTAGAAGAAGGTCAAAGGCTTGTGAACCAGCCCCAAATAAGCATAAGTATGTTGCTCCAATTCAAAATAAAGCATAGCCAAGGAAGCTTGTCATTCATTCTCTCTTTCACCTTGCCCTTAGTATTTGAGCCTTTACAATGCTTCCAATCAATAAGCCCATGATTCTCGTCAACACGAGGAATGGAGTATGACTCATTTTCGTCGGGAGACTTCCACTTACCACCTTCTTCTCTAATTTTTGTGATGACGATAACACTTATATTTGCCAATCCTTCCAAGGTAGAAGGAGAATTCTCATAACATTGATGACCGGATACATTAGGAGTTGAAATTGTGGGTGCCAAGTTAACACAAGTATGTTCATTTGCAAGCTTGTTCTTGAGCTTTTCCACCAAGTACTCTTTATATGATGATTTGACTTTTTGGAGAAGGTCCACCATATCATCTCCAACAATCATAGGTTCCATGGTGGATGTGAAATGGTCTTCATAGGTAATAGGAAAGAGACATTCATCTTCTTCATGATAGGATACCTCAAATTTCTCAAGGATGGGCTCCTCAAGTAAGGTGATCTCACAAGTCCATTCTTCTCCCCTATTCCAAAGCTCCTTGCAAGACGCATATTCTTCATAAGCTTCTTTCACGATCTTGTCATCATGGCTATCCTCATAAGAATCATAAATGGGGACTTCACTCTTCTTCAATAATTCTTCCTCCACTGTCTCGATATTCACATCAAAGGACACACCCTCACACTGACAAAGGCTAAGAGTATTCGGCGCACTCAACCTCATATCTTCTTCATCAAACACAACACTTTCATACTCACAAGAGCTCAAGGAGATTGGCTCTTCCCACTTCTCATCAAAGGTAATTCCTTCAAACTCACATTCATGATCAATGTCTAAGGAATGGTGAGGAGTAGTTACTTGGGCTTCCTTCATTTGGGAAATTTAAATTTCCAACACCTCACCTTGGGCAATAATGCCTTGAAGAACATTGTCCCTATTTTGGCTCTCCTCTAGCATTTGTTTGAAGAAGTTTTGTTGATCTCCCATCATTTGGAGAATCACATTTTGAATGGGCTCATCTTCTTGTTGTGGGTGGGTGTGAAAGTGGTTGTATTGTGGTATTTGAAATTAATTGTGAAGTGGGTATTGGGTGGGTGGTTGTTGTGGATATTGGATATGGGGATTTTGGTGGGGAAAAGTTGGGGTAGTAGCTAGGACTTTTATTGTATGAGTTTTAAGGTAGGTTTGTGTTGACTTGCTCCTCAAACTCCCCATACCCATAGTCATACTCAAAAGATCCACCACATGCTCCATATGTCAAGTCTTGAGCCATCATAGCTAAGACAAGGAAACAACTACAACCAAGGAAACTACAATAAAATGGTAAGAACAAAAATTGAGGACCAAGTTCCTTAAGGTTTGAGCAAAATTAAAATAGACAAACAAACAAGAACTTAATCACGAAACACCATCCCCGGCAACGGCGCCATTTTGATGTAGGAGCTTGTCGCTGTATGCCCAATGAAACACATTTATATTTCTCAACAAACAACTAGTTAGTGTTTAAGTCGAGGTCGATCCACGGGACGGTGTGCTTTAGGTTCTAAGTCTATCTATCTCAATTTATGCTAGTGTCACAATTGATTTGGATTTGTAGTTGTGAAAGCAATAAAGTAGAACAAGCAATAAGGCAAATAAACATGTAAACAATTTATTAAGATACTAGGATGTCATGGGATCATTGGGGAATCATGGTAAGATGGAATAAATGAGTTATATAGATGTAAGCAATTTATTATTGTTGGATTTTAAGTTAGTTCATGTCAAATAATTCATAAGAATATTTGGGTCCCGGAGCCGAGTCATTTGTGACTGTACAACACCTACAAGTCGACTTAATTCTTCCTATTAAACTACATGCATGATAAACCAAATCCTAGGGAAACTTACAACTCGGAGCCGAGTCGATTAAGATTTTACAACACCTACAAGTTGACTTGGGTTTTCCCTATTCAACTCTATGCATGGTCTAATGAGTCTCGAGTTGGTTTATGTCTTATAAGTCTCATTGAAAAGATAATAGATGGTAAAAAAAAAACAAGGTTTCATAGTCTAGCATTTCATCAAACATGACATGTGCATAAGTTGAAGAACAATAAGCAAGCATTCATATGAACTCATTAAGCAAAAATATATCCCATGATTAACTCTCCTAATCCCCCACTAATCCTAGTTAAGTAACTACTCACTTATTATCATGGGAAACATGTTATAAATTGTGTCAATCATCACAATAAGTATAAACATGATAAAAGAGTAAAGAAATAAGCAATAAAGAGTAAAGAGTAAAGAGATTATACCAATATTATGATGGACAAATGGAAATGAAAGATTAATAGAAGATAACTTGATTAATTCATGAAGAGTTGTCAAATCTCCAAATAATAACCCAATAATAAAGCTTGAACAATAATTAAGGAAAGATTAATGTGTAATTTGTGGAAAGATTAAAGGATAATCTATTCTAACCTACTCCTAATCTAATCTAGGAGAGATTGATTTAATCTAAGGGAACTTAATATCTTGATTATTACAAATGGAGTATATATAGTAGTACATCCTTAGGTTAAGCAAGGGTGGGTTAGTAAATAACAATGCTAAGTGTTGAATAGAGAATTGCAAGTCCCGAGGGAAATGCGCAGATTAGGCTGCTACTCCTAACACGATCCGCCCGGCCTGGCTTGAGGCACGGTTGATTCTGTAAAGCGATCCGCTCGGATCGCAAGGAAGACGCTCGGATCGAAGATCCATGATCCACTTGTCTCGTCTTCGGGCCGCTCGGATCAGGACATGGCAATCAGCTCGTCTGGTGCTTAGGACGCACGGATCTTGGCACAGTGTTCTATCCTCTTGCTTCAAAGCCTACGATCTATGTATACTCTTTATTCTTACTTCGTTGGTCGTCGTTCTTGCCTCCTCTTCATACTAGTCCATCTAGGATCGTCAACAAGCTTCCAAATATTCACGGGGGACGGGAATTCCGCCTCATTATCTCCTTTCCTATAAGACATATAAAATGCACTAGGAAAGCAAAATAGGAAGGAATCGACGGATAAAATGGTCATGAAATGCTGTATTAGTATGCAAAATGGGTTCAATTATGGGACTAAATGTGCGCAATTAAGAGTCACGTCAGACAACTATCGAGATTGGCCTAGCAAGATACCCTTTGCATTATGGGGATATCTGTAACACCCCCATCTACGAGGGAGCCTTAACAAGACCTTCCCCAGTAGATAAGGGCGTTCCAACTCGGTTGTCCGAGGACAGTAATAATCAAATGTCGATTAAAGAACAGTTAAATTAAATTATAAGTGATACAAACAAAATAAAGATACAACTCGTTGTAGACTTTGTTGGAAAATGTGTCCTCCGACAATAATGCGATCACAATTGTCGATCATGATGATCACATGTTTAAATCTCATTTTAAGAATACATGTGGGATGTAATATTTTACAGTCAACTGGTCCACACATATCGGTAATGATTAGCTGACTAGAGTTTGACATTACTGTCGTGCGACGGTGGTGATCAGTTGATCCCCTTAGGTCATACCTATAGGGAAATACCCTTAATTTATTATTTAATTAATCGTATGCCGATACGAGTTAATTAAATTGCTTAAAATTGACGGATGATTTGTGAGTAAGATTAACTTGTCTTATTATAATTCGATTAAATTGGATACGGTCTAAGTAATCGAATTGTTTTATTACTTAGATAAAATTATTGTTTACGAAATAATTGAAATTGAAATTTAATGAATAATTTATTATAAATACAAGACGTTGTAATTTATAATTTGATAAATCGTTTTGGCACAAGTGATTACGAATTACTAGTCGATTTTGTATATGACATATTTTATGAGTATGTTGATTTTTAATATGTTAAAAATACATTACAATTTCATATGTCAAGTAACATGTCACATATGTTACAATTGACAAATGACAAAATAAAATGGACCTCCCATTTTATATATGTGCCGAAAAATTGGAGGGGATTATGGTTGAGATTGTGTTAATTATTTTTAAGTGGAAAACACAATGATTAAAACCTTACTTATAGCCATGCAAACCTTGTTGATCTTGAGAAAAACACAACCTCATGCATTGGCCCCTTTATTCTCCCTCCCCACCGGTTTTTAGAAGAAAATATAGAGGGTTTTTCCCTCCATCATTCATTCACTACTTTAGAATATATTTTCTAGCGTTAGAAAATTATCTCATTATCTCTACAATTTGTGAAAACTTAGAGAAATAAAACCTCACAAATCTCTCCTCTTGGCCGAAAATATTCAAGAGCAAATACAAGATATTTGTGTGTCAATTTTTATAGGAAGACTTATATTATTACTAGATCATAATAATATTAGTTATTAATGGATTTCCTTGGGTATATGCTTTTGGGAGAGGTTCTATTTTGGACCTTTTGTTCATCCATTATAAGAAAGCATAAGAACTAACAAGAAGGAGATGTTGTTGGTGCCCTAATATCCAAAATCCCAAAGTAAGATAGACGATTTCTTCTCTTATCTCGTTTTAGTTTGCATGCATAAGATCTAGCATTTATTTTATGACTAAATAAATTAATTTATATATGAATATGTAAACTAATCAGATTAATGAATCTAACAAGCGGTATCATGAGCCTTAGGTTGTTTGCATGCAAATCGGTTTATGGTTTTTCCGAGTTATAAGATTAACATACAAAACTAATTAATTTTGATTTATGAAGATAAAGCTAAAAATAACTTTGCATGTTAAAAGTTTCTGGTCCTAAGTGATTTTTAGGACATTTTGGTTTATTTATGGATTTTATTGTTCATTTTATATAATATTGGCATTAAAATGTGATTTTTATGATAAAAATGTCATTTTTGGACGAAAAATAAGTGGTTTTTGGATATGTTTTTATATATATTATCTACTGATGGCCTGTAAATTTTCATGTTAAAATAAGTTGTTTTGCTCGAAATATGAATTTTAAAAGTTAAAATCGTATTTAAATGGGTATATAGGTTGATATGAGTTATATTTCGAATCTCGTCATGGAAATTTAATATGTTGTCACATGCAATTGTACAAGATGTATGTAAAATTTTTGGCTATAATGAAGTTTTATGCATGATATATGAATTTTTGATGAAAAATCACATAAATAGTGACTATAATTAGTAATAATGCTAAAACATACTTCATGACTAAAGGAAAAACGTCACATGTTGCATTTTATCATATATTTCAGATCTAAAAGTGAAAAGTTGATGAAAATAATTTTTCTAATATTTTATGGTCATATTTGTTAAAACCGATAAAGCGCAACATTATTTTTCTCGATAAATTTTCGAAATTTTTAACCTAAGTTATGAACATTATGAGTGTCATGGTATTTTTTCAGAATATTCATGAGTTTAAATTTCAAATTTCAAAATTATTTGAAGTTTTATAATTTAATTTGAAGTTTATAGCATAATTTTGTAATTTTTGGGTCCATTTATGAACAATATTAAGAAATTAAGTTTAGTTATTGTCAAAATGTTAGTGGAGACTAATTTTTGAGTCCTAAGATGGTTAGGGTAATTAACTTGTACATAAATATGAATTTATGTAATTATTGTGATTTTAACAAGTTATAATCACGCAAATCCTTGAAAACCAATAAATATACGATATTGGCTCTTAAAAGGCGATTTATCATAAAATCTAGCATGTTCATACATATTATAATATTGCATTTTATTTATTATTGTCTTATTTTAATTTTATGTAATTTTTGAATTATGTAATTTTACTTAGTATGGCCTTAGTTTTAATTGGTATTACCCGAAATGTATGGGAATATCGATTCAATTGTAATTATTGTGATCTCGTATCACTGTTTTGTAATTTAATAGATTTATTTTTAATTACAAATGTATAATAGGAAGTTATGTAATTCATTTTGTAATTTAATTATTCTGGAGTTCCTTGAAGACGGTACCATTTGAGAAAACGGTCCATCAAGACGGTGTTACCTTGAAGTGCATGCCATGACCGAAGTTCAAGGGACAAAAGGAGTTGGTTTCCGAATTTGTAATAGTTTATTAGATTTACTATTTTAGGAAGGCCATAGTAGGATTTTATATTTATGCTTTACATTTTATTTATATGTTGCATGCATCGCTAAATCGCCATAACTAAACATGCATTTTAATCGAGTTTATCGACCATGTCAATTACAATTATCGTAGTTCACCGCTTCAGTTCACTTAAAACGTGATAGATAATAAATTTACGTGACCTCTCGCTAAATTAAACAATTGAGAGTTAGCCTTACCAAAAAGTAGAAACCATGAAAACATATTTCGTGAGGGAGTGCGCTCGGCCACACCGGGGTACAAACCTTGTTACGTAGGGGAAGTGGGTGATAAATGTCTACCCACCGAATTCATGTTGATAAGGGATGAATCTGCTACACCGTGCCCAAGTTAATGTGGATTTGGATCATGGACGAATTTATTCGAAATTTGGGTTGAACTCAACAAAAGTATTCTCGACCATTGCCGGATGTGTTTTGGGCTAAAGATAAATATTAATGTAATTTTATCGACCAAGAGTTCTAAAAGTAGAATCGATTAAAGAGTTAATCCACCGAGTTATATTGATAAGAGATGAATCGGCTACACCGTGCCCAAGTTAATATGAATTTGGGTCTTGGAATCATTTATCAAGTTGGGTAGAGGTCACTAGATAAATGCAATAAAACTTGTTTAAAGTAATATTTACGAGTATTATTATTATTTTGAAAACGACAAGTGTTTTATTCCTTCTATTTTGTTTTGTAGACCACTTTTATTTCTCATAACAAATGGCCGCACCAAACACCAACGCCACCACTCTCACAAATATTTCATGGCTCCGATCCTTCATGGATCGTTGTAAACTTGAAAAGAATGGGTCAAATTTCTCCGATTGGGATGCCCAACTCAAATTAGCCGCTCAAGGTGACGACAAGCTTCGTTACCTCATTGAGTCCTCTCCACCCGAACCTAATGCTAGGTCGAGTGCCGCCACTAGGGAAGCATATGAGGCTTACCACAAAGAGTCTGCCGCTATGAAAAATGTGTTGATTATTGCTATGGAGGCGGATCTCCAAAGGAGACCCTTTAAAATGGGCACCGCTTATGAAATATATTCCAAACTTGTGACAATGTTCTCACAAGCACCGAGGATCGTCCAATATGAGGCGGCCTCGGCATTCTTTGATCTCGATTTCAAGGAGGGCCAAAAGGATAGCCTTCACGTGCTCAAATTGTTGGAGCTAGTAGAGACATTGAAAATTCAAAAGGTTGAAATCCCCAAGGAGCTCATTGTTGATAGGATTCTTGACTCCTTATCCAAAGTCAAAGAATAAGTACAATTCCGGGTGAATTTCAATATCCAAGACAAGGACGTGTCTCTTGAAGAGTTGCACAAGTTGCTTGTGCAAGCTGAAAGAGACATGGGGCTAAATGTTAACCCACCTAAGGATGTGCTTAATATAAGTACTAAGAGCAAGGGGAAGTTAAAGAAGAATGGGAAAAAGGGTAAGAGGCAAGCTCCCATGTCCACCAAGGCTAAGACTTTTGAAGCTAGCACTTCCAAAACCAAGAAGGGTCCTCTTGATAAATGCCATTATTATAATGGTGTTGGACATTAGAAGAGGAATTGTTCCAAGTATCTTGGTGACATCAAAGCTGAAAAGATCACTCCAGTAGGTAAATGACTATCCTTTCTTTTATGTTTCTAATTCAACTATGGTATTTTGATACAAAGTTGTGATAATGTATCCCCTTTTTATTGTAAATAGGGCCTCCTCCAAGCAAAGACAAGGGAAAAGAGAAGCAAGCTTAAGAAATCATGAAGGAGCTAGCAGTAGCTACCAATGAAGCTTGGCTTTTATTATTGTCTTTATTTTAATGTTATGAATTTTAGAACTATTTTGATTTCCGTGTTTGACATGGAAATGGTTGATCCTTTCTAAACAATGGTTGTATTTTGGATTATGGTGGCTTGGCTTGCAACCCAAGTCACCCCTTTTATCGTATTCGTTTGTTCTAAAAATTCGTCTTTATATGCTTGCACATAGAAACATATGATCATCTACTTAAAGTGATCCAATAGACAATTATAATGATGGGATTCATTATATGTCCACAAGCTTGAGGCTTGTGTATGATCAATTAATAAAGTGATGTTGAGTTGATGAACTCTCCAAAAGGAATGTCGATTACCGAGTACACTCATCAAATCTAAAATCTATTAGTCAATCTATGAGCTAATCCTCCTTCTACTTTGAAATCATTATTTGTGTCTCATAAGCTATCTTTGAATATCTAGTGTATTTATTCTAAAGATAGAGTGGGAGAAAAATGAAGACACAAAGAATACAAATAATAATTTGTATGCTTGAGTAAATGAGATCTACGAAAGGAAGAATGATTTGTATACCAAATTAGATAGTATACATGAATAAGATGAGATCTATGGTCTCGAATAGATGAGATCTACATGACAAAAGAGACCAAGTGAAGTAATCAAAAGAATATGTTCTTAAGATAACTACACAAGGAGACCAAAAGAAAGTTTTGAAAGAAAATGACTAAAGAAAAGTCTCAACAAGAGATTTTGCTAGTTTATAACCTAGATATGAATAAGAGTTTCAATATTCATATTTACTTAAGAACCTAAATGAAACAAAGTTTCATCCTTGAATATAAATGAGATTTATGACTAAAAGTTGCAAAGAAAGATATGTCAATGTCTACAAGAGCTAAGTTAATTGTTAACTACGCTAGTGTCATTACTTAACCTCATTATGAAAATGAAATGGTTAAACCTCCTTCCGAAAAGGGTATTTTGAGAAGGACGTGTATTAAATGGGATTTCACTTTTAAATAATGACATTGCTACGCATCATTATAAAAATGAATGAGTTAGAGATTAAAATCTATTTTCATAAGTTTAAGATTGAAACCTTTTCAAAATAGGTATTTTGAAAAGATATGTTGGGAACATATATGGTTTTATCTTAATAATTTGGCAAAGCAAAATGTATTTCAATTCTTGAAATGTTTCGATTGAGTAGTCAAATACGAAACATGTGGAATTGAGTGGGAGTTTGAAAATATCATGTGAAGACATGAAATTTAGTGGGAGCAATCATCTTGTAAAACTTATAACTCATTACTCATTGAGAATGGCGAGCTAGTATTATCTTTCACAAAGAAGTATTTGAGTTTTCAATTCTGGATGAAAATGGACTAAGATGAATCCAATCACATCAAGGGATGTTGGATAGGCATTGAGATATGCACATCAGATCAACGAGAAACGTAGGGTATTCATATCGATGAAAATGGAATTACCATAAGTAGTCATGGTCATTCATTGAACCTAAGAATGGTTGATCACATGATTAAAGCTTACTAATGTTTCCGGCATTAGAATAATCATGCACATGTCCTATAATGAATCATATGCTTAAGAGCATGATGAGTTATTGGTAAGCCATAGAAGAATCGTCATGAATTCTCGAGAAGAACTAATGAGCTATTCTAGTGTTTGACAGAACACTCTGTTATGTGACAAGAAGTTTCACATATTGAAGTTCGAAAACGCGGAAGGATTTATGAAAATCCTAAGCTATTTAAGCTAAAAGGAGAAATAATAAGTTTGAGAAGATACTTGGTTATAGTAAGAAGTTACTCAAAACTAGTATTTTCAAATTTGCTAAGACTTATGAGAAGTGCTAGGCTAATCATCTTGACAATTGTTGCAAGATCCTACAAAACATATACCTGGTACATTATGGGTTGGAAGAACACTTGACTAGTGTGAGTTATGTCGTCCACCATAATTCGTTTGTTATGTGATAAACAACAAGAAAGTTCTCTCAAAGTAAAGAACCTAAACCTAGTTTGGGAAACTATATATATATACTTGATGAGATTCATGCTATCTAAGACAAACATGAAAATAAAGTAAAATGCAATTCAAGAGTTTGAACACATGGACACATGGTATGTTAAACACATGTTGTGAGTAACTAGTGTTTACACACTTACAATATACATCACAAGGTTGTAATATAGTATTGACTACCCGAATGTGATGTCGACATTTGTCGTTTGAGTTATTATTAACTCACCTTATACTTTGTTACATCCAAACGGGTTGTAGAGACAACTGAACCCCGTTAAAGCGAACATGGATTAGCATTGTATTCGCCCATAGTCACTTACATGAGGTGACGTCTCGAAGTGATTAGAGTGTGATGCTATTGATGGCAAGTTCAAGTGCCATGGATTCATGTGAGATGACTAGTCGATCACATAGGCAGACTGTTAGGAACACTTTGTCGGGCCTTATGACCGCTTATAGAGTTCTGGCAAATTATATAGCCTGGTCGTGGCGAGAGCTACTATAGTATTCTAATGAGTCGAATCTTTTGACTAAAGACTGTTCGCCTAAGGTGGCACAGTTTCAGATTAACTTTGATTTATGTTACTACGACCTTCGTAAATGGGGTTAAATGGGCATATTTTGGGTTATGATGGTTGTGGCTTGTCGAAGGAAATAAGTGCGATAGGAATTGTCCACCCCTTGTCAGGCTTATAACAATATCTCAGGGCCACTCGAGAAGTAATGAACTGGAAATGCGTGGCCATGCTCGGAAGGTATCTATGGTAGATAATTCCGGTCAATCAGTTATTCTCCAGATCGAGGAAACCACTCTCGATATGATCACTTGCAAGTACGACCTGAAAGACGCCTTGCATTGAGTGGGAGATAGTAATAGGACAAGAGAATTGGTGACGCACACTTGTCGAGGACAAGTGGGAGATTGTTGGAATATGTGTCCTCCGACAATAATGCGATCACAACTGTCGATCACGATGATCACATGTTTAAATCTCATTTTAAGAATACATTTGGGATGTAATATTTTACAGTCAACTGGTCCACACATATCGGTAATGATTGGCTGACTAGAGTTTGACATTACTGTCGTGCGACGGTGGTGATCAGTTGATCCTCTTAGGTCATACCTATAGGGAAATACCCTTAATTGATTATTTAATTAATCGTATGCCGATACGAGTTAATTAAATTGCTTAAAATTGACGGATCATTTGTGAGTAAGATTAACGTGTCTTATTATAATTCGATTAAACTGGATACGGTCTATGTAATCTAATTGTTTTATTACTTAGATAAAATTATTGTTTACGAAACAATTGAAATTGAAATTGAATGAGTAATTTATTATAAATACAAGACGTTGTAATTTATAATTTGATAAACCGTTTTGGCACAAGTAATTACGAATTACTAGTCGATTTTGTATATGACATATTTATGAGTATGTTGATTTTTAATATGTTAAAAATATATTACAATTTCTTATGTCAATTAACATGTCACATATGTTACAATTGACAAATGACAAAATAAAATGGACCTCCCATTTTATATATGTGCCGAAAAATTGGAGGGGATTATGGTTGAAATTGTGTTAATTATTTTATGTGGAAAACACAATGATTAAAACCTTACTTGTAGCCATGCAAACCTAGTTGATCTTGACAAGAACACAAGCTCATGCATTGGCCCCTTTATTCTCCCTCCCCACCGGTTTTTAAAAGAAAATATAGAGGGTTTTTCCCTCCATCATTCATTAACTACTTTAGAATATATTTTCTGTTGTTAGAAAATTATCTCATTCTCTCTACAATTTGTGAAAACTTAGAGAAATAAAACCTCACAAATCTCTCCTCTTGGCGAAAATATTCAAGAGCAAATACAAAATATTTTTGTGTCAATTTTTATAGTAAGACTTATATTATTACTAGATCATAATAATATTATTATTAAGGGATTTCCTTGGGTATATACTTTTGGGAGAGGTTCTATTTTGGACCTTTTGTTCATCCATTATAAGGAAGCTCAAGAACTAACAAGAAGGAGATTTTGTTGGTACCCTAATATCCGAAATCCCAAAGTAAGTTAGACGATTTCTTCTCTTATCTCGTTTTAGTTTGCATGCATAAGATCTAGCATTTATTTTATGACTAAATAAATTAATTCATATATGAATATGTAAACTAATGAGATTAATGAATCTAACAGACTCGTCCCCCCAAGCACCCAGCTATGATCCAGACAACAACCTGTTAAGACCAACTGCTCACCATAGTGGATCACGATAGACACAACACAAGAAGACAACACCACAACACCACAAAAGGTCAGTAGCTGAAGCAACATACAAGAATAGACACAACAAGACATAACAAATTACACACGCCACCAACTTAAATCACCCACACACCTCTGACTACTCGAAGGTCCAGTCCTGCTAGGTTACCAATCACAACCAGTAACCCTCACCGCCAGTGGGGGACCGCAGCCGTTCCCACCAAAGCTCCGCTCATCTCAACCGAGCGATAACCCATGTTCCTCAATGCGCACATCCCCTTTATGGCGGGTGTAGATACACATTATCCGCTGAGACTCCAACAAACACCCAATGATTATCGGACTATAACATGCTTTGGAATCGAGGCGTTTAAACGACAGTTCGTGTACAACTTTACGTCGGGAAACTTAAAATGATTTCAAAAATAAAACATTTTAAAACTTTTAAAAAGTACCTGGAGTGTTTAATGTATGACGACGGGCTCACAATGACACTAACTAGAGTCAAAACCGACATCGGACCAAAAACCGACTCAAAAATTCAATTCCCGACTCTAACAACGAGTCAAACTGAGTCAAACACAAAAAACAAACCATTCAAATGCTTCCATGTTAAGATTTTCCAGATTCATGCATGGTCAAGTACCAATATATGCATGCAAATCCTAGGATAGAACAAATCATGATTGCATTTTTGTGAAAGCGATAAGACACTTTGAAGACCCGCGACGTGGCTCGCGCCTCTTTGAGCAGCCCAGGTGGCCACGTCGCTCAAAACTCACACAACCACTCATTTTCCCATAAATACCGCTCAAATGCCCCTATTTGAAAACTCACGCGAGTGTCCGCCCCTTCTTTCTCCCTTAAAATTCTCGACTCGACTTCCTAAGTCACAATCCGACACGTATTTACGACCTACCGATCGTAAATACAACCCTTACACATTGTTTGGTACCGTCATCATGCATTAAATCACTTGACCAACCATTTCGACCACTACACCATCACTAAACTTAATAAAACACTCTTTTTACTTGCTAAAACAGTTTTAAACAGAGTCTTTTCCGACCAAACGAGTTGATACACTTACGTCGGTTTCTCGCCATAAACCAAGCATGTAAGTATGAGGGTGTAAAAATCCTTATTTTATCATGTATGTACTTGTTTCATGACTATAACATGCTAAATCATGCATAACATGGTCCAAAACATGGGAAGAATGAGCCAAAACCGGACTTTTTGGTTGAGGCAGAGGCTACTTACGTAGAACATAGGCTCGCGCATAAAGCAGCCTGCCCAGCCTTAAGTCCAATCCGTGTTTGGTCTCTTCTTTTCCTCTATTTTTCATTTTCATATTTGTAATCGGTTTTTACCATTTCAAATATTTTCAAACCCTTTTATTTATTTTTACAAGTTTTTAACCATAAAACATTCTTCACCCTTGGTTCTTAATACCATGACGGTTTAATCCGTGTTTCGGTGATAATATTTTGTTAATTACATTTAAAAGGTATTTTAAAACCTTTTATTTCATTTCTTTACATTTTGGAAGGTATTTTAAAGCCTTTCATCATTTCTTTACATTTCCAAAATAAATGTATTTGTCACCAACACAAAGTCATCCTTGGTTCTATATACCATGTCGGATTTTAACTCGAGCACGATGATAAGTATTGACTAATTATATTGAAATGAACTTAAAACAATTAGTTCATATTCATTTTTCAAAACTATTCATGTCAAGCTCAGAATGCGTCTTATACCGTTGACTGACCCGCGCCTAAACAGGCCTTTTCTTTTCCTATTTTCAAACCAGGGGAGACCCCCTTACATTGCCAATAGGCTCGCGCCTCATCTGGTTGCCTGGTGCAAGGTCTGTTCCCTTTCCAGCAGTAGTCTAGGACGATCCCGACTCCGGTTAACCCGGATATAGGACGGATTAGATGACTAATTTGCTCATTCAAAAATCATATTTGCAAAATGCCTTACTAAGACAAATGGACCGCGTTATGAACCATAAACCTAACTCGGTAAATGGATTTTTAATTTCCGTCTTGCATGCAAATCAATCATAAATCCAACTCGACGTCTTATACATGATACTTGGATTAAATGAGCCGACTCAGAAAGCTCTCACATCTTCGGTTTAAATTATTGGATGCGCATTCATGCATTTAAACCGTTTTATCAAATTTTTCATTCAACCAACCAAGGTCGATCAGTAGAGGCCGCTACCGCGGGCGGGATTGGGTGTCTGATTAAAGGGCTTCCCAATACGTACCTTCACCTCTTACTCATAAACATTGGATAGTGGACGACCTTATCCAGGGCGTACGAGAGTCATTCTAGAGATAGGATGCTAAAGAGGGACGATTCCTTATCTTTAGTACCTATGTCAAACAGTGCTTTGTGCTTCGTTTGACCGAGGTATAAAGTGGATTTGAACGGGTTCCAAGAATCACACAAATGCTTGGTGGCGACTCCGAACATCTCTAATCATTTTGAGACCCTTATCCAGACGAAATCGACCGATCTAAAACGATCTGGTTGAAAGCATATTTTTACGCCGCCGAGCATGACTTTCAAGAGACCACTGCCATTGTCCACAGATCGGCTGGCCATATGCAGGTGGGCCCACGTCCACAGATTGGCGACTCCACTGGGGAAAACTAGGACACTTGTGTCTTTGTGATCTCTAGATGGTGACACTCGAACGAGGTCTTGGTTAGAATGCATTAATTGATATTACGGTCACGGTCGGGTTCCTTGTCCGGGCCCATAACCTAACCCTTTTCGACCAGTTGTCTCGTCTCGTCGGCGTGAGTTTTCTCATCCCCACGTTTTGAATCCCGATTGACTCAAGCATACCATTGACGTTACACATTTTTGTTTCGTTAAAGAGCTTTCATCACTTTCGAGCACGAGGCTAGGGCCCCCTCCTTACACATTTTGTTTGGATAGGTATCCCTCTCGCAAATCGGGGTTTGATTGCTTGGTGTGTAACCCACCCTTTTAGGCCAAAACCTGTGTCAGCATTATGCATAATATAATAAACTGTGATACATGAAACACCTTATGCACTCTCTCTAACGCAGCTGGTAAAGCCAGACGATATGCAACTTCCCCAACTCGCTCTAAGATCTCATAAGGCCCGATAAACTTCTGACTCAGCTTGCCTTTCTTCCTAAATCTCATTACCCCACGCATAGGAGACACTTTCAGAAGAACCTTCTCCCCAACCTGAAACTCTATATCTCGGCGATGTAGATCTGCATAGCTCTTTTGTCTATCCTGAGCTCCTCTCATCCGTTCCCTGATCGTCTTAATCTGTTCAACCATCTTATGTACCATCTCTGGTCCTAAAACCACTGCGTCAGCACTATCGTCCCAACAAATCGGACTCCTACATCTCCTCCCATACAAAGCCTCAAACGGTGCCATACCAATACTAGTGTGGTAGCTGTTGTTGTAAGAAAAATCTATCAAATCCAACCTCTATTCCCAGCTACTACCAAAGTCCATCACAAAAGATCGTAACATATCCTCAAGAGTTTTGATCGTTCTCTCAGTCTGACCGTCTGTCACAGGATGAAATGCTGTACTCATCTTCAAAGTTGTTCCCAACGATTCCTGCAACTCTTTCCAAAACCTTGATATAAATCTCGCATCTCTGTCAGACACTATGTCCTTAGGGACTCCATGTAACTTAAGCACGTTCTTTCGATAGGCCATAGCCAATTGTGCTTTAGTCCATGTATCTTTCATTGGAACAAAGTGAGCTGACTTTGTCAGTCGATCCACTATTACCCAAATCATGTTGTTACCCTGTTGACTCTTTGGCAAACCCACGATAAAATCCATAGAAATGGACTCCCACTTCCACTCAGGTACCTCTAAAGACTGAATCTTACCTTGTGGTCGTCACTGTTCCCCTTTAACTCTCTGGCATGTCAAACAATGGGCTACAAACTCTACTGTTTCTTTCTTCATCCCAAGCCACCAAAACGTGTTCTTCAAATCCTTGTATAGCTTGTCACCACCTGGATGTACTGAATATGGTGTACAATGTGCCTCTGTCATGATTGTCTTTTTCAACTCCTCATCATTAGGGACACACCACCTACCATCGAGCCTTAAACTACCATCTGTGTGAATGGAGAATCGAGACACTGTCCCTTTCTCTACTCCAGCTCTCCACTCAACCATCTTCGGATCCAAAGCCTATTTACCACGAATATCCTCGTAAAGATCAGGCTGTACTGTCAAATCTCCCACAGCATCTCCTCTCTGCATCATAAGTATACCAAACTTCGCTGCCTCATCTCTCAACCTCATCAAAGATAGAGCTGTACACAAAGAATGTACACTCTTCCTACTCAAAGCATCTGCAACAACATTGGCCTTCCCGTCATGGTAGATAATTTCCATGTCATAGTCGCCAATCAGCTCCATCCACCTCCTCTGTCTCATGTTCAACTCCTTTTGAGTGAAAATATACTCGAGACTCATGTGATCAGAAAATACCTTAAACATTGCTCCATAAAGGTAATGTCTCCATATCTTGAGAGCAAACACCACTGCACCCAACTCCAAATCATGAGTAGGGTAGTTCTCCTCATAAGGCTTCAATTGCCTAGAAGCATCGGCAATCACTTTACCGTTCTGCATCAACACACATCCCAACCCATTCTCTGAGGCATCTGTATAAACCTCAAAGTTCTCGATCCCTTCAGGCAATGTTAAGATAGGAGCTGTGGTCAAACGCTCCTTTAATGTTTAGAACGCCGTCTCACAACTCTCATCCCAACGAAACCTGTTCTCTTTTCTCATCAACGCTGTCATAGGTCTAGCTATCTTGGAGAAATCTTTCACAAACCGTCTGTAGTACCCAGCTAAACCCAGAAAACTCCTGATCTCAGCAACATTCTTTGGTGCTTCCCACTTTGTCACTGCCTCAATCTTCGCGGGATCCACAGCTACTCCCTCCTTAGAGATCATATGCCCTAGAAAAGCAACTTCCTCTAACCAGAACTTGCACTTGCACAGTTTAGCATACAACTCATGCTCCCTCAAAGTCTGTAACACAATCCTCAGATGCTCCTCATGCTCCTCCTTAGTCTTGGAGTAGACTAATATGTCATCGATAAACACCTCCACAAACTTATCCAAAAACTGTCTGAAGATCCTATTCATCAAATCCATAAACACTGCCGGTGCATTAGATAACCCAAACGGCATCACCACATACTCATAATGGTCATACCTCGACGTGAAAGCTGTCTTTAGTATGTCCACCTCTCTAATCTTCACCTGATGGTACCCCGACCTCAAATCAATCTTGGAAAAGACTGATGCGCCATTCAACTGATCAAACAAGTCATCTATCCTTAGCAAAGGATACTTGTTCTTCACTGTCACTCGGTTCAGCTCTCTATAGTCTATGCACAACCTTAAACTCCCATCTTTCTTCTTCACAAAAAGGACTGGTGCTCCCTACGGTGATACACTTGGTCTAATGTATCCCTTCTCTATCAGATCATCTAACTACTTCCTAAGCTCCTCCATCTCCTTAGGACCCATCCGGTACGGTGCCTTAGAGATTGGCCCCGTCCCCGGTTTCAACTCAACTGTGACTTCTATCAATCTCTTCGGTGGCAACCCCGGAATCTCCTCCGGAAACACATCCTCAAACTCTCCCACCACTAGTATCTGATCAACCGTCGGACTCTCTATCCGGTCATCTCTCACATGGAACAAGATCAAAGGACATCCCTTCCTCAGATAAGACTTCAAAGTAACAGTTGCAATCAACTTAACTTTGGGTTTGACCAGAAACACACCATAAGACACACTAACCCCCTTAGGACTTCTTAAAGACACTTTCTTTTGATGACAGTCTATCTTAGCTTTATACTTTCCCAACCAATCCATCCCAACTATCATCTCAAAACCACTAAAAGGAAACTCTAGCAAGCCTACAGGTAGATCAACTTGCCCAACTATCATAGGTACATCCCTATATAACCTCCCACATGTTACAGACTCACCCGAAGGTATAAAAACTTCCTCACTAACAGACTCATATACCCTCAAATCCAACCGTTTAACATGACTCGAAGATACAAATGACTGAGATGCCCCCGAATCAAACAAAACAAAGGTATGAATACCGTTAAAAAAGAAAAGTACCGGTGATAACGTGTGCATCATCTTCAGCTGCTTTCTTCTCCATCATGAACAGCTTTCCACTGGTCTTCTGTCCACCTCCCTGGACAGTGCTGGCTGATGTGGTCGGCTTAGCACCCGACCCTTGATTGTTGTTATTGTTCGTCGGTGGTTTCTGATAAGAATTACCGCCGTTACGGTTACCTCCACTCTGATATCTCTGACTTCCCCGGTTTGCCCATGATCCAGTCGGTCTATTGCTCGCATAGCTCTGCGCAGGTCTCTGGAAAGTTCCAGGTGCACTTGTGCACTCATGCCTCTTGTGGCCTACACCACCATAACTATAGCAGGTCACTCCCCAACTACCACTAACACTTCCAAGGCCACGCCCAAAGGAAGCCCCAGCACTGAATCTTGACCCAGAAGAAAACCTCTTAGCTTGATTGTGGTTGCCTTTCTTGTGACTAGATTGGCCTCCACCCTCACTCTCAGCCTTTCTTTTCTCCCTCACTCTCTCATGAGCCATCTCCACCAACCTTTCAGCTCTCCCAGCCCTCTCATAAGCTTCCTTAACATCAGTAAGGACTCCCACGGGTAACTTGTCCATGATCTTAGGGGTCAACCCCCTCTCAAACCTCAGCGCCAGATTCTCCTCACTCAAACCCATATCCTCAGCATACCTAGACTTCTCATTAAACTGCCTGTAGTACTCGGCCACAGACATGTCAAATGTCATCTTAAACCCATCGAACTCCTCTCTCAACTTACTCCTCACATGCTCCGGTCCGAACTCTTTTCTCATAGCCTTACGAAACTCTTCCCAAGGTATAACAGGTAAACCTTGGTTCGCATACAACTCCTTAGCACTCACCTTCACCGTATCCCACCACTTGCCAGCTGCCTCCCTCAGGTAGAACGCAGCTTGTTCTACTCTCATCTCATCAGGACAGTGAACCAAATCTAGTATGTTCTCCATCTCTCTATGCCAGTTATCAAGAAGGTTAGGCTCCCCAACCCCCTTGTACTCTTTCGGGTTAAACCTCGCTATATAGAGGCTGATTTTAGAGTGATTAACCTCCTTCTCCTTACCCTTATCCTTATCCTTATTCTTTCCCACAGTCTTTAAGGCCTCCGTAAGAGCATCCTGATGCTCCAACATCTTAACGATATCATCTATGTTCATAAGCTCAGCTCTCGCATACAAAGCATTCTTCTTGGGCGGCATCTTAAAACTATATTAGAAAAGGGGTGGATATAAACATACGTACCAAGACCTCAAAACACGAAAGCAAACTGCCCAGGACATACTCGATCGAGTTCCCTAACCTACTCGATCGAGTAGCAGGCTACTCGATCGAGTGCCCATCATACTCGATCGAGTGCCCCGACCCGCACTCCAAAACAGACCCTCTGACCTCTAACATACTCGACCGAGTAGCCCGGCTACTCGATCGAGTGACCCCCTACTCGATCGAGTGCCTGAGGTACTCAATCGAGTGCCCAAAAAGACGATTCTGTATTCAAATTCGTCAAATACCCACCCGATCAAGTCAGTCCCACTCGATCAAGTCATGCTAACTCAAAAACGCTACCCGCATGTTATATCATACTCCAACATTATAAACAAATTTATAAATCCCAACATTATATCATAACTAAGCATATAATGTTACACAACTTTTCATACAATCAACGAAATAACTCTATAATGTTATTAAACGCCACATAGTAAACATGCATCATGCTTCTCATTCCAACAACAGTTCTATATATCTCATCAATCTTTCTTTCACATTCTCAACTTTCTACTCCCAACATCCAACAATTACACATACTTCATCACATCCACACACAAGCTGACAAACAACGCATACAACCTTGACATACACCCCCCATGTGACCGGTTCAAAATTGTAGGGCAAGTTCGCAACTTCAGGACATCTCCCAAGCCTTTGCATTAGCTCCTACAACCTTTACCCCGGGTTCATTATAATTAACTCCCTATATTCATTAGATTCATTGGTTACAGGTTTCAGGATCGTCGCTGTGATACCATTTGTAACACCCCCATACTCCAAGTGCCTTACCAGGACCACTCAGGTATAAGGATACTACAATCTCGGTTACCGGAGGCATGATAATCATAAGACAATAACGAAACAACATTTAATAGTATAACTTTAGTGAAAAGTACAAATCAAGCCAAATCCCAAAATACGGGTACAAGTTCTCAAACCAACTGTCTAATCAACTAAATGTAAAGTTTACTAAACGACTAAGCTACAGCGGAAGACTTCTATCATCTGACAGTGGCACACCCCAGCAATCCCATGTGACTCAACTCAAACCTGCTCAATTACTGCTCACCATCCCCGAATGGATCACCGCAGGTTTTACAAACAACAACACGGGGTCAGTACTAATCACACAATCTATATATATATATATATCAACAATACGATAAACAGATATCTCACACCGTCACACACACAATCACATCAGGCCCATCAATCTTAATCACCGACTGTCCACTGGACCAGCCCTGCCAGTGGGGGACCGCAGCCGTACCCACCAAATCCCCGCTCCTCATAATGAGTGATAACCCTGCCCATTAATGTGCACATCCCTTCCGTGGCGGGTTCCACGAAGGGCGAAACTAGGGCGTGAAGCCACTCCCGCAAGTGACCCCACTCAGCCGAGGACACACCTCGAGAACCAGAGACAAACAATCACAATCAACAAACCGTCACAATACAATTACTATATTATTCAATCAACCACAACACATCAACATCACATTATGGGACTAATACTGAGTAGGAAATCCTACCTGGAAAGCACAACTATCAGACGGTCTCACCAGCTGTATCAAAAAGCCTCTTCTACAAAACCTCCTCCTATCATACAAACACATAAACACTACCAAATCACAATCTACACAAAACCCCCAAATTCCCATATTAGGGTTTAAACAACTTAAAGGAAATACCATAAAAACGGTACATAGGTCTTACCCTCGACGCAAGGATCTCAACGGTATAACGAACGATGAAAACCGACCTTCCAAACTCCGGGATTTGCTAACAATGCGATTAAAGTGAAGAACGTACTTTGCTTTCTCTCTTGACAGTAATTTAGGTTTTGAAAAGTGTGTAGAACAATGACGGAAAAGATTATATACCTTAATCGCATAATTAACAAAACCCGAGAAATAACTCCCCGTAAACCGGCTACTCGATCGAGTAGCTAAGGTACTCGATCGAGTGCCCCCTTACTCGATCGAGTATCCCAGTTAATCGATCGAGTACCCAACAGGTCAGAAACTATTTTAAAACGCAACTCACCCTTACTCGACAGAGTAAGGCCTACTCGATAGAGTACCCAGAGACTTATAAAAACGGAGTATTACATATGGGACCTGGTTGACTTACCTAAAGATGTTCGACCTCTTCAATGTAAGTGGATATTCAAGATTAAAATCGGTATGGATGGACATAAATATGTCTATAAAGCTAGATTGGTTGCAAAAGGTTTCACTAAGGTTCATGGTTTATACTATGATGAAACTTTTGCACCAGTTGCTATGCATAGATCAGTTCGGATAATGTTAGCGATTGCTGCATTTTATGATTATGAGATATGGCAAATGGATGTCAAAACCGCTTTCCTGAACGAGTTTCTGGAAGAGGAAGTGTTCATGACACAACCTGAGGGTTTTGTGGATCCTAAAAATCCTAACAAAGTATGCAAACTTAAGAGATCCATTTATGGTCTTAAGCAAGAGTCAAGAAGTTGGAATTATCGTTTTGATCATGTTATTAAACAGAATGGTTTTTCTCGAAGTGTTTAGGAACCATGTTTATACATGAAGTTTAGTGGGAGTAAAGTTGTTTTCTTACTTCTTTATGTGGACGACATATTACTCATTGGGAATGATGTTGATATGCTTGCTTCTTTTAAGAAGTGGTTGGGAAATCACTTCCAAATGAAATATTTGGGAGAAGCTCAACGCATCTCGGGTATCCGGATCTATAGGGATAGATCCAAAAGGATATTAGCATTGAGTCAAGAAGCATATATCGATAAGATTCTTGACCGATTCAATATGAAAAACTCCAAGAGAGGTTTTCTACCTATGGGCAGTGGGATCACTTTGAGTAAGTCACAGTGTCCTACTGAGCCTAAGGATATTGAACGCATGAAATCGATTCCCTATGCTTCCGCTGTTGGATCGATCATGTACGCTATGATGTGTTCTCGCCCTGACGTCTCATATGCTTTGAGTATGACGAGTCGTTTTCAGAAAACTCCAGGTGAGAGTCACTGGATAGCCGTCAAGAATATTCTGAAGTACTTGAGAAGGACTAAAGATTCATTCTTAGTGTTTGGAGGAGAAACTGAATTACGTGTAAGAGGTTATACGGATGCCAGTTTCCAAACCGATAGGGATGATTTGAAATCCCAGGCTGGTTTTGTCTTTTTGTTGAACGGAGGGGCGGTTTGCTGGAGAAGTTTCAAAGAGTATGTGACTGCTGATTCTACAATGGAAGATGAGTACATTGCAGCCTATGAAGCTGCAAAGGAAGCTGTTTGGATTAGGCAATTTTTAGAGGGACTGAAAGTAGTTCCGACCGCCGAGGATCCTATCACTTTGTATTGTGATAACAGTGGGGCTATTTTTCAAGAAAAATATCCCAAGTCTAGTAACAAGTCTAGACATGTACTTAGGAAATTTCATGTAATTAGAGATTTAATAGAAAGGAAAGAAATTACAGTTTGTAAGGTTGGGACGGTGACAACATCACGATCCTTTAACCAAGCCATTGTCTCAAGCTAAACATGATAGTCATGTAGTTTCGATGGGGTTGAGACGAATGCCAGAACTGTTGTAAATTATATGATATGTAATAATCAAAATATTGTATTTATTATTTCATATATGATAAGTTGCATTTATCGTTATATTCAGTATTATGTCTGAATTTATATACTTTGTTTTCTCCAAATAGGTTGTAAAGACAATGTCGAACCCTATTGAGTGAACTGGATTAACATTGTATTTTGTCCCTAGCTACTTAATGAGGTGACGTCTCGGAGTGACTAGATTATAAGGCGATAGATGACAGGTTCGACTGTCATATGGTCATAGTGATGACTGGTCGATTACATAGGCATATTGTGAGACAATTTGTCGGACAGTGACCGTTTATAGAGTCCTTTTGTTGCTAGGTCGTGGCGAGGACTTCTATTTATTCCTTCGAGTCAATTCTTTAGACTGGTGACTATTTGTCTGAGTTGGTACGGTTTTCCGGTGGCTTTGGTTTTTGTTCTAGGTCGCACCGTAAAAGGAGCCCGATGAGCATTTACTGGGTCATTGTGATCTGTATCGAATGAAGAAAATAGGTCAACAGGATTGTCCTTTTAAGTCATATTTTATCTCAAGACCACTCGAGGAGAGATGACTGTGAATGCGTGGCCACGCTCGGATGCGATCTATAGTAGATTATCCGGTCAGACAGTCATTCTCCTGATCGAGGAAACCACTTTATGATATGATCACGTGCAAGAACGACCTGAAAGACATCTTGCATTGAGTGGAAGATATTTTTGGACAAGAGAATTGGTAAAGCACACTTGTGTCGGACAAGTGGGAGATTGTTGGAGTAGTGTCCTCCACAATAAGTGCATTTACATAATAAATCTCGTAAAAGGAATATCAGGGATTTTTTTATTTATTTGTCAGCTGGTCATCGTTAATCGGTAATGATTGGCTGACTAGAGTTTGACATTACTGTCGGTGATCAGCTAATCCCTTTAGGTCACACCTATAGGATGACGCCCAAATAGAATAAATTAATTGTTTGTATGAGATACGAGATAATTAATTCCTTGTATTACTTGACTTTTAATTAGTCACGTAAAAGTATTATTTGATGACGGGTTACGAACTCGGGACAAGGAGATTTATTATTTAATTATGTGATATTTAAATAATAAATGATTAGAATTTATTAATTAATTGTTAATTAATTATTTTTTTATACGATATGTGTATATGTTTTGAGGTAGAATCAATTAGCTATTAAATTTTACAAGAGGTTGTAAAATTAGCTAAATGGGTTAATATTGACACATTGTATGTTGATAAAATGGTCTTTTGATTACTTAATGGTTAAGTAGTTATTGGTAGTTAATTTATATTATTTAAGTGTTAAATAATTAAATTAATATTTAATTATGTAAGATAATTAAATATAAGACTTATAAGCATTTGTGGGGCAAATGTCGAAAACCGAAATGGACCAAATGCAGTCCAATTGTTCCGGTTATAAGCATTTAATGCTAAACATGTGTCTATTTAAGTTCATTTTCCACTAAGATTTGTTCCCCATATTTTGCTATATATACCCTACTATTCACCTCATTTTGAGTAGTTGAAAAATTGAGAACAAAATTGGTCCATCTTTAGCTTATAAAAACCGATTGGCATTTCTTGTAAGGGACCAATTTTCTTTCTTATTTTTCCATCTTAAAACATCCAAAAGAAACACATATATTTATCAAATAATAATATTATCAAAGTAATAATATTATCTATTACATCAAATATACAAAAACAAGGTTACTACTACATTTACCTAGTTAGTATTTTTAGTAGTATTTTGGGTTAATCTTGGGTGCCACCTTAGGAGATTACCAACTTTGGTAATTAAGGTGTTGGAGGATCATCCTTATTGCATTAGCACACGAACAACATCAAGGAAGGAGTCCTTGAGTTGTGCCCATTTTGCCTTATAACAATGTAAGGAATTTTTGTCTGAAGATGGTTTTATACCATCTCTTTTATACATTCTTTTGCATGCATGTAGATTTAGACCACTTTAAATTAATTTGTAATTTTAATATCATAAGATGAGTATTAACATGGTCTAAATAACTAACAGTTCCTGCACCACGACAAAAAAGAAGACAGTGTCTGGCGGACTTTGGATGATAAGGAGGCCAAGGACCATGATGCGACACACCACTCCGGTGTTGACCTCCAATCATCAGTTGCCCTGTCTATGAGCCACAACGAAAAGGACAAGCCGGCTACGACAATCGCCTCCCCTCCTATACGGAAGCATCCTCTACCACCACCTTGGCTCCATCAGCCGCCCCGATCCCATCTGCTCCTCCTGGATCCTTCTCCTCCTCCAAGGCCTCAACAACAGATCCCGTAGGCCCCGAATGATCCCCTGCAGCCAAAGGCAAACAAAGAACTTCAGCCAAAATTTTGGCATTACGACGGCGTAAAATGGACAAATCCAAAAAAAACTGCAAAGCAGAACAAGGGCAATCCCGCCCAAACCCAACCAAACTAAGACAATTCACAAAAAACGGACAAAAAATGACTCGCCCTTCTTTTCAAGCAAAAGACGAGTCAAAACAACCACAACACAAAAACGGCACCCCAAGACCCATACGAGGCCCGCCAACAAACCAGAAAACATTCCCGATGCGACGGGGTATTTTTCTACGACTCAAAAAAGGCAATTGCTACGCCAATTTGAGCGCAAACCGGTCAAAATTTCAAAATACGACCACAACAAGGCAACGTGATTTTATCACGCCTCAAAGCGACCTAAACTACCAATAAGTTCCATTTCAAGGCAAACTGACTCAATTCAAGCCCTAAACAGGCGCTTATTCTGTCAGACATAAGGCCGTCACAAAAGGCAAAAATTCCAATTTTGCCCACAATACCCAACAAAGATTCACAATGGCAAATAAGGTCTTTCCCGACTACAATGCATCCTAGTGGGACCCAATAATCAAGCAAATAAATTTGGCCTTGTGAAATGAGAGGGTTTCTTCGCCTCACTCACGTTTTTCGACCATAGGGCGCGGGAACGGGGACCAAAATGCAAAATAAAAGCACCCCTATACTCCTAAACAGGTTTTTAACCTAATGCAATCATCAATTTCACTCGAAATGGGCTCAATCGAAAACGCCCAAATCGATTTTCTAGGGTAAACATTTCGCCCTAATTCAATCTATCAAAAAGACCAACAAATTCAAATGGATTCAAGAGGAAATACGCACCTTGAGATGACATATTGATGATGGCACGAATGGAAGCAAGCTAGAGACCAACAATGGCGGTTTTTAGTTTGTCGAAAGGTTGAAGACGATGGACTGAGAATGGTATGCAAACCATTCTCGCGTCTTTTACAGAAAAATAGGGAAGCACCCTTATCTCGCCAGGTTGCTCGCGCCTCAATGGGGTTCCCTGCCTTTTTTTCAGCGAAATTTTGGACTTTGACCCAATTTCCCATGACAAACCTCAAATTTTCAATGACGACATTAAGGACCGTGATTTTTCAAATACAAAAATAATAGTGAAAATTCAAAATTCACTATTTCTCCAAATTCCAAACGACGACAATTAAAATCGTCATTTTCAAAAATAATAGTGAAATTTCAAATTCACTATTTCTTCAAATTTCAAACAACGGCAATTAAAACCGTCATTTTCAAAAGCAGTAGTGAAAATTAAAAATTCACTATTTCCTCCACATGTCAACGGCGGCAACATAAACCGTCACGTCAAAAGTAATAGTGAAGATTCAAAATTCACTATTTCCTTCACATGTCAACGGCGGCAACATAAACGTCACTTCAAAAGTAATACTGAAGATTCAAAATTCAATATTTCCTTCACATGTCAACGGCGGTAACATAAACCGTCACTTCAAACGTAATAGCGAAAATTCAAAATTCGCTATATCCTTCAAAACTCAAACAAACGGCGATTAAAACCGCCACTTTAAATTCAAAAACGAGTAGTGAAGATTTAAAATTTGCTATTCCTTCAAATGTCAGCAGGGGACTTCCTCGCGGAACCCGCTTATGTCAAAAACAATAATAGTGAAATTCAAAATTCACTATTTTCACGACGACATCAAGAGTCCGCTATTTCCAAAACAAGCCCATCCAACACGGCTATTCTCACGGTCGATCAATCGACCGCCGCCATGGCTGGTGAGCCTTATAACGAATCGCGGCTAGCGAGCCCTCTTCATGTACGCCCCATGGCTGGCGAGCCTTACAACGCATCGCGGCTGGCGAGCCCTCCTCACATACGCCCCATGGATGGAGTGCCTTACAACGTATCGCGGCTGGCGAGCCCTCCTTATATACGCCCCATGGCTGGCGAGCCTTACAACGCATCGCGGCTGGCGAGCCCTCCTCATGTACGCCTCATGACTGGCGAGCCTTACAACGCATCACGGCTAGTGATCCCTCCTCATATACGCCCCATGGCTAGCGAGCCTTACAACACATCGCGGCTGGCGAGCCCTCCTCATATACGCCCCATGGCTGGCGAGCCTTACTACGCATCGTGGCTGGTGAGCCCTCCTCATATACGCCCCATGGCTGGCGAGCCTTACAATGCGCCGCGGCTGGCGAGCCTTCCTCATATACGCCACATGGCTGGCGAGCCTTTACAATGTGTCGCGGCTGGCGAGCCCTCCTCATATATGCCCCATGGTTGGCGAGCCTTACAACGCATCGCGGCTGGCGAGCCCTCCTCATATACGCCCATGGCTGGCGAGCCTTACAACGCGCCACGGTTGGCGATCCCTCCTCGTGTACGCACCATAGCTGGCGAAGCTTTGTCCGCAAACACGTAAGGACATCTCCGAAGATGCCTTAGGTATGACTCCTTCTTATGGCTGGCGAGCCTTTGTAAGTAGTCTAACGGACTTTAAACGACCCGTACGGATAGTTGACAGACTTTAAACTGTTCCCGACGACATGTCCTTGGCTCGTACCCTTGAGTTGCCTTGGCTTCGCCCTTCCCGACCGCAGGTCCTTGGCCCGAATCCTTTCGAGGTTCCTTGACGTCGCTTGGATCTCCAGGTTGTAATCTTCGATTGACCTAGGGGCTCTACTTTGACTTTCGCCATGTCCAAGCCTCAGTCAAAGTGGGGGCTTTGTAGATACCCAGTATCTATTGAGACTCCAACAAACACCCGATGATTATCGGACTATAACATTGTGACACCCTTATAAATAGCGTTAATTAAACACGTAAATTCTACAGAAAAACTGACAGGATATGTTTGTAATTGGTTCAACTAGACAAAACCTGTAATTTTTAAAAACTTCTCTAAACCATTCACAAACATCTCCAAGAGGAGGGTGCCAAAACCTGTAAATACTAACAAACTAATTTACATAACTATGCTAAAGGCAAGAAAATATAGAGATACAAACCAAAGTAAAAGAGGGAGACATATGTCCCTTCAAAATATATACACAACCAAAAGTTAAAAGGTTTACTACAAAAATAGCCAAACTAGGTCCAAGGTTCTTTTGCTCACTAGCTCGCCCGTGTACCCCAACTAAGCATCATCAACCTGTCAATCGCATTTTATACAAACACGAAAGCCACAATTCAGTGGGGAGTAACTTCGAGTCCTCCCAGCCACGAAATGTCATATTTAATGTAACATGTAGTGTAACATGTAAACAACATCATAAATCAATTAACTATCGAGTATTCTAACATATGACCACTAAACTGACCAAATTAAACTATCATGTGAAACATATAACAAATAGTAATCCTAACTTTATCAATTGTAACTGGCTTACATCTCACCTATTACAATTCATAAAATCACCATACAAGAAAGGGCAATATATCAAACACAGGCATAAGTTCTTAGCACCGTCAATAGTCACTCTGTAACTCGAGTCTATACCACGAGGTAGGGAAGGTAATCGAACCGGTATCTTGGCTCAGAGGTTCTATCAAAACATGGCCAAGATACAACACAACCCTAGCCTAAAATCTGCGCAGACCTAGACATGCGGATACACACCACCGCACCCAAGACCCACAATTTTTCTAAAACAAAGTGAGTACCCTAAGGAGTCCACCAAAGGGTTGGCTAGTACTTAAGCTGACCACTTACTATCAAAATAAGTAACGAGGTCATGCCCCAACTTGGATATAATCCCACCAAGTCGGAACACAAAGGCTATTAAGCAGTGAACATATACTCGTCAAAGACTATAAAGACCTATCTATGACAAACACAACAACCTGCAAGAAATATTCAATACCCATTCCAATTCTAGCAATTTTAACAATATTAAAGGTTTCAGGGAATCTAAGGCCATTTTTTTTACAATATAAGAAACTATTAAATTCAACCAACATCACATGTGAACTAAAAACTTAATAAATGGCCTAAAACAAGAAAAAGGCCGATTATCCAATTCATATAAAATTTCATCCAACCGAATTTTTACCCGCAACCTGATCTGCGACAGTACGGGTTAAATTGCGGCGACCAATCACTCAATTGATCGACATCGAATCAGTCAAAGGGACTAAGGCTCAGTTTTCGGCACAATCATCAAAACATTGCAATTATTGTTATAAGATTCATTTTGAGCCTATTCATTACAATTTCATTTTATAATCTAACCTAACATGTGTCAACTACCATAATAAGCATACTTCATCATCAAAATTTTATTTACTACTAACCTTATTCATTTCCTAAGACTACCCACATGTTACTTTTACTAAGCATATCATTAATAAACCCGAAACTACAAGTAATGCATGAAAATCCACGAAACAAGCAACGGACCAACCCGGGCCAACCCCAAGGCAGCCGTGGGCTCTCGACTGCCGACTGCCGCCGCCACCCCCATCCCTCCATTTCTCCATTTTTGTTGGTTTAACATCGTTTGAAACATCAATTAATCATTCCTATACTAATATGTTAACTTAAACTAACAAAAGACAAGCATTAGACATGCATGCAACCCATTTTATCATGTGAAAATTTACTACTCAAACAAAAATCACAAAAACATACAAAAAGCAAAGAATGTGACGATTATTCGTCGAGTAACTCGAAATATGTTACCTTAAGCTAGAAAATGAGCAATTAGCACCTTGAATACCAAACCCTAATATACACTAGCCACTATCTTCAACAATATACGAGTCCTCAAACTCGTCTTCCAAATCTTCACCTAAATAAACAATAAAAACACAATAATAAGTATAAAAACCGAAATATGCCCAAATTCGTCTTAAATCAACATCAAGAAAACTGAAATTAAAACATACTAGGACGTAGATCTCGAAGAGAGGATTCCGAAAATATAAACTTTGCGAAAATCCGACAAGAAACGAGTGAGTTATGGTGAAATTTGGCTTAGAAAGGTAAGAAAATGGTGTATTTTAGTTTAGAATAGGATAGAATGTTAAGGAAGATGAAGTTAGGTGAGAAAAATCAGAAAAAAGGAAGGGGAAAGGGAGGAGGTCTTTGCGGAAAAGGAAAGGAAAGGAGGAAGGGAGCGGGTTTTAGTCGGGATTTTACGAGTCGGTTTTGGCTCGTTTCGATAATAATTAGAACCGCTTGTCAATTGCAAATTCCGACAAGACCAAAGTTCTTAAACACGAGATTACAAGAAAATTGAATACTCATACGACCCATTTCCAAAATCGTTTGCCCAATTTTCAAAAGAGTTGTCATTTTTCCCCGATATGCCCTTATTTCGAAATAAAAAGTTTTTACACGGTTTAAACTATTTTTAAACATTTCGAAACTATCAAAATAAATACTTTTCTTCAAAATATAATAAAATTATATTTCTTTGAATTATTATTACTTCAAATACATTGATATCAAATTTTACTTGATTAATAAATTACTTCCGCAATATAATAATGGTCCGAAATTACGGGGCGTTACAATCACCCCTCCTTTTAAAAAGTTTCGTCCTCGAAACTTAGAAGGAGAAATTATAGTATACAATATCTTAATAATATAATCATAAGAAAAATATAGGTATCTTTTCAATGAAACGGTGATACTCGTTGATCGACAAGAACATCCACATTCATATCAAGATATAAAAATATTTCTACACCAATAAATGAGAAAACCCATTATTGGGACGTCTCCAACAACGAGATTTAACATTCACTAATGTTAAAACCATTAAAAATCATAAAAGCATTTTCAAAATTTTAGTTTAAAGTTCTATAATAAGAATAATATCTTTACTAATTATGATTAAACATGGCTTAGTAACTCGAAAAAGGAGTAAGAAAAAGGAATACCTTACGAGAATAATTCAGGATATTTAGCTAACATAGAAGCTTCAGTCTCCCAAGTCTCTTTTTCGACATTTCCACAACGCCAAAGAACACGGACTAGAGGTACAACTTTGCTCCTAAGTTGCTTATTGGCTTTTTCAAGAATCCGAATTGGCCTTTCTTCAACCGCCAAGTTAGGCTCCAATTCAAGAATCTCTTCTTGGATGATATGGCTAGGGTCACTAATGTACTTCCTCAATTGAGAAACATGGAAGACATTGTGAACCTTGCTCAGATTTGGGGGCAATTCTAAACGGTAAGCAGCAGGACCAATCTTTTCAATCACCTGAAAAGGTCCAATATATTTCGGGCTCACTTCCTTTTACGCCAAACCGTTTCACCCCTTTCATAGGTGACACTTTAAGGAATACTTGATCATCAACCTCAAAAGAAAGTGGTCGACGACGGACATCAGCATATGATTTTTGACGGTCCTGAGCGGCTTTCATCCGCTCCCGAATGATCTTAACTTGTTCAATGGACTCGGTCACCAAATCAGGTCCTAACATTGGAACATTTTGGGTTTGATCCCAACAGACTGGAGTACGGCATTTTTTACCGTACAGAGCTTCATATGGTGCCATTTTAATGGAGGCTTGATAGCTGTTGTTGTAAGAGAATTCAACCAGAGGTAAACATTTCTCCCAGGAAGTTTGGAAATCTAAGGCACAGGCACGAAGAAGATCCTCTAAAGTTTGAATCGTTCTCTCAGTTTGACCATCAGTGGCGGCGTGAAAAGCAGTGCTCATCAATAGTTTACTACCCAATGCCTCCTGTAATGCAGTCCAGAAACGAGAACAAAATCGAGGATCCCGATCTGAAACTATATCTTTAGGAACCCCATGATAGCGCACTATCTCATCCACATAGACACGAGCTAGAACTTCTAAACTCCAGGTCTCTTTGATAGGAATAAACCGAGCACACTTAGTCAATCGGTCCACAACCACCCAAACAGCATTCTTCCCAGTGGAAGTCTTGGGTAAAGCCATCACAAAATCCATGGATATAGACTCCCATTTCCAAAGAGGAACATCCAGGGGTTGAAGCAAACCCCCGGGCTTTCGATGCTCTACCTTTACTTTCTGGCAGGTGAGGCATTTACTGACATACTCCATAACTTCAATCTTCATCCTAGGCCACCAAAATTGCAATCTCAAATCTTTGTACATTTTGGTATCTCCCGGATGAATGGAGTAAGGAGAGAGGTGTGCTTCATCAAGAATTCTTTTTCTCAAATCGGCTGCACTCGGAACATAGATTCTACCATGATAACGAAGATACCCATCATCATCAATCTTACAATCCTTAGCTTGCCCAAGTTGAATTTTAGCTTGAATGGATTTGAAAGTAGGATCATCAGGAAGACAAGCACGGATCTCACGGTAGAAGTCAGGTTCGGCTGACATGGCCTCAAGATGATGAGAGCCCCTTTTTACAAGGCTTACTCCTAATTTTTGAAGTTCTAAAGCAAGTTCAGGAGGTAATTCTCGAAAAGAATTCAAAGAATGACAGATTTTCTCGCTAAGAGCATCAGCCACCACATTAGCTTTTCCTTCGTGATAAATTAGATCGGCATCATAGTCATTCACCAATTCTAACCATCTTCTTTGTCTCATGTTCAGCTCTTTTTGGGTAAAGAGATATTTCAGGCTTTTGTGGTCGGTGTAGATGTTGCAATGGACTCCAATGAGGTAGTGTCTCCAAATCTTTAAAGCATGCACCACCGCAGCTAATTCAAGATCATGAGTCGGGTAGCTAACTTCATGAACTCTAAGCTGTCGAGAGGCATACGCAATGACTTTCCCTTTTTGCATCAAGACACAACCTATACCATGCTTAGAAGCATCACAGTAAACATCAAAGTCTACTCCTTCTTCAGGTAAGGTCAACACCGGAGCGGTAGTCAACCTCTTTTTCAATTCCTGGAAGGCATTTTCACACTCCTCAGACCACACAAATTTAGACTCTTTCTTCAACAACTGAGTCATTGGCCTAGCAATCTTTGAGAAATCCTTCAAAAACCGCCGATAGTAACCCGCCAAGCCAAGGAAACTACGGATTTCAGAAACATTGGTCGGACTTTTCCAATCAACAACGGCTTCAATTTTGGTAGGATCTACCATAACGCCCTCTTTTGAAATGACGTGCCCAAGAAAGGTCACTTTAGGTAACCAGAATTCACATTTAGAGAATTTAGCATACCATCTTTCACGGCGCAGAATCTCTAAAATAGCACGAAGGTGCTTGGCATGTTCTTTTTCAGATTTAGAATAGATCAGGATGTCATCAATGAACACTACAACACATTTGTCAAGGTGTTCTCTGAAAGTACGGTTCATCTGATCCATGAATACTGCTGGAGCATTGGTCAAACCAAATGGCATCACTGTAAACTCGAAATGACCATATCTCGTACTGAAGGCGGTTTTAGGAATGTCAGCTTCTCGGACTGGAATTTGATGATAGCCCGAACGAAAGTCAATTTTAGAGAAAGTGGAAGCACCTCGGAGTTGGTCGAAAAGATCATCAATTCTAGGAAGAGGATATTTATTCTTGATAGTAACCCGGTTAAGTTCACGATAATCTATGCATAATCGCATAGATCCATCCTTCTTTCTTACAAAGAGAACAGAAGCACCCCAAGGTGAAGAGCTAGGTCGGATAAAACCTTTGACAATCAAATCATCCAGCTGAGTCTTCAACTCTTTCATTTCAGACGGTGCCAGCCTATAAGGAGCTTTAGCAATAGGGCCGGTACCAGGAATAAGATCAATAGTAAATTCAACTTCCCTTTCAGGAGGAATTCCCGGTAGCTCATCAGGAAAAACATCGGGAAATTCACATACTACAGGAATGTTCTCTTTAGGAGGCAGAGAGGAAGAATTTGAAGAAGTCACCATACACAAGAAGGCTAGATGACCCTTTTTCATCGCATTGACAAACTTCATAGCAGAAATTAATTTAGTACCGGTTTGTCTTTTAACCATTTGATAAGGCACACGGTGACCTGAAGGGCTTGTAAGAATTATTTTCTGATCTCGACATTCAAATCGAGCATGATAAGTATGTAACCAATCCATGCCCAAAATGATATCAAATTCTTCAAGCGGAAATTGGAAAAGATTTGCTGGAAATATAGATCCCGCAATAGAAATAGGGACTTCCGGATAGATTTTAGAACAGGAAAAAACATCACCAGAGGGTAAGGATATAGATGTGCTTTAACCATGTGATGATTCAAGTGATAATTTATCGGAGAGTTTTATTGAAATAAAAGATAAAGAGGCACCCGTATCAAATAGTACCAAACAAGGAACATCAAAAATAGAAAATGTACCAGTAATGATATCAGGATGTGCCTCAGCTTCTGCTCGACTCATGACAAAAATCCGACCCTTCGGCCTCACCGGCCTCTTGGGGCGGGGAGTAGTAGGAGCCGTCACCTTCTTCTCCGGGCAAACATTGGCCTTGTGGCCCGGTTTGTTGCATGAAAAGCATATGATAGGATCAACGAAGCATTTACCAGGATGTGCTGGTTTCTTGCAGTTATAACACACTCGGTCTTTAGTACCTTTATTGTCGTTAAAAGCTGAAGATTGACCACCCCGGTTAGCTTGCACATTAGAAACAAATCTCCTCTTGTTTGGGTCAGAGGGAGAAGAGATAAACCTGGGTGAAGGAGTATAAGGCCTAGAAGATGGATATAAAGGCCTCTTGCCAAGATTAGAACTAGTTGCACGAGCTTTATTTTCAATGTCTTTCAGGGAATTCTCAGCCCATAAAGCATCATTGTAAATTGAAACAAAGCTGGTGGAATCCCGACGGACCATACTTTTGATTTTAGGAGAGAGCTTTTCAAGATAAAAGAAGGCTTTTTCATTGTCATCCTTCACCAATCTAGTTGCATAATGAGCCAACTCGTTGTATTTATCGGTGAAGGTCTGAACAGGAAGGCTTCCTTGCTTTAACTCAATGAATCCTTTCAACTTCTGCTGCTTAAGTTCTTGCGGATAGAATCGGGCCTCCACTAATTCCTTGAAACGTTCCCAGTCAAATCCTGGTTCAGATGAAGCGGTAGGCCCAGTCATGGACCACCATCGATCTGCTTCTCGTACTAAGAAGTGAGATGCCAGCTTCACCTTATGTTCCTTCTTAACATCATACAACGTAAAGCTTTTCTCTAACTCCCGAAACCACCCTGTAAGAGCAACTGGATCAATCTCTCCACCATAAGTGGGAGTGTTGATTCGGGTTAACTGATTAGCCACCCAAGTATAGGTGCCTGGAGTACCCTCAGGAGGCGAGGGAGGAGGAGCTTGTTGATTCTGCTGATTTTGTTGGTTTTGGAGAATTTGAGTAAGAACTAGTAAAAGAGCATCATCAATTCTTCTTGGCGGAGCCATCTTTAAAAGAGAAAATTTAATTAGTACCTATCAATTAACAATCACAAACAGACTACCACATAAAATCCTAAATCTACCCATCCTACCCATCTCTCAAGTTTATTATTTAAAGGTCAAGTGATTTTAAGTGGGGTGCACGAACGTGCGTCGGGAGCAACAAGCTCTGATACCAACTGTGACACCCTTATAAATAGCGTTAATTAAACACGTAAATTCTACAGAAAAACTGACAGGATATGTTTGTAATTGGTTCAACTAGACAAAACCTGTAATTTTTAAAAACTTTTCTAAACCATTCACAAACATCTCCAAGAGGAGGGTGCCAAAACCTGTAAATACTAACAAACTAATTTACATAACTATGCTAAAGGCAAGAAAATATAGAGATACAAACCAAAGTAAAAGAGGGAGACATATGTCCCTTCAAAATATATACACAACCAAAAGTTAAAAGATTTACTACAAAAATAGCCAAACTAGGTCCAAGGTTCTTTTGCTCACTAGCTCGCCCGTGTACCCCAACTAAGCATCATCAACCTGTCAATCGCATTTTATACAAACACGAAAGCCACAATTCAGTGGGGAGTAACTTCGAGTCCTCCTAGCCACGAAATGTCATATTTAATGTAACATGTACTGTAACATGTAAACAACATCATAAATCAATTAACTATCGAGTATTCTAACATATGACCACTAAACTGACCAAATTAAACTATCATGTGAATCATATAACAAATAGTAATCCAAACTTTATCAATTGTAACCGGCTTACATCTCACCTATTACAATTCATAAAATCACCATACAAGAAAGGGCAATATATCAAAGACAGGTATAAGTTCTTAGCACCGTCAATAGTCACTCTGTAACTCGAGTCTATACCACGACGTAGGGAAGTTAATCGAACCGGTATCTTGGCTCAGAGGTTCTATCAAAACATGGCCAAGACACAACACAACCCTAGCCTAAAATCTGCGCAGACCTAGACATGCGGATACACACCACCGCACCCAAGACCCACAATTTTTCTAAAACAAAGTGAGTACCCTAAGGAGTCCACCAAAGGGTTGGCTAGTACTTAAGCTGACCACTTACTATCAAAATAAGTAACGAGGTCATGCCCCAACTTGGATATAATCCCACCAAGTCAGGAACACAAAGGCTATTAAGCAGTGAACATATACTCGTCAAAGACTATAAAGACCTATCTATGACAAACACAACAACCTGCAAGAAATATTCAATACCCATTCTAATTCTAGCAATTTTAACAATATTAAAGGTTTCAGGGAATCTAAGGCCATTTTTTTACAATATAAGAAACTATTAAATTCAACCAACATCACATGTGAACTAAAAACTTAATAAATGGCCTAAAACAAGAAAAAGGCCGATTATCCAATTCATATAAAATTTCATCCAACCGAATTTTTACCCGCAACCCCGGATCTGCGCAGTGCAGGTTAAATTGCGGCCGACCAATCACTCAATTGATCGACATCGAATCGATCAAAGGGACTAAGGCTCGATTTTGCACAATCATCAAAACATTGCAATTATTGTTATAAGATTCATTTTGAGCCTATTCATTACAATTTCATTTTATAATCTAACCTAACATGTGTCAACTACCATAATAAGCATACTTCATCATCAAAATTTTATTTACTACTAACCTTATTCATTTCCTAAGACTACCCACATGTTACTTTTACTAAGCATATCATTAATAAACCCGAAACTACAAGTAATGCATGAAAATCCGCGAAACAAGCAACGGACCAACCCGGGCCAACCCCAAGGCAGCCGTGGGCCTGCCTGGACCTGCCGGCCTGCTGGCCGCCACCCCCATCCCTCCATTTCTCCATTTTTGTTCAGTTTAACATCGTCTGAAACATCAATTAATCATTCCTATACTAATATGTTAACTTAAACTAACAAAAGACAAGCATTAGACATGCATGCAACCCATTTTATCATGTGAAAATTTACTACTCAAACAAAAATCACAAAAACATACAAAAAGCAAAGAATGTGACGATTATTCGTCGAGTAACTCGAAATATGTTACCTTAAGCTAGAAAATGAGCAATTAGCACCTTGAATACCAAACCCTAATATACACTAGCCACTATCTTCAACAATATACGAGTCCCCAAACTCGTCTTCCAAATCTTCACCTAAATAAACAATAAAAACACAATAATAAGTATAAAAACCGAAATATGCCCAAATTCGTCTTAAATCAACATCAAGAAAACTGAAATTAAAACATACTAGGACGTAGATCTCGAAGAGAGGATTCCGAAAATATAAACTTTGCGAAAATCCGACAAGAAACGAGTGAGTTATGGTGAAATTTGGCTTAGAAAGGTAAGAAAATGGTGTATTTAGTTTAGAATAGGATAGAATGTTAAGGAAGATGAAGTTAGGTGAGAAAAATCAGAAAAAAGGAAGGGGAAAGGGAGGTGCTGCGGAAAAGGAAAGGAAAGGAGGAAGGGAGCGGGTTTTAGTCGGGATTTTACGAGTCGGTTTTGGCTCGTTTCGATAATAATTAGAACCGCTTGTCAATTGCAAATTCCAACAAGACCAAAGTTCTTAAACACGAGATTACAAGAAAATTGAATACTCATACGACCCATTTCCAAAATCGTTTGCCCAATTTTCAAAAGAGTTGACATTTTTCCCCGATATGCCCTTATTTCGAAATAAAAAGTTTTTACACGGTTTAAACTATTTTTAAACATTTCGAAACTATCAAAATAAATACTTTTCTTCAAAATATAATAAAATTATATTTCTTTGAATTATTATTACTTCAAATACATTGATATCAAATTTTACTTGATTAATAAATTACTTCCGCAATATAATAATGGTCCGAAATTACGGGGCGTTACACATTGTTTGGTACCCTCATCGTGTAATAAATCACTTGACCGACCATTTCGACCACTGTTTGGTACCCTTGGTTCTTAATACCATGACGGTTTAATCGGTGTTTCGGTGATAATATTTGGTTAATTACATTTAAAAGGTATTTTAAAACAATTTATTTCATTTCTTTACATTTTGGAAGGTATTTTAAAGCTTTTCATCATTTCTTTACATTTCCAAAATAAATGTATCAGTCACCAACACAATGTCATCCTTGGTTCTACATACCATGTCGGATTTTAACCCGAGTACAATGATGAGTATTGACTAATTATATTCAAATGAACTTAAAACAATTAGTTCATATTCATTTTTCAAAACTATTCATGTCAAGCTCATAAAGTCGAACCCGACATTGAATATCATCAAAACAATGATGATTATTCAAGTCTCGTTCCTCAAATCAACACAAATACGACCTAAACGGTCCTTTCAAACCAAAACGGGTTCAAATACCCATATTTCAACATGTTTTATAAACTTTTTTCAATGGTCAGAATGCATCTTATAACGTTGACTGGCCCGCGCCTAAACAGGCCGTTTCTTTTCCTATTTTCAAACCAGGGGAAACCCCTTACATCGCCAATAGGCTCGCGCCTTATTTGGCTTCCTGGTGTAGGGTCTGTTTGTAACACCCCTTCATACCAAGATGCCTTACCAGGACCACCCAGCCATGAAAGAGTGTTACCATCTTGATTATCCAAATCAAAAACCAATGAAATAAATCCAACAGCTGACAACTACAAAATCATAACTAAGATTCGAGACTGTGATGCTATAACTGGTGAAGACGACTCCCCCATGACCGCCCAAGATGACCAAAAGCAATACCTGTCAAGCCTGCTCACCATCCCCGAATGGATCATAGTAGATTCCATAAACAACAACAGCGAGGTCAGTACCATTCAATCAATATAAGACAAACAAACAATGTAACAGGCTGTTCATCCTCCACAGTAACTAACTACACACCGAAGTGTGTAGCCCTGCCAGATTACCCATCGCAACAGGTAATCCACTACGCCGGTAGGGGACCGCAGCCCATCCCCACCAAGTCCAGCTCATCAACGAGCTACTATCAATCCCTGTCCCTTAATGTGCAAATCCCCTCCCGTGACGGGTTCCACGGAGGGCGAACTATGGTGTGAAGCCACTCCTGCAAGTGACTCCACCACAATCACACACACCACAACATCACAACTGTCACAACACCGCAACCGTCACAACACGACCACATCACCACCGTCACCACAACACCCATACTCCGATGATCAGCAGATAACAACAATTACAAAACAAACATAATCTTAAATCAATCAATAGTAACTGAGTAGGGGAAACCCTACCTTAACAATAACAGCAATATGGAGAATCGGACAATTAGAATGGCTCCTCTACAAAGTCTTCTCCTATTCAATAATCATATAACACAATTACACATTGCACACTTCACTATTCCCTTTCCTCCAATTCATACATACAGCAACCCTTAGAATAAATCATCAATGACATGGGGATAAGGACTTACCAACGATGGAACGAGAGATTGAATGTAAGAGCTACGATGGATACACACACAGTGGGAGATTTGGGAGTGATTAGGTTATTGTAAAATGATTAGGTTTGCAAATGACGTTTTTAGAAACTGATTATCGAATATAAATCCCTAATTACTCCCGAACCTAACCGCTGAAATAATACTCGGCAGACCGGATACTCGGTCGAGTATAGGACATACTCAGCCGAGTATCCTCTACTCGGTCGAGTATTCATCATACTCGGCCGAGTATTCCTCGGTAGAAGCCAAATACAATACCTTTTTGACAATACTCGGCCGAGTAGGCTCTACTAGGTCGAGTACTTAGCTTATGAAAATCCGTAGTATTACAGCTGTTGTTTGTGGAATCTGCTGTGATCCATTCGAGGATGGTGAGCAGGCTTGACAGGTATTGCTTTTGGTGAGCTTGGGCGGTCATTGGGGAGTCGTCTTCACCAGTTATAGCATCACAGTCTCGAGTCTTAGTTATGACTTTGTAGTTGTCAGCTGTTGGATTTATTCCATTGGTTTTGGATTTGGATTTAGTTGATGTAAACATTTACACTTTTCAGTATTTATAATAAATGTGTTAGGACAGACGCTTTTGATATGTAGTAACCTCGGGTAAACGAGATGGTAACACTCTTTCATGGCTGGGTGGTCCTGGTAAGGCACCTTGGTATGAGGGGTTATTACAAAGTGGTATCAGAGCCGAAGATTCCGGCACCTAAAACAAATGAACATAATGAACTTAGGGAGTCTAAATAAAATGAACCCGAGGAGAGTAGTTTGGAGCTACAGCAAAGACTCGGAAGACGTCCCAGAATCGCAATTTAGCCCTCACTAACTCGAGCTGGTCACGGGGGGAAATGTGTTGAGAGTTGTGTCATATATGGGCATGTATGTGAAGGTCCATGGTTGGAACATATGGTGATAAGGATTGTGTATGCGGATTCGTAAAAGTATATTGAGAACTGAAACGAAGTAGAAGGAATAAATATGTGAAATTTAGTGAAACGGTTTTAGCATGTGAACGATTGACATGATTAGATGTTTATTATGTGGCATTCGAATTCCTGTTGATATATGATTGTTTGTTAGGGTAGAAAGCATGATAGGGGATACTATGTATTGTTTGTAGCTCGTTTAGCATGACTCGGCTGAGCAGGGCAGGTACTCGACCGAGTAGGGGGTATTCGGCCGAGTAACCAGGCACTCGACCGAGTGTTGTTTGGCAGTAAGTGGCAGTTGCTATTGAATGTGTTTACTCAACCAAGTATATAGGCATACTCGACCGAGTAGAGCATACTCGGCCAAGTGATGTTTTATACTCGACAGAGTATGAGTTTCGTGAATTTGATGTTTGCTACTGGAGTAGACTACTCGACCGAGTATCAGTAATACTCGACCGAGTAGTCCTTACTTGACCGAGTATTGCTGGATACTCGGCCGAGTGCTTATTTGGCGGAAGGTCACACCCATTTTGAGCCGTAGGCTTTTGTGCTTATGTTTCCTTGTTTCTTATCAGCTCAAAATACCGCCTAAAAGAACTGCCGCCCAAATTCAAGCTTCTGAGATTACCATTGATGAGATTGCTCGTATGATTGAGCAATAAGATGCTCTTCTTTACGCTCTCAAGAATGTGGGAAAGGGGAACGAGAAGCCTGTGGATGCTACTCAGCTTAGCATCATCATCGCCCGCTTCAACCCACCCACATATGAGGGAGTTGGGGAACCAAAGTTGCTTGAGAAGTGGCACCGTGAGATGGAAAGTCTCATGGAAGTGGTCAAGTGTCCGGAGGATATGATCGTTGAGCAGGTAGTATATTACCTGAGAGGTAAAGCCGTCGTGTGGTGGCAAAATGTCAAGAAGGATGCTAGAGCCTTCTACAAAGCTGAGGGTCTGGGGGCTATTCCTTGGTCAGGTTTGAAGAGCGCTATAAGGAAGCAGTTTGTGCCGGAGCATATCCGACACAAGATGATATCTGAGTTCGACTCCTTCACCATGACCGATGATATGACAGTCACCGAGTATTATCACCGGTTCCTAGAGTTGTCTCGTTATGTTGAGGAGATGCAGTTGGGACAAAGGGGTTTGGCTCTTCGTTTTGAGAGGGGTTTGTCTGCCAAGATCATGAACCGTCTACCAGCTGGAGTCGCCACTAATCTTAAGAAAGTGTACCTGAGAGCGGATCAAGCTGAGAGAATGGTAGATCTCTCAAAAGAGATTAATTAAAGACTGCTGCCGAGAAAAGGAAGGTTGACAATGGAAGCAACAATCAGTCGGGCAACCAGAAGGGTAACTCCAACCATGCCAAGGCTTTTTCTTGTGGAGCTGGTTTCTCCGAGGGATCTCGTGGTTCGGGAAAAGCTGGTGGTCGGAGTTTGAGTGATAGCTCCAACCTTACATGCTTCAACTGTGGTGGTGTAGGCCACAAGAAGCGGGATTGCACGAGTGTCAAGACCGGAGCAGGTTCAGGAGCTTATCAAGGGAATTTCTCTCGGGGGCCAACTCAGAGCTTTGCTAGCAACTGGCCGGGTGGATCATGGGAAACAGAGGTGGACATAGCAACCATGGCAGTTATAACCGCAGTGGTGGTGGAACTTATCAGCGCCAGAACAACAGTGTCACCCAGGATTCGGCAGCCAAGCCGAGTACTTCTAATGCTTCGGTCCAGGGTGGAGGGCAGAAAAGTAGTGGAAAGCTTTTCATGATGGATAAGCAGGAAGCGTAGAATGATGCACATGTAGTCACCGGTACCTTTCTCAATCATAATGTACCGTCTTTTGTTTTGTTTGACTCAGGGGCAAAACATTTTTTTGTGTCTTGTAGTCATGCTTTATCTATGGGCTTGGGGGAGTTTGAGATTGTAAAGGATGAGGTGTTCATACCTTCTGGGGAGTCTGTGTCATGTGTCAAGTTATATAAGGGAGGGTTTGAGGTGATTATCGGAATGGATTGGCTGGGTAAGTATGATGCCAAGATAGATTGTTGACAAAAGAAAGTGTCTTTAAGGGGTCCAAAGGGTATAAAGGTGTCTTATAGAGGGTTTGTTGTTAGACCTAAGTGTAAGTTCGTAGCTGTGATGACTTTAAAGTCATGTTTGAGGAAGAAGTGCCCCTTGATTCTTAGCCAAGTGAGAGATGGCCGAGTAGAGTCACAATCAGTTGATGAGATACCAGTAGTGGGAGAGTTTGATGATGTCTTTCCTGAGGAGATATTGGAGTTACCGCCAAAGAGGGATGTGGATTTCAGCGTGGAGCTCAAACCAAGAACAGGTCCTATATCTAAAGCACCATACCGTATGGCACCTAAAGAATTAGCTAAGTTGAAGAAACAGTTACATGAGTTGTTAGAAAAGGGTTATATTCGGCCATGTGTGTCACCTTGGGGAGCTCCAGTTTTGTTTTTGAAAAAGAAAGATTGGAGCATGAGGTTATGCATCGACTACAGGGAGCTTAACCGTGTCATAGTGAAGAACAAGTATCATTTGCCCAGGATTGATGACTTGTTTAATCAGCTGAGTAGAGCAGGTGTGTTTTCCAAGATTGATTTGAGGTCAGGTTATCACCAGTTGAGGATAGTAGATGAGGATATTCCAACGACAGCATTCCGATCTCGATATGGTTATTATGAGTACGTGGTGATGCCTTTTGGTTTTACCAATGCATCAGCAGCTTTCGTTTGATGAACCGGATCTTTACACCATTTTTGGATAGGTTTGTGGTTGTTTTCATCGACGACATCTTAGTTTATTCCAAGACTAAGGAAGAACATGAGGAGCACTTGAGGATGGGTTTGCAGACTCTAAGAGAGAATCAACTTTATGCCAAGCTATCTAAGTGTGAGTTCTGGTTAGAGGAGGTGGCTTTTCTGGGTCATGTGATATCTAAGAAGGGGGTGTCTGTGGATCCTAGCAAGATTGAGGCCGTGACCAAGTGGGAATCACCGAAAAGTGTTGCTGAGATTCGGAGTTTTTTAGGCCTTGTTGGCTACTACAGGAGGTTCGTGAAAGACTTTTCTACCATAGCACGGCTTATGACTGCCTTGATGAGGAAATAGACTAGATTTGTTTGGGATGAGAGTTGTGAGACGGCGTTTCAGACCTTAAAGGAACATTTAACCACAGCTCCTATTCTAGCCTTGCCAAAGGGATGTGAGAACTTTGAAGTGTATACCGACCGATGCTTCAAAGAATGGTCTAGGTTGTGTTGTGATGCAGATAGGGAAGGTTATAGCCTATGCTTCGAGGCAGTTAAAGCCCTATGAGGAGAATTACCCTACTCATGATTTGGAGCTGGGTGCAGTTGTTTTTGCTCTTAAGATTTGGAGGCAATACCTTTGCGGGGCAACCTTTAAGAAGTTTTCCGATCATAAGAGTCTAAAGTATATCTACACTCAGAAGTAGCTTAACATGCGACAGAGATGGTGGATGGAGCTGATCGGAGATTATGATATGGAGATCATCTATCATGAGGGTAAGGCTAATGTTGTTGCAGATGCCTTGAGTAGGAAGAGCGTTCATTTGCTATGTATGGCCATGTCCTTGCTGAAGCTAAGAGATGAGATGTCTCAGATGGGGATCTTTATGATAAGGAAGGGGGATACCATCGGGGATTTGACGATAGAGCCAGACTTGTATGAGAGCATCAAGAGTAAGCAAGAGCTTGATCCTAAGTTTCAGGAATGGAAGTCAAGAGCGTAGAGTGGAACAATTTCAAGATTTTCTATCCACACAGATGGGAGTGTTCACTTCGAAGGGAGATGGTGTGTTCCGGAGGATGCAGAGTTGAGGAGAGTGATCTTGTCGGAGGCTCATTGCACTCCTTATTCAGTTCACCCAGGTGGTGACAAGCTTTACAAAGACCTTAAGAAGACTTTCAGGTGGTCAAACATGAAGAGGGATGTAGCAGAGTTTGTGGCTAGATGTTTAACCTGTCAGCGGGTCAAGGGTGAGCAGAGAAGACCACAGGGTAATATTCAGTCTTTGGAAGTACCTGAGTGGAAGTGGGAGTCGATCTATATGGACTTCATTGTGGGGTTACCTAGGTCACAGAAAGGTAATAACATGATCTGGGTGATTGTTGATCGGTTAACCATGTCAGCTCACTTTGTTCCTATGAAAGATACCTGGTCTAAGATGCAGTTGGCATTGGGTTATATGAGACATGTGGTACGGTTACATGGTATACCCAAGGATATCATTTCTGATCGTAATGCGAGGTGCATATCCAAGTTTTGGTAAGAAATGCAAGAGTTGATGGGTACTACTTTGAAGATGAGTATAACTTTTCATCCGGCAACCGATGGTCAGACGGAGAGAACCATCAAGACCTTAGAGGACATGTTGAGAGCATGTGTCATGGATTTTGGGGGCAGCTGGGAGGACAAACTTGATCTGATTGAGTTTTCATACAACAACAGTTATCATACGAGTATCGGGATGGCACCTTTTGAGGCTTTGTATGGACGAAAGTTCCGAAGTCCAGTTTGTTGGGACGATAGTTCTAAGCCTGTAGTTTTAGGACCACAGCTGGTACAGGATATGGTTGAACAAGTTCAGATGATTCGGCAAAAGATGAGGGCAGCTCAAGATCGCCAGAAGAGTTATGCCGATTTGCACCGCAGAGACATAGAGTTCGCAGTAGGTGACAAGGTTCTTTTGAAAGTGTCACCTATGCGAGGGGTGATGAGGTTTGGAAAGAAAGGTAAGCTAAGTTAGAAGTTTATAGTTCATTATGAGATTTTGGACCGTAAAGGCGAGGTAGCCTACAGATTAGCTTTGCCACCGGTTTTGGATAGAGTCCATAATGTTTTTTATGTTTCACAGCTTCGGAAGTATGTAAGTGACCGGTCACATATACTTGAGGTGGAGAATATCGAGCTTGATGAGTCCTTGTCATATGCCGAGGTTCCTAAAGAGATTCTAGATCGCAAAGTCTGTAAGACAAGGAATGGTGAGACCGTCTTACTCAAGGTACTTTGGTCTAATCACAATGTGGAAGAGGCCACATGAGAACCCAAGGAAGCTATGTGAGAACGCTTTCCTAATATTTTTAATCAGGTATGATTGGTTACGGGACGTAACCATTGTCTTTTTAGGGGGGGGGTAGGAGATGGTCGTGTGTGTGTTTTGTCTTATTTTGAGTCGGGATAGTGGGTCTTGTGATGCTTTGTGTAGTTCTTTGGTGTTGATAAGTGTTCGTTGGGGAGTCTTTTTGTGTGTTGTTGTGTCTTGTTTTAGGGTAGAGTGTGAACTTCGGGACGAAGTTCTTTTTAAGGGAGGAAGACTGTAATACTACGGATTTTCATAAGCTAAGTACTCGGCCGAGTAGAGCCTACTCGGCCGAGTAGAGCCTACTCGGCCGAGTAGTGTCAAAAGTGTATTCTGTTTGGCTTCTGCCGAGGAATACTCGGCCGAGTATGATGAATACTCGACCGAGTAGAGGATACTCGGCCGAGTATGCCCTATACTCGACCGAGTATCCGGTCTGGCGGGTATTATTTCAGCGGTTAGGTTCGGGAGTAATTAGGGATTTATATATTCAATAATCAGTTTCTAAAAACGTCATTTGCAAACCTAATTATTTTACGACAACCTAATCACTCTCAAATCTCCCACTGTGTGTGTATCCATCGTAGCTCTTGCATTCAATCTCTCGTTCCATCGTCGGTAAGTCCTTATCCCCATGGCATTGATGATTTATTCTAAGGGTTGCTTTAGGTATGAATTGGGGGAAAGGGAATAGTGAATTGTGCAATGTGTAATTGTGTTATATGATTATTGTATAGGAGAAGACTTCGTAGAGGAGTCATTCTAATTGTCCGATTCTCCATATTGCTGTTATTGTTAAGGTAGGGTTTCCCCTACTCAGTTACTGTTGATTGATTTAAGATTGTGTTTGTTTTGTAATTGTTGTTATCTGTTGATCATCGGAGTATGGGTGTTGTGATGACGGTGGTGATGTGGTCGTGTTGTGACGGTTGTGGTGTTGTGACAGATGTGATGCTGTGGTGTGTGTGATTGTGGTGGAGTCACTTGCGGGAGTGGCTTCACATCCTAGTTCGCCCTCGGTGGAACCCGTCACGGGAGGGGATGTGCACATTAAGGGACAGGGATTGATAGTCGCTCGTTGATGAGCTGGACTTGGTGGGGATGGGCTGCAGTCCCCCAGCGGCGGAGTGGATTACCTGTTGCGATGGGTAATCCGGCAGGGCTATACACTTCGGTGTGTCGTCAGTTACTGTGGAGGATGATCAACCGGTTACATTTTTTGTTTGTCATATATTGATTGAATGGTACTGACCTCGTTGTTGTTGTTGTTTGTGGAATCTGCTGTGATCCATTCGGGGATGGTGAGCAGGCTTGACAGGTATTGCTTTTGGTGAGCTTGGGCGGTCATGGGGGAGTCATCTTCACCAGTTATAGCATCACAGTCTCGAGTCTTAGTTATGACTTTGTAGTTGTCAGCTGTTGGATTTATTTCATTGGTTTTGGATTTGGATTTAGTTGATGTAAACATTTACACTTTTCAGTATTTCTAATAAATGTGTTAGGACAAACGCTTTTGATATGTACTAACCTCGGGTAACCGAGATGGTAACACACTTTCATGGTTGGGTGGTCCTGGTAAGGCACCTTGGTATGAGGGGGTGTTACACTGTTCCCTTTCCAGCATTAGTCTAGGACGATCCCGACTCCGGTTAACCCGGATATAGGACGGATCAGGTGTCTAATTTGCTCATTCAAAAATCATATTTGCAAAATGCCTTACTAAGACAAATGGATCGCGTTGTGGACCATAAACCTAACTCGGTAAATGGATGTTTAATTTCCGTCTTGCATGCAAATCAATCATAAATCCAACTCGACATCTTATACTTGATACTTGGATTAAATCAACCGACTTAGAAAGCTCTCACATGTTAGGTTTAAATTATTGGATGCACATTCATGGATTTAAACCGTTTTATCAACTTTTGGATTCAACCAACCAAGATTGATCAGTAGAGGCCGCTACCGCGGGCGGGATTGGGTGTCGGATTAAAGGGCTTCCCAATACGTACCTTCACCTCTTACTCAGAAACTTTGGATAGTGGACGACCTTATCCAGGGCATACGAGAGTCATTCAAGAGAATGCTAAAGAGGGACGATTCCTTATATTTAGTACCTATGTCAAACACTTCTTTGTGCTTTGTTTGACCGAGGTATAAAGTGGATTCGAACGGGTTCCAAGCATCCCACAAATGCTTGGTCGCGACTCCGAACATCTCTAATCGTTTCGAGATCCTTACCGAGACGAAACCGACCGATCTAAAACGATCAGGTCGAAAGCATATTTTTACGCCGCCGAGCGTGGCTTTCAAGAGACCGCTGCCATTGTCCATAGATCGGCTGGGCATATGCAGGTTGGCCCACGTGCACAGCGGGTTCCATAGAGGGCAAATTAAGGGCGTGAAGCCACTCCCGCAAGAGACTCCACTCAGCCGAGGATGCACCTCGTGAACCACAGAAAAACAATCACAATCAACCACGGCCAGCAACAACTAATCCACACCACCAACAACGACACTAAACTAATTATACAACAACAATAGACACTCTAGACCACCAACAGTACTGAGTAGGAAAACCTACCTTTAGCAAACCGCAGCGATTCCGCGTACGACCATAAGATAACAAGCAACCAACATAACCATTTATAACAACTAGCATAACCATCTATTACGACCACTATAACCACAACTGAAATCAAGGGAGACGATGACGATGATGAAAACATACCTATACAAAGCAATTCGGCGTAAAGACCGCTACCCGACTCAAGCATCCCATCCCGAAGGTGTGACCACTCTCAAAGGCTTCAAGGAAATGAACCATGGTGAAGGAGAAGTGATATGACGGCATCTAAGTTTAGGAAGAAAGGTGGAGAAATGATTTGGGTTTCACGATTTCACGATTTATAATTCCCCGCTGAACTCCCGTTACTCGATCGAGAAAACAACTTACTCGATCGACTGAAATCTACTACATCGAGGGACTAAGTTACTCGATCGAGTAGCCTCCGCTAGATCGAGTATCTAAGACCTCAAAGGGTCAAACCGTCACAAGGTCAGCTCGTTAGTTTTCCTAAGGTCTAGATAGGCGTCGAAGGTCAGTCAACGACGGTCAACGGGTCTCTAAAAGGACGAGTATTACAGTCTTCCCCCCTTAAAAAGAACATCGTCCCCGAAGTTCAACTCAACCTTCCCCACGACACAGGTAAAAGAAATTAAGGCAATCTACATCTATCCAATCTGACGAGGACGAGTACAACCGTTCATGAGTGCCACCCTGATATTAATGCTCACTAACCATCATCATCATCAACTACCTTAGCACACATCACTCAACACGACTTTCTGTTTTTCGTCAAACATATATTATATACGAGGACAAACCAACACAACCATTACTTCAACTTATCTCATATCATTACTCAAGTATGAACCAACATGACTATCTGTTTATTCCTCCATCAATTACCTATCAACCACCATTAGTTGTCAATCACCCAAAAGCAGTGAATTATCAATCACTTACACACAAACAAAATAGCATTCATTTTAAGTTAACACTTTTAAATAATTTCTATTACTCCACCATGCAACCACAATTCAATTATTTAACAACTACCACAATTCAATTATTTAACAACTTTGTATACAATTACTTTGAAACGAAATACAACAACTTGACAATTTAATCAACAATTGCCAACAACTATGCAACAATCATTAACAACTATTCAAACAACTACTCAACATACTATGAGATTGTCATAACTCTGTCATTTTTCCCATGCGATTACTCTTCCCCTCTTAAAAGGAACTTTGTCCCCAAAGTTCACCTTCAACACAACTATAACTATTACACAAGGCGATAACTTTTATTCCATATTAACATTACGAACAAATTATACTGTACGTTGAGACTCACAACGACCATGATACTTCCTTGACATTACTTAGATATGACTCTTTTATATGAAAACCATCGAAAAAGTGAACGACACAGTTACACACTTTGTCATCCTATTATCATACATGACATCAATTAGTTTCTTATGTAACCATCCAAAATATGCAACAAGATTATAACTTCCATTCGACATATTACTTGCGGTAATTTAGTTTATGATCTCAACAAGGGTGAAAGCAATAGACCATGTGTATATCGTAAAATCGTACTTAAAACACAACCACGTGACCACCAACAATAAGAAAGGAACACATTATCAACGAAGTACACAAGCATGAAGACCCAAACCAAATTTAGAATGAAATAACCATCATACAGAGGCACTCGATCGAGCTAGGGTGTTCCTCGATCGACTTGATGTTACTCGATCGAGTTCATAACCTACTCGATCGAGTACGTCGAGATCAGAGAGCACTTCTAAATCACCCTTGCAGTTACTCGGTCGAGTGAGGGGCACTCGATCGAGTAGCCACAGGTCGAAGTCCACCCAATAATCACTTTGCAAAACCAAAGAAACATATATAAGTCGGAATTTCATTCCCGACACCAACTACCTGCATAACAATTACCAAAATCATCCAAAATACGGCCTTATGGCCAAATAAAAACCAAAGTGCGTCAAAGCATCAACCAACCAAGTTCTAGCTACAATAAATCCATGAGATAATATATATATATATATATATATATATATATATATATATATATATATATATATATATATATATATATATATATATATATATATATATATATATATATATATATATATATATATATATATCAAACAAAGAAAGGGCATCACTCCAAGACCGGCTCCTCCATCACCTCATATCCATTACCTCCACCAAATGTACCAGCTCCTCCAGTCTCCTCGCCTGTGATAGCGCCTATGCCTGCATCTGCCTCCACTCGCAAAGGTGCCAAGCAATCGAAGGGGTAACTCTAAGGCTCTCCCCAAGTAGTCTGATCCACCCCAAAAGAGTGAAAGACCCCGCTGTCATCACCAACACCTCTCCACCACACCGGTTGGGCCGAGGCGGTCCCGATGCCCTGCACATTCGCCATCTCGTGTAGGTTGATACGTGCATTTTGTATAGCCTTTTTAGCCTATTTTAGCACGTATTTATATGTACTTTCGTACTGTTTATATTGCATTTTGCCCCCGAATTGGCTACTTTGGTTCGTTTTGTCCGTTTTGTAGAAATGAACGCGAAAGTAGTGGAATCGTACCATTTTCGTCCTTTTTGCATGCATTTTGAGGGGACGGGATTTTATAGAGTGAGGTATTGCATTGGGATGCATGAAGGAATGGTCTACGAGGCAGTCGGTCATGAGTTTGAGCTGATTTGAAGGAAGAATACTCGATCGAGCTATTTTATCACTCGATCGAGTGGTTTCTATGGCTCGATTTAGTCGATCGAGAAGTTTTATACTCGATCAAGAAGTGCTGGAAATTGAGGTTGCTCGATCAAGTAAAAATTTTACTCGATCGAGTAGATTATCTGAAGAAATGCTCGAGTAAATAGGTTAGGTGAATTAATTGTGAGACTCTGTCACCATAGCAATATAATTGTATTTACCAACTTAGTTGAGTGCGCGCTTCTTAGTCACCCTTTTAATCTGGTTAAATTTAATCCTGGATCGGAAGATCGGACTAAATAGACCTGCTATGAATAGTAGACTACCCTGACGAGGACGGAAGTTAAGTTAGTGGTAATTTAGGATAAAAAGTGGACCGGAAGGACCTTTCCATATCCGTCTCGCATTAATTTATCTAAGTTGTTTACAGTTGAGTCACTGGACTACCGTAGTGAACCGAAATCCAAACATGCCCCTTCTCTATTGATAGTTTATCACCCTTTTTCTGCCTTATTGCTCTTTCCTTGCTGCTCTTTCTTTTAAAGCCTTAATTAGTTTAGAAAATAAATTATAAACACCCTCCCTCCCCATTTGTGACCAAATAGACGAACTTTTACAGATATCTTGCCTCTCTGTGGAGATTGACCTGACTTCCCTAGCAATATAGTTAGTTTTGTTAGTTATTTTTGATAGGTACACGACAGCCCTGTCAAATTTTGGCGCCGTTGTCGGGGAGGCAATTGCCCTATCTGTCTTTGTTGCATTTGTTTTATCCGTCTCAGGGAATTTTTATTCCTTGAGGCAGTTCTTATTCATTTTCCTTCAGTGTTGTGTATGCCCAGGTCACACAGGTTTGAGTTAGTTTCAACTGATTCTGAGCTAGTGAGACTGTTCAGGCATAGACTCCGTCTGCAAAGAGAATCACGAAAGGAAGAGTTGAGTACTTTCGAACCAGAGCTTCAGCATTTCCTTTTTACAAAAAATCCATCTTTCGAAGAAGATACTACCAGTTCTGTACGCCAACCAGTAAAGATGCCGAACATTGCTAGTCATTCGGAGCCTAAAGCATCATCAATTCCAAAGGGTTTCAATCTACAGACTGAGGATGGGAATACTTTTGACATCCGACCTTCCTATATCAATCTGGTGGAGAGAAATCTCTTTAGAGGTGTTGCAGGTGAAGACCCGAGGAAGCATATGAAGGTCTTTACGGACTACTGTTCTACTATCCCCGCCACAAAGGGGATAACTCAAGACAAGATTAAGGAGGTTCTGTTTCCTTTTTCTTTGACTGACTCAGCCAGGGAGTGGCTGACTGATTTGGGCCGCACAGCCGCGGGGGTCACAGACTGGGAGACCCTTGCTCTTGCTTTTTATAAGACATATTTCCCTCCGCAGCGCACTAATCAGCTGAGGGCCAAGATCACCAGTTTCAAGCAAGCACCTGATGAAACTTTCTATGAAGCATGGTGTCGTTTCAAGAGGTTGGTGAGGTCTATTCCTCACCATGGTTTTGATCCGTGGTTCCTCTCCAATTAGGTCTACAATGTGCTATACGGTGATCACAGAGCCATACTTGATCCATCATCCAACGGAAGATTTCAAAAGAACACCGACGATGATAAGGGATGGGATCTTATTGAAGAGATGGCGACCCAGTGTGCTGAGTAAGGAAACCCGAGGGATGTTATTAGAACAGTTCATGTAGTCGATAAGCAAGTTGTAGCTCAGTTGGAAGCCATGAATGTAAGATTTGATAAGTTGGAGTTGCATTCTGTTGGGGAGCCTAATACGGTCCATATGCTTACTAGAGGAGAGACTATCACATGTGAGAGGTGTGGGAGCAACGACGGTCACACTGCTGTTGGCTGTCTTACGGAGAAGGAACATGTCCTTGCTTTTCAACAATACAGGCAAGGAGGGGGTTCCTACTATAACAACCAAGGGGCAGTCCATCCCAATTTGAGGTGGACAAGTCAAAATGTGCTCAATCCTACCCCTCCTCCTCCGCAGCAGCAGCCATATGTCCCTCTTCATAAGGCTCAACAAGGCTTTTAGAAGCCTCCTTCCTTTCCTACACCTAATCAAAGTGCATCATCTTCTGGTGGGATAAGTGAGCTAGGTGAGTTGAAGACGATGTTGCAGTCTTTGACAAAGAAGTGGCAGCTGAGTGATCAACAAAAAGATGCATCTATCAAGGCACTGGAAACTCAAGTTGCCCAGTTAGCCGCGACCAGTCCACACGGAAACCGGGACATTTACCGTCACAAGCTGATAAGAATCCACATGAGACGGTAAATTTAATTAATTTGAGGAGTGGTCGGTCATATGAAGGACCGAAATCAGACCAGGGGAAGGAAATTATTGCTGATGAACAGTGTTCTGTTCAAGAAAAAGAGCTGACGACAAAGAAAGTACTCGATCGACTAATTCTGGGGGTCGATCGACGGATTTTGCTGAAGAAAGGACTCGATCGAGTAAAATTTCTACTCGATCGAGTGATCAGGAAAAAGATTCTACTGGATCGAATGAAATTTTTGGTTGATCGAGTGATTTTGTTGTAGAATCAGCTCGATCGAATGGTATTTCTGGTCGATCGAGTAGTGTAGATAAAGAACAATCCGATCGAGAGCCTGCTAGTGCTCGATCGAGTGAAACATCGCCTGAAAGACCTCGTTCGAGAGGAAAGAAGCATTCAAAGGATTTGGAGCTTGATCCGGCTGATACATTGGAAGAGAGGAACAAAGGGCTCGAGATACCCATCACGGTGCCCTACCCGAGGCGTTTGCAAAGTACTAAAGCCAATCAACAATTCGGCAAATTTGATGAACTCCTGAAAAGCATGCAAGTCACTGTGCCATTCGCCAAACTGCTGACACAGGTACCCTCTTACCTTAAATTTATGAAAGAAATTTTATCGCATAAGAGGCACATTAACGACCATGAGACGGTAGCTTTGACCGAGGTGGGGACGGCCCTAGTTCAGAATAAGTTACCTCCCAAACAGTTAGACCTTGGTAGTTTTTCGATTCCGTGTCATATTGGTACCCATTTTATTGATAACGCGTTTTGCGATCTTGTCGCTAGCGTGAGTGTCTTACCGCTGTCTCTGGCTAAGATACTTGGTTTGACCAAGTTTAATTGCACAAACATGACTGTTCAGATGGCCGACCATAGCATATCACGGCCTCTAGGTGTCATAGAAGACATACCTGTTAAAATCGGGAGGTTCTTTATTCCCTTTGACTTCGTTGTACTTGACATCCCCGAAGATGCCCATACCCCTATTATTTTAGGGAGGCCATTTTTATTCACTGCCCGTGCAGTAATAGACATCGGGGGCAAGACATTGACTATTCAGGTTGGGGACCAAGAATTGATCTTCCATCAGTCTAAGTTCCGAAGAGCCCCCATGAAACCTCAGCCTTGCAATTCCCTCTCTTCTATTGACCCTCCTTTTGACACTCCAAACGAGGATTTGGAATATTGTGCTGCTATTGTGACCCCTCCGCCTCAGGTTGAGAACAAAAAGGAGGAAAGTTCGTCTATTTTCCTTGCTGCAGGTACAGATGAAAATAATGTAGGAGCTGTCAAAGGGTATTGTGCAATCAATGTCAGTCAAAGTGGGAGTGACGATGTCAAAGCCGGTGAGAAAGGAGTAAGGATGAGAAAATTTCGCGCGTACGTGGACGTCAACTATTCTCCTCCTAATGATTCAAATGCAAGCTCGTGGAAATTGAAGAGGACGATTAGTGTTGTTGAGATGACGTCCTCCAGTCAGGAGCCCTCCGAGGGGCTATTGAATTGCTTCGAGAAGTGAGCGGAGAAATGCCCCATGTAATAAATTGTAAAAACAACTTTTAAATTTTCCGTTGAATTTTATTTATTGCTTTTAATTAGGAAATTAGAATTTAGACATTTTTAGCGTAGATTAGAGACTATAGACTGTTACTTTACGTATTTGGTATTTTGGTATATTTTTGCGAGTGTTTTTATGCAGGTTTGGGGAATTATACGCAAACTCAAAGGAATTATAAGCAAATTCAAGAGCTTACACGAGAAAAAGAGCTCGATCGAGTACTTTTTGTACTCGATCGAGTGGAATTGTTCGATCAAATGGTTTTCAGCTACTCGATCGACTAAAGCTTAAAAAGGGAGTTCTCGATCGAGTAACTTTTTACTCGATAGAGTGGATAAATGCAAGAAGTTCTCGATCGAGCAGTTCTAAATCACTCGATCGAGTGAATTTGGAAATTACACGCAGGGAGTCTCTTTAACTCCCTCTTTTGTTTTATTTCTTTCATTTCCTCTTCATTATTTCGACCCCCTTCCATATTTGCGATCAAAAAACCCCAATTCCTCCATTTTTCTTGCCCATTTGCCAAATACACCACCTACATTGTGTTTATTGTTAATTAATCGTCCATTGCCCTCTATTTTCCCCTTGATTATTGTTATTTTACACGGTCAATTAAGGGTATTAGGGTTTGCGATTTTTCGATCACAAAATCGCCTTTGTTGCTTGTTGATTGTCGATTAATTGTTATTTGTAGGTTCCTAATCATCAAGTAAGTAATTCCTACACTTCTTTGCATTATAATTTCATTAATTTTGCCTTTTATGAAGTGAATTAGGAATTAGGGTTTCGATTTTCCGTTATGGGTCGAAATTTTCGACTATAATTTTGATTCAATACTTCATTTGTCTTACTTGATGCTTAATTCCCTTGCCTCATTGATATTTACTTGTTTAATTCGAATTTTACAAGAAATATGCAATTAGGGCTAATTACAGTCGAAATTTTCGACTGTAAACTGGGTTTTGCTGCTGCCATATGCTTAATTCGCCTTAGTTGTTGCTTCATATGCTGCCATTGATGCCTTCTACCCTTCCCCTATCGCTGTTTACTTGTTACCATTCGAATTTTTGAGGAAACTTTGGGAATTTTTGGGCTGTAGGTCGAATTTTTTCGACTGTTAGGGAATTTTAATGCTGATTTCACGTTGTTTTTCCTGCTGTTAAACTGCTGTCTCTGATCAAATTCCCCTGCCAAATTTGTTTAGGATGGATTCTAGCTCGATTCCCTCTTCGAGCTCTGCTGCCAGTCCGTCCCTGTCTCTGTCTGAGACGGTAGTCCCTACTGCTACTATCGTCTCCGCACCTACCAGTACCTCTGTTTTTCTAGTCTCTGCTGCTGGTATGGTTTTTACTGCTGCTAGCCCTGTTTAAGCCACCAACTTAGTCACAGCCACTACTATGGCTACCACGGCTTCTAGTCTTTCTTCTTCAGTTGCGGTTACAACTACAGCCACAACCTCTACTTACTTCCCCAATTTTCTGGCTGGTTTGGGGAAATTCGTGTTTTGTATGTTTATTCTCGCTCTTTAAATTAGTTTGTCTCCTTTTTATTTTATTATTTTTCATTCTTTATTGGTTGTATATTCCCGTTCCCCTGTATATATCTGTTGGTGTATGCTGGAGGACAACGAGAGCGTTGTCCGTTTTGGTTTGGGGAGGGTATTGCATTCTTTTGAGTCTGCATTTGCATTTGTTTTGCATTCACGTTTATTTATTTCAGCTTGCATTTTTTATTTATTTCATTGAATATTCAAAAAAAAAATATTAGAAAATTTCAAAAAATTCAAAAATATTCACGTTTATTTTCGCATATAGGCTGAGTCGAAACGGTTGATTTTCGTGATGATATTGCACTATAACTTGTCATTTTACTTGAGCCTTGCACTTCTATTGATGGTTATTAGCTTTGTTATACGCATAGTCTACGAGGTTTTGTTCAAATATAGCTGACTGTTTAGACTTGACCTGATAAATTGGCAACCTACTTTACGATTTCTGAGGTTTAGAGCCGATAACTGGTGACATTCATGACCAGTTCATTAGGAATTGAGAGTAGTACTCCTTGCATAGCATGTTCATCATTTTTGCACTTTTATGACATTCGATTTCTTGTCAAATGCACACATTCGGGTTTGTGGTCGGTGTCACATGCAGGGAGGTGCTTGCAATTTTTCCCCTTCTCTTATATTTTTCACCCATTTAGCTCCACTTAAGCCAAAACTTGCCTTTTTGACCCATTAGCTACATCCCAAACTGAGCCTGCATAGTCAAGCTAGTTTAGTATGTTCTTTTGTGGTATGATTTTCCGTCTGCAGTTTGGTTCGTATCATTTGATTGGAGTTGATGAAAATAGAGGAAGGAGAAAAAGAAAAGAAAAAAAAGAATTGAAAAAAAAAAGAGAAAAACGTGAAAAGAAGAAAAAAAATGAAAAAAATGAAAAAAAAAGTGTGTGATTCACGTGAAATAGAAAGAAAAAAAGAGTTGAAAAAAAATATTTGATATGTTTTAGTTGATTCATTTAGACGGTGTTAAAAAAGGAAAGTTTGTGACCGTCTAACTCCTCCATTTTTATTCCATATTTTTGAGGAGATTGTGTATGTGATTAGTGAGTTGTGTGCCAAATAAAGGGCACTTGTACTTTATTTTTCAGTGGGCTGAGAATTGAATGGTCTTATATGGTCCTGTTTAGGAACTAGCTTGACGCTTTTACCTCCATATTACCATAACTTGTTTTTCCTTTTCTCACTTGACCTCATTACTCCCATATCATTTGTAAGCCCTCGGCTGTGACGGACATTAATAGTTGGAGTGTGTGCATTAGTACTTGAATTGTCTTTCATTTCTGTTGCATGCATGCTATGTAGGTCATGATTAGGTGAGTGGATTTCTCTTTCTCTCTTTTACATATAACATTCACCATTTGCTTCATGAGAGAAGAGTGACCACGTGAGAGTCCGATTTTGTTGGTCTTGCAAGGTCGATAGGTTGGCTATATTTCTGAACAGCTTATAACTCGTTTGCGTATTGACTGCTTAGCTATGACTGTTAATTTTTGTTGCATTAATTTGGTTAAAGTAGACAAGCTAAGCTAGCTCTGTGTTTTCATTTCCGTTCCATTAGTCGCATTTTAGTTTACTCGAGGACGAATAAAGGTTCGGTTTTACCATGACCCTCATAATGTCAAAAATATGGGCTAAAAATTTCGAATTAATTTAGAAAAAAATATAGTTGTGATTTATCGGTTTTATCAAATAAAATGCCTAAAGCATATGAAAATTAATCTAATCAATTTACTAATCTTACATCTGACATGCAAGACATAAATGCAATCTAAAATAATTTTCTCATGCCATGAAAATTAATTTAGCTATTTTTGCTTATACAATCTCGATTTAATCCAATTTTAACCATTAAAATCATAAATCATGCAAAATTAATCGAATGTAATCTCAAATTTTACATATTATAAGTAAAATATCCATGTGAGATGATATTAAAATTTCATGGTCATATTCAAAGTTTAACTATTTTTAGTTAATAAACCACCATTTTCCTCACTAAAATGTTATTATTATACCAAAAATCATAAAAATGATCAATAAACTTCCATAAACCATCTAAAATGACCTAAAATATTTTAGGACCAGAATGTATACATGCATCCAAAATATCGTGCATTTCTCATTTTTACACAAATTTTCCGGTTTTTATATTAGTCATCTAATAACTCGTAAAAAACCTATAAAACGATTTGCACGCAACAACCAAAGCTCTTCATACCAATTGTTAGGTTCTTTAACTCTCTTATTAGATATCCTTAATAAAGATCTAAGTTACTAATTAATTTAGATGTTGTGGATCTAGTTACATGCAAACAAAAATTAACAATAAAAAGGAGAAGACAATTTTCCTTACACTTGTATGAAACAAAAATGGGCACAAGGTTGGACTCCTTCCAGCCTTGTTCTTGAGCTATGAATAAAAAGGATGATCCTCCAAAGTTTCAAAGTAGAAACTCTCCTATCAATTGCACCCAAGATTTTACCCAAATGATTCTTAATAATATTAACTAGATACTGTTAAGAATTTAATCCCTTAATATTATCATTATTACGACTCTAGGATTGTAATAATACTAATTTGTTTGTGTGAGAATTTTTAGAGAGAAGCATGCAAAAACTGGAACTAGAAAAATGAGCAACAAATTGCTCTTTTAAGAGCACAAAACCGGCACCCCCATAGCCTTAGTGGGCAATTACTTTTTCTTATTTTATTATGTATGCAAATGTAGGCAATGAGTATATTAGAGTAGGTTGTGTCATAATAATGCAATTAGGGGAATCATTACATGCAAGTGGTTGATTAAAGAAAAGACAAAAATAAAATGTTGTCCAACAACATATTATTTTCGGCCAACATGAGATAAAATGGACCACTTTGATTTTGTTAATGTTTGTCACACAAATACAAGAATCATATGCTTATTTATCTTACATAAATATGCATTAGTTTGATCATATAACAATTATATAATCTAAACTAATAATTAATATACACTTAACTCTTAAGAGATAATTATGTCATTATATTAAAATATAATGAGTCTAATAATGTCCAATTTAATAAATTTATAACCCTTTGTAAATATAATCAACAAATAACCTCTACCTCTAAAAATACAATACCTCGATTAATTTAATAAATTAACGCTTAATTATTAAATTAAATCTTATTTAATCACATTACAATAAGATATAAAATTTCATTAGTCAATCATCGCATAATTGAATAATAAACTTGCGTTGACTCGAGTTTTAAACTCGACCTCAACAAACTCACGCAACTAAATACATTTGATCAGAAATATTTGAGTTCCATCCTATAGGTGTGACCTTAAGGGATCAACTGATCACCACCGTCAAACGACAGTAACGTCAAACTCTAGGCAGCAATTCGTTACCGATAAATGTTGATCATTTGACTATATAATGTATCGTCCCTTATGTATTCTTATCATGAGATTTAAATATGTGATCGTACTATTGTTGAGGACACATACTCCAACAGCATAATCACTAGCATTACACATAATCTCAAACGGAAGCTCCCAGTCGGGAGGATGGATAATCGGGGCTGAGATTAAGGCCTGTTTCAACTTGTCAAAAGCAGAAAGACATTCATCAGTAAAAACAAACGGGGCATCCTTTAGTAACAACTGTGTAAGTGGTTTAGCAATTTTAGAAAAGTCCTTGATGAACCAGCGATAAAAGCCATCACGTCCAAGGAAACTCCTCACTCCTTTAACATTAACGGGAGGAGGTAATTGCTTGATCACTTGCACTTTTGATTTATCGACCTTGATGCCCCTATCAGAAACTAAGTGCCCTAAGACAACTCACTCGTTGACCATAAAGTGACACTTTTCCCATTTAAGCACAAGATTAACTTTAATGCAGCGCTGCAACACTTTATCAAGGTTAGACAAACATTTATCAAAATCACTCCCATAGATGCTGAAATCGTCCATAAAGACCTCCATAATAGACACTATATACTCAGAAAATATCCCCATCATACACCTTTGAAAGGTAGCTGGGGCATTGCACAAACCAAAAGGCATTCTACGATAAGCAAAAACTCCCGGAGGGCAAGTAAAAGTAGTTTTTTCCTGATCATCCGGATGAATAGGGATCTGAAAGAACACTGAGTATCCATCTAAATAACAGAAAAACTTATGAGAGGCTAACCTTTCTACCATCTAATCAATAAAAGGAAGGGGGAAATGATCTTTCTTTGTGGCGGCATTCAGTTGTCTATAGTCTATATGAAAGATCATAGATCCTAATTAGACTCTCTAATTAAAAATCAAATTATCTTATAATTTGTGTTTATGTAATCTATGTAACATGCATGCAATATAAAAGCATATTAATATAAAAGAAAAGGAAAACAATTTTCCTTTCATTGAGAAATGGTAGTATTTGGGCACAACCAAGATCACCCATCTTGGTTGTTCTTGAGCTTAAAATAAATGGCAAGATCCTCCATCTTCAAGTGTCCAAAATAGAACACCTCCTTCCTTAAGCACCCAAGAACTTACCCCACAACCTTACAAATATTAACTAGATATTATATAAGATTACCCTTGATAATATGTAAATATTACTAACAATCTTAGTAACAATTTTTGTTTAATAACAACTTAGTAAAAATGCTTATATTAATTTTAGAGAGAAAAGACCAACAACTTCATTCACATGCAAAATACACAAAAATGAAGTAGTGTGTAAAAATGAACAATTGTTGGTCTATATAGAGGAGGAAAACCGGTGGGAGTAGGTGGAGTGAGGGAGTGTACATGTTTTATTTTTGTCCAATCTTATATCACATATAAATGATCATAAGATGACTTATGGAAGAAAAACAAGCAAAGTGAAATGATTATGTTTATAATCATCCACTACACTCTATTTACACGGTTCAATGTCCCATTTACGGGTCCATTTTGGTTCTTATATTTGTCGCACAAATACGTGTAAATTTTACTTTAAACATCAATTTATGTTTAAATACTTCCCGATTGATATCGTCTAAAACACTCCGTAAATATACGTGTACAGCAACACATATATTTTACGTACCAATGCTAATCACATTAGTGAATTAGTACTAATTTAATAATTAACTGCTTAATCATTAATTCCCGTCTCAAATAATTTATTATTCAATTATCGCATAATTAAATAATAATTTCCGTACCTCGAGTTTATAACTCAATATCTCTCTAAATTAATTAATCAACAAACTCTTAGTCAATTTATCAAGGGACTAATTAAACTATATCCGATAAAATTAATTACCTTTCGTGTTGGGGTTCGTTTCTTTAGGTGTGACAGAAAGGGATCAGTTGAACACCGCCGTCTCACGACAGTAACGTCAAACCCTAGTTTGCCAACCTTTACCAATATACGTTGATCAGCTGACTAGTATTGCCAATGAATATCCCATGCATATTCCTTAATGAGATTTAATAATATTATCACGCACTATTGTGGAGGACAAAACTCCATCAATCTCCCACTTGTCCGAGACAAGTTGTACGACGATTATAACACAAAATTGTGTATAACTCCTTATCCTAACAATATCTTGCTTATACTCTACAAGGATGTGTTACCGATTCTCTTGTCCATTTTAACAACAATATCCCACTCAATGCAAGGTGTCTTTCTGGTCGTACTTGCACATGAAGATATCGTGAGTGGTTTTCTCGATCAGGAGTGTGACTACCTGACCGGAAAAATCTCCCACAGATTACTTCCGAGCGTGGCCACGCATTTGTTGTCATAACTACTCGAGTGGCCTTGAGATGTTTAAACCCAATGTGAGTGGAAAATTCCTGTCTGCCCTATCTATCCTATTGCACAATATAGATCACCATGACCCAGTAGATGTCCTTTGGCCCCTCTTTCACGGCACGACCTAGGACAAAAACCATGGTCACTCGGAAACTGCATTTGCTCAGATAATACTCTCCAATTTAAAGAATCGACTCATAGGAATATCATAGAAGTCCCTGCCACGACCTGGCATCTGTAATAGATCTAAGGGACTCTATAAATGTCACTGCTCGGCAAAGTGTCGCACAGTTTGCGTATGTAAACGACTAGTCATCCATATGACCTTATGGTGTTGAACCTACCATCAATCGTCTTACAATCTAGTCACTCCGAGACGTCACCTCATTAAGTGACTAGGGGCTAATACAATGTTCATCCTATTCACTTGAATTGGGATTCAACATTGTCTCCACAACTAATTCGAATAAACAAGGTATTCAATATTTTCAGTCAAACTGAATAATTGAGTTCTTAAAGAGACTCAAACAATGAATGTGATCATGACTTACGTAAACATTAATACTCTATCCAATATTTACATAATGATCTTTAGCAATTAACGTATACTCCTCGATCACATTGAGATGACATAACCATCATGTCTACCTTATGCCAACGGCTTTGGTTAGAGGATTAGCAACAGTTGCATCACTCTAATTTCCATTGCTATTTTCCTTTGTTCTATGCAATCTTTTCATCACATAGAGCCTTTCTAAGTACATGTCTAAAAAAGTTTTAGGCTCTGATTCTAAAGCTAGTCAAACACTCCCACTGTTTTCACAGTCTCTCAGGAGACGATATTCGGCTAACACAACTACTCTAGTTCCATTAAATTCTGGATATCAACTATCTCTTTTACAACATCGTATGTTGTAATGTACTTAGCTTTCGTTCATGATTTGTACGTATAACACTTATACATACACATCCTTCATATGACATCTTTTATGTATTACTCCTCATACATATCAGCTTTATACATGTATAACTTCTTATACATATATGTATAACTTCTTATACATATTATTCTTTATGCACATAACTCTTTTACATGCTAACCATTCCTTAATAAGGCCCATAAAATCTTATAAGCATAGGAATGTTATCGTGTAACCCTTTTACACGAAATCATAAATTCCTCCAAACTACAGGAGTAAATCCTCAGTGCTTCTCAAGTACTCAAGGATGCTCTTGATAATCATCTAGTGACACTCACTAGTAAATGATTGGTAATAACTTCTCATATTCTCAACATGATAAGTCCCGATGAGAGAAGCTTTTAGCATATTTAATAGATCCTACAGTGGAAGCACAAGAGATCATATTAATTATTCAACAACTTGAACGAGTCAAGAATCTTATCACATAAGTCTCTTGACTATAAAGCTAATATCCATGGAGTGAAGGAAAAGTAGATCTATGTACTCAACATATTCATATATGTTTTATTTTAATTTGTCATAAAATTAAATGGTGGATCTTATGCATGCAAACTAGTAAACAATTTAAAGAAGAATTCATCATCTTACATAGGATGTTTCGGTTTTATGGGCACAAGTGAGTTCACCTACTCACTTGATCTTGAGCTTTCCTTATGGATGAACAAGATTCAAGTATAGAATCCCTCCCAAAAGCATATACCCAAGGAATCTCTTAATAACTTATATATTTATGATCTAGTAATGATATAAGTTTTTACTATAAAATTGACACAAATAAATTGTATTTTTACTCTTGAAAATTTCGGTCAAGAGGTGGAATTTTGTGAGATTTTATTTCTCTAGAATTTTACAAATTGTAGAGAGTTTCTAATTTTCTTACTCTAGAAAATTTTTATCCAAAAATGATGAATGAATGTTGAAAAGAAAAACTCTCTTTTGTTTTCTCATATGGTTGGCCGAAAAAGGCCTTGGGTAGTATGCCCAATGCTTTTTATTTTTGCTCTTCTCAAAAGCTTAGGTTTGCATGGCTACTTGTTAGCTTCCATCATTGTGTTTTCCACTTAACAATTAACACAATTTTATTCCACTAACTCCCTCCATAATTTCGGTACATTCAATATAAAATGGATGGTCCATTTTATTTTGTCATTTGTTAATTGTAACATATGTGACATGTTACTTGACATATGAAATTGTAATGTATTTTTAACATATTAAAAATCAACATACTCATAAAATATGTCATATACAAAATCGACTAGTAATTCGTAATTACTTGTACCAAAATGGTTTCCAAATTATTAACTACAACATTCTGTATTTATAATAATTTATTCATTCCGTTTCAATTGTTTCTGTAAACAATAATTTCATCTAAGTAATAAAACAATTCGATTACTTAGACCGTGTCTCATTTAATCATATTTACAATAAGATACGTAAATTATACTCACAAAATTATCCGTCAATTTTAAGCAATTTAATTAACTCGATCGGTATACGATTAATTAAATAATCAATTAAGAGTATTTCCCTATAGGTATGACCTACGGGGATCAATCGATCACCACCGTCGCACGACGTAATGTCAAACTCTAGTCACCAATCATTACCGATATGTATGGACCGAGTTGATTGTAAAATATTACATCCCACATGTATTCTTAAAATGAGATTTAATAATGATATTTAAATCATGTGATCGCATTATTGTTGAGGACACATTTCCCAACAATCTCCCACTTGTCCTCGACAAGTGTGCGTCACCAATTCTCTTGTCCTATTACTATCACCCACTCAATGCAAGGTGTCTTTCGGGTCGTACTTGCAAGTGATCATATCGAGAGTGGTTTCCTCGATCTGGAGAATAACTGATTGACCGGATTTATCTATCATAGATACCTTCCGAGCGTGGCCACGCATTTCCAGTTCATTACTCCTCGAGTGGCCCTGAGATATTTTTAACCCTGACAAGGGGGTGGACAATTCCTATCGCACTTATTCCCTTCGACTAGCCACAGCCATCATAACCCAAAATATGCCCATTTGACCCCATTTACGAAGGTCGTAGTAACACAAATCAAAGTTAATCTGAAACTGTGCCATCTTAGGCGAACAGTCTTTAGTCAAAAGAATCGACTCATTAGAATACTATAGCATCTCTCGCCACGACCAGGCTATATAAATTGCCAGAACTCCATAAGCGGTCATAAGGCCCGACAAAATGTTCCTAACAGTCTGCCTATGTGATCGACTAGTCTTCCCACATGACTCTATGGCACTTGAACTTGCCATCAATCGCATCACACTCTAGTCACTTCGAGACGTCACCTCATACAAGTGACTATGGGCTAATACTATGTTAATCCGGGTTCACTTTAACGGGGTTCAACGTTGTCTCTACAACCCGTTTGCATGTAACAAAGTATAATAAAAGAGTTTTAAAGTAAAACTCGAACGACAAATGCGATTATCACATATGAATAGTCAATGCCTGATTACTATTTCATGTTCTATAATCTAATTTGTTCTTGTATGTAGTTGTTCATTTCAATTCAATTGAAATGACATGACTCATCATGTTAAGCTTTTGAGAAGGCTTTGGTTAGTAGGTTTTATCAACTTCTTGTACCTTACTCAACCTTACTACATACTCGTTTTCCTTTGTAATGTATACATTTGCATTATAAAACTTTCTGAGTACGTGTCGAGATCCAATCAAGACATAGGCCCTCTAGCCTAAGAATAGCTCCCACTGTTTTCACAGTGTGCGGGACTCATCCTTCTTGCACATCTCATGATTGCAAGTGTACTCAATTTCCGTTATAAATATCTCTCATTGTTCTTTATTGCCTAGAACGATTCTAGAAAATATACTTCTTAATTAACATTGCCACAATGGTATCTTAACCATCCTAATTGTGTTTTGATTATGGTTTGTCGGAAACCATGCGCAATCTCAATTGTCAATTGTCACTTGTGTAACACCCTTACACAAAATTGCATCATAAACACTTTGCATCATAGCCTTAATGCTTCTGCAAGCACTTAAGGGTAATCTTTATGGCTTACTTGGTAAAGATTACCTAAATTCGATTTTGAAAACAATTCATCATACTCAAGGTATATGAAGTGTTATACATCATTACTCATTTAATTGATCCGGCAGTGGAAGCAAATGGAATCAATCAAATATGTTCAATTTAATTGAACTAGTCATGAATCTTATCAACATAAGACTTCTTATTGACGCTAATATCATGTAGATTTATCTTCATAAATCTGGATATTAAAGATGTATTATATTACTCCAAAAGTCTTAAATCATTCTCAATGATCAATATGTCATCCACATATCGGACTAAATAAAATTTCCGTAACTCCCACTAAACTGCATGTATAAACACAACTTCTCGACTTATCGAGAAAAGTTTTATAACATGATCAAAACATTGATTCCAACTCATTGATGTCCTACTTAAGACCATCTCTTAAGTTGCACATTATCTTAGGATTGCAAGAATCTATAAAACTCATGACATGTATTGAATACATTCCTTCTTTTGAAGAAGTGGGTTTTAGATTCACATGTTGTATGCGTATCCTCATAATGAAACACAATCACTAAGAAGATCCAAATAGACTTAAGCATTTCAATTAGTGCAAAACACTTTGCCACCAATCAAGCTTTGAAATCTCTCTTTATTAGTGCAAAACCCTTTGTCACTAATCAAGTCTTTTTATTTCGGATTTTCATGGCTCTAAGCCTTGTATTGAGTTGTGACTTAAACACTCTCATGTCTTATGTAAGTCATATGTTCATTACTTTTCAGAAGTAATCAACTTGAATCAAACGATTTCTTTTGTAAGTTATAAGTTCTTTACTTTCTTAAAAGTAGCATGAATTCATCATCTTTAACAAGTGACGAATTTAACCTCCTAGGTTTTGAAGAAACAATGTCTTACACAAAACGTCTCATGTAGCCAAGAAAGACCAGTTTCTTCCGACATGACATTCTTTGTGGCTCTTGAATAATTTCTCCCACTCTGTCTTCTAGAAATAAACTTGTATTTTAGAAAGACAGCTTCACGAGCCGCAAACCCGTCGTACTCGTGATAATTTAAAAGGGAAAAATGAGCATTTGTTTCTTGTGAAAACTTACAAACATGGTACCCTTACCATTTCATATCTCATATGATTCGATTTGGTGGAAAAATAATCTAGACAAAATGATAAAATCCCCAAAAGGATCAAGTAACTCAAAGTAACTTGATCGAAGTCCAAACCTTATCGAATAGCGTTTGAATTCTTATCCAATCATACATTATCCCATAATGCGTGTTAAGAGAGATTAAATTGTGATACTATATCACAATTTATTTGGCTTATATCAAAGTCTTCACTTTGATAATACCATCACGACTAAATCGTGATTCCTTGAACTCTTTGAAATTCTTCAAAGATTTCTCTATTTACCTTATTAAGTGAACATATTAGTGTCAACTTAAATCGTTGGTAAAATATAATGATCAACCTATTTTGGATTGATGATTTACAACCTCGATCTCCTTTTCAACCAAAAGGCACGAGACATCTTGCTTTGAATACAAGATACGCATATACCATTAACAATCTAATGGTTTCAAGAGTACTCGATAACTCTTTGCGTTCATCATTCCAAAATTTAAGGTTTAATCTTGGGTTACCAATTTGAATCTTACATCATCTACATGATATATCATTCTAGTTTGGTTTAGAATATAATCACCTTGATAATGGGCTAGCCATACATCAAATCGTGGTGTATAGGGTCACAAAATTGAAAACCTCTTTTGTATCTTAACAAGTTTATATTCTTATTTAGAGTTTATGCACTTAATAGTCATAATTAAGTAAAACTTTAAATCCAAAAACTAGATTGAGTACACAATTACTCTATCTCTCGACATTATTGTTGCTAGTCGTCATATCTAATCATCCTATGTATCAAGTACAATGATGAAAACCTCCATTGGTTTCTAATATTGACGAAGTAGTACTAGCAAAATTTTATGTTTAATCAAATAAACATTTAAAGAAGAAGGTTCAATTAGATGTCCCACAACTAACTTGTTGATACTTCCATAATTTGGGGTAGTTTCCTTTCTCGTGTCCAACATTTAAGACAATGGAAACTTATCGGTCGGGATTGATAGGTTTAGTATCGTCATTCTCAACAACTTTACCTTTAATATTACCTTGTATCAATTCCATTATAATCTTTACTTCTTGAACCTCGTCCTCATCTTAACGGTTTAAGAGAATGCTCCCACTCATTTCAATGAGTCTTTGCTTTGAGAAGCAAAATTGAATTCCTGAAGATTACTCTTCATTTGTTCGTTTTAGTCTTAAAACTTTCATTGAAGTGGTTGCGTTATTTTGGTCAATTTTGATTTCCAACAAATCTAGTTACCAAAATTAGAAACAATTCATTGTAAGTAGATGTGTTAGTCAAGAATCAAAAACCTGTTTGATAATGAATAACTTTAATATATATACTCTTTACAAGAGATCCTTAGCAATGGTTCATTTGAGGTTTTAGAAGCAAATTCATATTTGTCTTTAGTTACGATGTTTTAATGGAGATTTGAATCGAAATGATATCGTATATGAATTGTGGTAAAGAAATAGAACAATATAACAACGGAATAGTGGAAAACTTAACATTTATCGTTTTATTAATACTTGAAAAACAAGTATAGCATTTACATAGTGACCTCTACCCAACTATGATAAATGATTCCAAGATCCAAATTCATATTAACTTGGGCACGGTGTGGCCGATACATCCCTTATCAATATAACTCGGTGGATTAACTCTTTAATCGATTCTACTTTTAGAACTCTTGGTCGATAAAATTACATTAACATTTATCTTTAGCCCAAAACACATCCGACAAGGGCACGGTGTGGCCGATACATCCCTTATCAAAAACTTTTGTTGAGTTCAACCCAAATTTCGAATAAATGTGTCCATGATCCAAATCCACATCAACTTGGGCACGGTGTGGCCTATACATCCCTTATCAACATGAATTCGGTGGATAGACATTTATCGCCCACTTCCCCTACGTAAAAAGGTTTGTACCCCGGTGTGGCCGAGTGCACTCCCTCGCGAAATAGGTTTTCATGGTTTCTACTATTTGGTAAGGCTATGTCTCAATTAATTGTTTTAGCGAGAGGTCATGTCAATTTATTATCTATCACGTTTTATGTGAACTAAAGCGGTGAACTACGATAATTGTAATTGACACGGTCAATAAACTCAATTAAAATGACAATGCATGTTTTAGTTATGGCGATTTAACGATGCATGCGACATATAAATAAAATGCAAAGCATAAAATTTAAATCCTAGTATGGCCTTCCTAAAATAGAAAATCTAATTAACTATTACATATTCGGAAACCAACTCCATTGGTCCCTTGAACTTCGGTTGTGGCACGCATCTCGAGGTAACACCGTCTTTATGTATCGCCATCTTGAAGAAATCCGTCTTTGGGAACTCCGAAATGAATAAAATTACATAATAAATTACATAATTTCCTATTATACATTTGTAACTATAATAAAATAAATCTATTAAATTACAAGACGGTGATACGAGATCACAATAAAATTACAACCGAATCGATATTCCCATACATTTCGGGAAATACCAATTAAAATCTAAGGCCATACTAAGTAAAAATTACATAATTCAAAAATTACATAAATTAAAATTTTGACAATCGTAAAGAAAACGCAGCATTATAATATGTATGAACATGCCCAATTTTATGCTAAATCGCCTATAATTAGCCAATATCGTATATTACTCGGTTTTTACGGATTTGCGTGATTTCAACATTTTATAATCACAAAAATTACATAAATTCATATTTATGCATAAGTTAATTACCCTAACCTCTTAGGACTCAAAATTTAGTCTTCACTAATTATTTGACCATAATTAACTCATATTACTAAAATTTCTTCATAATGGACTTAAAATTATAATAAAATGCTATAAACTTCAAATAAATCACAAAATTTCAAATAAATTCAAAATTTGAAATTTAAACTCATGAACATTCTGAAAAAATACCATGACACTCATAATGTTCAGAACCTTAGGTTAAAAATTTCGAATTTTTCCGGAAAAACAATGTTGCGGTTTATCGGTTTTAACTAAAATAATCATAAAAACATGTGAAAAATTATATACATCAATTTTTCAATTTTCGATCTGAAAAAGATAATAAAATGCAACATATAATGTTTTTCCTTAGTCATAGATTATGTTTTATTAATTTTTCACTAATAATGTCACTATTTATGCTATTTTTTTTCAAAAATCCATAAATCATGCAAAAAGACTTCACTATAGCCTATTATTTTACACACATCTTGTACAATTGCATGTGACAACATACTAAATTTCTATGACCAGATTCGAAATTTATCTCATATTAACCTATTTATCACTTAAATCCGAATTTAATAATGAAAAATCCATTTTTCGAGCATAAGAAGTCCAAAAATTATGAAAATTTACAGGTTACCTCGAAATAATATATGTGACAACATATCCAAAACTCACTGGAAAATACGAAGTATACCTAATTTTAGTCCGAAAATGACATTTTTACTCATAAAATCATATTTAAATGCCATTATTGTATAATATGAACAATAAAAAATTCGTAAATTAACCAAAATATCCTAAAAACATTTTAGGACCAGAAATTTAACATGCATAAATTAATTTCGTGATATCTCATAATAACACTAATTATTCAAATTTTATATGTTATTCTTATAACTCGGAAAAACTTTTAACCGATTTGCATGCAAACAACCAAGGCTCTTGATACCGATTGAAGGAAAAGTAGATCTATATACTCAACATATTCATATATGTTTTATTTTAATTTGTCATAAAATTAAATGGTGGATCTTATGCATGCAAACTAATAAACAATTTAAAGAAGAATTCATCATCTTATATAGGATGTTTCGGTTTTATGGGCACAAGTGAGTTCACCTACTCACTTGTTCTTGAGCTTTCCTTATGAATGAACAAGATTCAAGTATAGAATCCCTCCCAAAAGCATATACCCAAGGAATCTCTTAATAACTTATATATTTATGATCTAGTAATGATATAAGTTTTTACTATAAAATTGACACAAATAAATTGTATTTTTACTCTTGAAAATTTCGATCAAGAGGTGGAATTTTGTGAGATTTTATTTCTCTAGAATTTTACAAATTGTAGAGAGTTTCTAATTATCTTACTCTAGAAAATTTTTATCCAAAAATGATGAATGAATGTTAAAAAGAAAAACTGATCTCTTTTCTTTTCTCATATGGTTGGCCGAAAAAGGCCTTGGGTAGTATGCCCAATGCTTTTTATTTTTGCTCTTCTCAAAAGCTTAGGTTTGCATGGCTACTTGTTAGCTTCCATCATTGTGTTTTCCACTTAACAATTAACACAATTTTATTCCACTAACTTCCTCCATAATTTCGGTACATTCAATATAAAATGGATGGTCCATTTTATTTTGTCATTTGTCAATTGTAACATATGTGACATGTTACTTGACATATGAAATTGTAATGTATTTTTAACATATTAAAAATCAACATACTCATAAAATATGTCATATACAAAATCGACTAGTAATTCGTAATTACTTGTACCAAAATGGTTTCCAAATTATAAACTACAACATTCTGTATTTATAATAATTTAGTCATTCCGTTTCAATTGTTTCTGTAAACAATAATTTCATCTAAGTAATAAAACAATTCGATTACTTAGACCGTGTCTCATTTAATCATATTTACAATAAGATACGTAAATTATACTCACAAAATTATCCGTCAATTTAAAGCAATTTAATTAACTCGTATCGGTATACGATTAATTAAATAATCAATTAAGAGTATTTCCCTATAGGTATGACCTAAGGGGATCAACTGATCACCACCGTCGCACGACAGTAATGTCAAACTCTAGCCAGCCAATCATTACCGATATGTGTGGACCAGTTGACTGTAAAATATTACATCCCACATGTATTCTTAAAATGAGATTTAATAATGATATTTAAATCATGTGATCGCACTATTGTTGAGGATACATTTCCCAACATGGAGATCTATCTCATTAGATCCGGATGTTTAAGATGCGCCATGCTACTCTCAAATATTCACCCGAGAATATTTCTAGTCACTAATATGCCAAACACATATTTAGACTAAGAAATATCACCTTAGCTCCCATTAAACTCCATGTCTCATCATGGTACCTCGACAACTCGAGTAATACCATTATGATTAATGACATGATTTAACCCAAGGTTCCAACTCTTTGACGTATATAGATCACAAAAGGGATCTTTCAAGCATGCTAGGCTACGTAGCATTGACAAGATCAACAAAACTTCTCCAAGGAGAAAGTTTCGTTATTCTTTTGCGGAATCTCATCCTCATGAGAGGCTATATTGCTAAGAACATACGAATTGATAAAGGCATTTGGGTTGTCACAAACTCTCTATAACCAACCAAAATTTTAAACATCTTATGTAAACTTTATGATAATATCAAGGTAACCTATCAAAGTATTTGCCCTTAATCAAGTCTCGAAAACATCTCATGTTTCCTTCCTTATCACATCTTGTGTAAGGAGACCAACTCGAATTGCATGGTGACACGCCTTCACATAGAGTTCATACTATAGAAAAGCCTTTGATGAGGGTTGAATATTCGTTACTTTTGAAAAGTAATGCAATATTATCGCAAAATTATCTCCTTATTACCACTGAGCCTCAATAAAGAACGTCTTTTTACATTGTACTCACTTTGTGGGTCTTGGACTTCCGTAAGTTCAAAATTTCTCCCACTCTGTCTCCTAGAAAATGAAAATCTTTCTAGTAAGACAGCATTATGAGCCACAAACTCTTTGTTCTCGTTTTGGAGGAGTAAAAACCAAGTGGTTAAAATTTGGATAACCCTCATAAATACATAAATTGGTTCTGAACATAAACATTTATGGTCTCAAATGTATAAAAATGACAAGTTAGGGACCCTCCCTATCCATATCTCATATGGAGTCATTTAGGCTATTATAGTCGGGTTTTAAACTTTTAGTGAGAAAATAGCTTACAAAATTGCGAAAAACCTCAAACTATATCTCATAAAGTTCGGTTTATCTTCTTGACTACACCATACTCTATGGTTCACAATCTTCTTAGTGATCATCAAGGTCATTACTTGATATTACCCATTTGATCTTCAAAGTCATTACTTTGAAATTTCCGATCAACATTTTTGAACTTGTCGTATTTTTGGTTTACTACTTCATTTTGAAAATATTCCATGTTTCAAATATCACTTTTATGTCTTATTAAATAGATATGAGGTTTTCATATCTACTTAATATTACTGTAAAAGTAACGAAGTATATATATAATCAACTATCGGCCTTACACATCCGTATGTATATGGTCAATCATCTCACTATTGTGTTTCTTTTCTGCAAAAGAAAACATAATACATGCACATATACCATAAGATTCGCAATCAAATGGTTGTTCGATGTGCTTATTTTTTACTCGTTTTAAACGAATTTACTTGAGGTTTGATCAATTGGGTTCACCGGATTAGAGACTTTAAAATCTACAAGATAGTATAATATTTAGTTTTCGTGAAAAATGTAAAATACCTTTAACTTGTGTGGTCTAAATAAACCAACCACCAAGTAATCATAGGAGTAGGTACAATCTTTTGTTTTAAATCACATGAGTGATGCCTTCTATGTATAAACATAGATGATTACATTCTTTTAAAACCAAATTTAGGTACATTTGTCCCCATCGAAATCATTGCTACTCTAGCACCATTTTGATACAAAAAATGTCCTATGCTAGATGTCTTACGTTTTATCAATTCATGTAAACTTCTTTACAAGGAAATGACCCATACTTGGTATCTCATACCAAGATAGTGGAACTAGCCTATCCTTTGAGTAGATGTATCCTTCAACTTTGTTCTATCGCATACATCTAGGGTAGCTTCTTCTTAACTCCCACTCACTTTCATATTCCTCTTTGGTTCAACAAGCAAAAATAAATCTTTTGAAGACCTCTCTTCAAGTCATTCGTGATATTTTATACACTTAGTAAGAGTGAATTACTATAAAGTGAGTGCAAGATGTGGCAAAATCTCAATTTCTTGCGAAATTGGACTACCTAACCATTCAATTGTTATCATATGCCTAAACTCTTTAGCGCATAAACAATCGATATGGCCTTTCTCGAAGTTAGCCATTTGACGGTATCATATTGGAGTATTCTATGTGTTTTTGAAAACTCTTTTCGCAAACTTTTGAATTACTCTTGAAAACTAATATGTCATCATCATGACGGAGATGTCACTTTCGAAATCAAGACTCTCTCGATAAAATGTGACTCCCTTTCAAACTCGTAATAAGAGTTTGCTGCATGAAACCCCTTTTTTAATATGTATGGACATTAAGTTGTAAAATAATCTCAAAAATCCTTGTAAGCTTATGAAAGTGATTTGGTAAATCATGTTACCAATCATTGATACCGAATTCCTTCAAAGAAACCGCTTTCTATGAAAGAACTAAAACGAATATCACAATAAATAGAGGATGAATAGGATGAAATGCGCGATGTCATACATTTATGAGAATGAACGAAAAATAGGAAATATTAACATTCAATGTTTTAAAAACTTGATAAACATTTTTAACAAGTCCATTTATATAATGACCTCTCACTAAATTATATAAATGATTCCAAGATCCGTCTTTAGAAATAAATAGGCATCGCTTGGTCTAAACATCCCATAATTATCTAAATTCGGTAAGTCAACGCTTGACTAATTCTACCATGAGAACTCTTGGTCGACGGATTTCAACAAACCCATCTACTAGCCCCGGAGTACAAGACCATATTATACCCAGTTGAGTCCAACCAACTTTGGCGTGTGATAACCTTATACCACCCTACTTACCCGAGATAAAAAGAGAACACCCCGCTTGGGCGAGCAAGCATATAAATAATCCTAGTATGGCCTCCTAGTTAATAAAAAACTAGAATATTACATATCGGAAACCAACTCATTGGTCCCTTTCCTCTTCATTCTAAAAGTGGCTTCTTCTAGTGGTATTTGGAACACCTTTCCAAAAATAGACTCCGTCCCGATGTAAATCCGTCTTTTGGAAACGCCGGTAAGAATAACTATTACAATTGATTGAATTAGATAGCTATTACTATTATACATTAATTAATAAAATAAATAAAACTATTATTTATTACAAACCGACGATACGAGATCATATTTAATTACAAACAAATCGCTATTCCCATTCATTTCGTGTAATAACGATTAAAATAAACTAGGCCATACTAGGTACAACAAAATAAATACTTTAAATAATTGACAATCATTCATTCAACTTACTTAAATACGCTTAAAATACTGTAAAATGATGCCAAAATCGCCCTATCTAACAATCGTTGGTATCCATCTCGGTTTTGTGGATTTAATCGATTTTTAACTTGTAAAAATCAATAATCAACTCTTAATTCTCATTTAAGTCCAAACTAATTGTCCAAAATATTTTGGACCTCAAAATTAGTCCTCACTAATTTTATGATAAATAATTAGTTTGATTTGGAGATATTTTGCTAATTTAATTGGTAAAATCATAACTTTTAAGTAATAAATCTAAAATAATTGAAAATATTACCAAAAATTGAAACAAAATTTTTTTGAGTATTCTAGAACACTCTAGAGAACACCCAAATGTCAGAAAAAATGACCAAAAATTTCGGATAAAATTTATGAAGAAAAAGATCGATATTTATCGGTTTTTAACCACTAAAACCAATAAACATCAAAATAAGGTGAAATCACATTTTAAATTTAACTTTTAACTTTTAAAACATATTATTGAATGTACATAAAAATATCAAGGGCGGGAATATCCGTTTCAAGCTTATGATAAATTTAATTCACTTTTATAGACTTTTATCTCATAAAATCAATAAACATACAAAACTTCAAACCAACCTTCGAAATTTTACATACAATCTATAGAAAATATGCATGAAACACCATAAAAATTTCATGACCCGAATCAACTATTAACGATTTTTAGTTAACTCTTAACCAAAATACGATATTTTTGACTCGGTTTTGTACAAAAAAACATTAAAAATAGCAAAATCACTTCACAAATCACCAAATTTTACCACAAACCTTTTGAGATCATTAGGTATGCATGTCTAAAAATTTTCGTGCTAAAACCTCTTTTAACACCATTTTTTATTTTTCCAAATTTTCTCATAATTTGTTTAATATGCTTAAAATCAACATGCAAATTACAAGCCTAAGCTCTGATACCGCTTGAAAGATCATTGATACCCGTCGTTGTGAGTACCAAAAATAATATTTATATTTCCTATTAAAACTAACCTAGGCTAGTGGTAACAGGGTCGAACCACAAGGAGGCGAATGTAATTAATTATTGTCTAATTCTAGTCTAAGGTAACGAATGTGGGGGTTGAATTGACTTGGTCTATAGCTAAAGGCAATAAAGATAATAAACTAAATAGACAGATAAAACAAATATTAAAAAGGGGTGCAAGGATGGTCGGTTCACTATAGTTTCGGCGGCAGCATTCTAAGTAGGTCTAAATCACACATGAGGCGGGAAAACAAGAGGTCCTCTCGGTCCACTCTTAACAAGTAACATCTTCCGATCTCGCTACAAGTCCCTAATATCACTAGTACTGACTATCGTCCTGAAAAGTGACTAAAAACCTAAACTTTACCTATCTTTCGATCTCAGCATAGTTTAGTCATTTTAATTGATGGTCAATCAACCTTCCCTATCTTTCGATCTAATGGGTCAGTCAAATCCTAAACATTCAACTAGTCGCGTGCACTCGATTCGTCAAATATAGAAATTAAAACAATTAAAACGAAGGTAACACCTCACGTGGTCAGTCGATCGACCAGGTTTGGCAGTCGATCGACTGACACGCGATTTCAATCTACTATTCTAATGCCGCCTAATCCTACAGATTCCCTACATCCTAGCACGAATAATTTAGCTACTCATGACTATAGTGGAAACAACAATAATATTAAGGATTAAAACTACGGAATTCATGCTTAAAACGATTAGGCAAATAAATAACATAAAACGATAAAATTGGCTTTTGGAACCTAACTAGCAATTTCTATACTATCAACGCAATAAAGATGAACTGAAATAGAAGATAAGGAATACCGAAATTGCAGAGGAATTGTAACGGAATGATTAGAAGTACGAATGAAAATCCGACGCAAACCAATATTCCGTACCCTAATTATTTGATATTCTAAAACTTATAAAAACTGAATGTAAAACTTGATTGAAAACTGAATGTCAAACTTGATGTTCTAGGTTACGTTATATAGAAAATATACGTAACACTTATTATCAAAACCTAAACACAATGGGCTTGCTTTTCCTCGATCTTCTTATTCACGTCTGATTAGCGGTGTGGTCGATCGACCATGATGCTCATCGATCGATCGCTCTTGATCTGATGGCTTCGTAAGTAAATGCGATGGTCGATCGATCATAGGCATCGGTCGATCGACTGCTTTAGCTGGTAGTCCGCTTCTAAAACTTCGTGGATTAGTCTTTCGGGCCTCGAAATGCGCACCAAGCTCGTTCCTCGAGTAAGTAACTTCATGTCAAATGCAATGCAAGGTACTCGGGGACGGATTTAGCTCAATATCTACTCATTTCCGCATAAATCTGCAATATTACATAAAAATACGAAAGTAGACGGAATGGGGCAAATAGTAGCCTTAAACCGCATAAATGAGCTCCGAAATGCGTGTAAAATAGGGTGTAAAACATCATATAAAAGACACGCATCAAACTTCCCCAAACCAAACCCTTGCTTGTCCCCAAGCAAGAACTAGACTCGATCTAATGACCTATTGGAACGAGTTCAATCTCAGAGCGAATTGCAACATATAAAGCCTAAACCATTTTAATGCAACAACTAACAATTAATTAGCAATGCGAATCATGCAAACGAATTATGAAGTCGTTGAAAACTGCTGAACCGTCGACTATAGAGACTTCTCAAATTGGACTCTCGCGGGTCGCTCATATCACACATAAGCACAGGTGAATATATAAGAGGATAGAAAGAATTCATTTTGTAAAGACTCTCACCTAACTACGACCTATAAGAACATGCCTGCAATATAATATGAATGTAATCTCTACAACCGTACATATGCATTCCAACCGAACTAATGACCATGACACATGCCGAGGTGTATATGGATATGTGAGGCATGGGTAAGAAGAGGCAAAACATTTATGGAAAAGTGAAGGTACAGGTGATCAAGCTAGTACCAAAACGGAACCATATGGCAACATCCAACTTCTTGCTCAAATTCAATCGAAGCAGTGCTATAGCAAGCACCAAACTCCCATTCTCCGTAATAAATCAACTCCCCATAATATATAAATGAAACATGGGAGCAAAAATCGCCATTTGATAAAGACTTGAATTATGCGAATTGATTCTTTTCTTTCTCTCTTATCGGGCGACAATCGATCGACTAAGTAAAGCAGTCGATCGACTGCAATGAACAGTACAGCACTCATTTTTTCCTTTCTTTTTTCGAATCATTTTTTTCTACTCTCTTTTTTTTTGTTTCTTTCTTTCCTTTTTCATTTTCCAATCATCATCTCAACAGAGCATATGCCACCAAAAACGAGTAACAACCCCAGAAACATAAACTACTAGATTGACAAGGGCAGGCAAAATGTAGGATGTAGTAATGGGACAAAAGGCTGTTTTTGGCAGTGTGGAGCTTATGGGTAAAAATGAGAAAAGGGAAACCTCTACCACATGTGTCAACAAACCACAAATCGAATGCATACAGGTATTAAGTAGATTAATTCATATTTATGCACATTTATAAAACATGTCTTACAAGGAGTAGTACTCACATTCCTAGATGAACTGGTCATGAATGACACCAGTTATAGGCTCTAAAACTCCGAAATATAAGTAGTTTGCCAAATATCTAAGTCAAGTCTCAAGTCCAGCAAGAATTGTAACGAAAACTCGTAGACTATGCAAATGATTTTACTAATAACATGTCAATTAGCACGGCTTAGGCAAAAACAGATGCAAATGCAATGTCATCATTGAAATACTACCGTTCCGACTCAACCTATATGCTAAAATAAACGTGCAAATTTTTGAATTTTGATGAAATTTTTCAAATTTTTTTTTTTTTTGAATTTTGTATATATGAGAAATGAAATAAACAATGCAGAACAAAATGTAAATGTGAATGCAAGCAAATGATATGCGACGTAAAACCCTTCCCCAAACCAAATCGCACAATGTCCCCATTGTGAAAAATCATGTAATGAAGAAAAGAGAAACGGGAATTTGCGATAAAATAAAGAAATACGACAAAAAGTGGAACTCGGGAACTCACAAGACTTTAAGCGCAGCAAAAGGAAACCTCCCCAAACCAGTGTGAGCTAGGAGGTTTCAGTAGCCAGCAGTGCTACCAATAAGTACCTGAAAAGACAAAAGAACCACGCATAAGTCCGAGAAAAAAATTTTAAAGCGGTAATTATGTGTACAATTTAGAAAATGGAAGAAATCAGAAATATGACGGAAAATAAAGTGGAGTAGAAAACTCCCTTAATTCCGCATATCAACCAAACACAGCAGGGGAGAGGTCGTGAACAGGTACAGCAGTGCGGGGCGATCGATCGACCACATATCCCAGTCGATCGACTAGAGTGAACAGGAACAGAAGCTCCTGGAACTATGCAGCCAGTCGATCGACCATACAAATCAGTCGATCGACTGAAAATAGTGCTGTAACTTCTGATTTCTTCGTATTTGCTCAATAACTAGAGCTAATGAGGTCCAAAAACCTGCAGTGCACAATAATACGTGCCAAAAATAGCGCAAAACCCAAAGTAAAGTCTAAAGTGCTTAAAAAAAACCTAAGCAAAATAATTAAATGCGAAGTCTCGCGCACACAAAAGCACTAAAAAGGTTCAAAAGCAATAAAATGTAAATGTTTGAAGAAGTCTCAATCAACTAATAGTTGATCAAGAACGGCCACGGAATGGACCACTTGACTGGCTTCTGGCTACAAGAGGTAGCCTCAACGGTGCTCATCTTCTCAGCTGCACCCTAACTAACTTCAACATTCGTAGAGCTCAATGGATCAACAGCTTCATCATCTCCCCAATCAATGACCTCTTCTAGCTCATCAAAGTCCAGGTCAGACTCTCTCACTTTGACTGGCTCATCTTCAAGCTCCTCATCCGTGCCATAGCTAAGGCAACCTAGACCGCCTCTTGAAACGACTTGCTCCTTCACAGCCGGAGCAACAGGCATCTCTCCCTTCCCCAAACCAGCTCCTGCAATGTCTAAAATAGAAGAATCTTCTTCCACTTTGCTCCCAATCTGGGGCGGAGGTGTTACAATAGGAGTAGGAATAGAGACATACATATCAGGAAGTATAAAATAGGATTTCTTTTCAGAAACCGTATTACAAGTGACAGGCCACAAGGGGTCTTTCTTCCTAACTGTATGGGAAAAGACAATGGAATGCTTGCCTACCTTAAAGGTCAAAGTACCTGAACCAACATCAATAACTGCACCAGAAGTGTGCAGTAATGGTCTACCTAGTATGATAGGTATGTGTGCATCTTCGGGCATATCAAGCACCACGAAGTCAACAGGGAAGAAAAACTTCCCTATTTGCACGGGGATGTCCTCTAAGACTCCTATTGGTTGGACCGCAGAGCGATCAGCCATCTGTACTGTCATATTTGTGACTGCAAACCTATTCAACTTCAGCTTCCTAGCAAGACTCAAGGGCATGACGCTAATACTGGCTCCTAGGTCACATAAGGCTTTCTCAATAGGAAAGGTGCCAATATTACAAGGGACTGAAAAGCTTCCCGGGTCCTCTAGCTTAAGGGGTGCAGTATGAGACAGATAAGAGCATGTCTCCTCAGTTAATACGACAGTATGCACAGTTTCAAGTGACTTATTTTTAGACAGTAATTGCTTCATAAACTTCATATAAGCAGGCACTTGATTGACTAATTCTAGGAAAGGTACTTGTACGTTTAGACTACGAACAACATTTTCAAACTTATTAAAATATACCTGTTTCTTCGTCGGCACCAATATCTCCGGATAGGGGGCTGTAAGAAGTAGCTTAGCTCTCTCCTCTAAGTCTCTCATGCCGGCGTCGGTGGACTTAGGCTGAAAGTCCACTACCTTCTCTTTGTTGTAGCTTGACCCTTCTTGAGACCGTCTCAAATGTGAACCGTTAATTGACATAGGGTCGTACTTCGGAACCGGAATAGACCCATCAGCAGTCGGGTCTAGCCTCAATATTTTCGGGGCAGTCGTACCCCGAAACAAATGATCCCTCAAGTTATCGGGCATTGGAGGACGAAAAGGTTCACTCTCAGCAGCAATCTCAGTCGATCGACCGGTTAGGTCGATCGATCGCCCGACTTGAACAGACCGAAGCTGGTTACCGTTTGTCGCACTTGATCGATCGCCGGGTATGTCGTCGATCGATCGACATACCTATTTGTTCGTCTTTTTCTTGTTTTTGTTCGTTCCAGCTTTCTTTTGACTCGGTTCCGCCTCATCTTTTGCAGCATCGTCCTCGACCATGACGGGCCCCTCAAGGGTAGACCCACTCCTCAAAGTGATGGCATTAAGGGTCTCTTTCTGGTCCATCTCAGTCGGTAAGTGTCCCGGACCTCGAGTTGTACTCTTTCTAGCCAATTGATCAATTTGGCTCTCTAGTAGTTTCATCCCGGCCTCTCTAGCTTGGGACTCCTTTTGCAACATATTCTTCAACTCAGCAAAGTCAGAATTTTGAGATTGTTGCTGCTGCGGCACATAGGGAGGTTTTTGAAACTGTTGTTGCTTATGAGGGGGCACATAAGTTTGCTGCTGATGCTGTTGTGGAGGTTGAGTAGGATTTAAGACATTTTGACTACTCCACCTCAGATTTGGATGAACATTCGGCTCATAATAGGTATTCGTTTGCCTATAATGTTGAAAAAGACAAGACTCAAAGGGACTAGGACAATTTTCTGAAACATGTCCCTCAGCTCCACATCTTTTGCAGACGAAAGGACCGTCTGACACAGCATTTACATGGTAGATTCTCCCTTTTGAAGCTCCTCCCAACTCGTATTTGTCAAATCTTGCCGTGAGAGCTTCTATTGCAGCCACAGAAGGAGATTCAGCACTTCTCCTTTGATTCCCCCTAGAATTCCCATACTCAGCTTTATGGGTGGCTAGGTCATCAATGATCTTCCACCCTTTGGTCTCTCCAACATTTTCTGCAAATCGATCACTTGCTGCAGCATCCAAGATAGCTCTTTGATCATCATAGAGCCCATTATAGAACTGATTGCATAGGCTCCACTTCTCAAACCCATGGTGCGGTATGGTTCACACCAATTTCTTGAAACGGACCCAGGCCTCATGAAAGTTCTCATCCGGCCTTGTTTAAAGCTCCTGATCTGAGCTCTAATCTTATTGGTCTTCGAGGCAGAAAAGTATTTCTTGTAAAATGCAAAGGCCAACGAACTCCAGTCGGTGATCCCATTAGCAGCTCGATCCAGGTCTCTATACCACTCCCTTGCAGCATCACGAAGGGAGAAAATAAACATGGTCTCCTTTATCTGGTCCGGAGTCACGCCAGTGGGTGCGGGTATGGAACAGCAATAATCGATAAAGGTCTCCATGTGCTTGGTCGCATCTTGATTGCAGGCTCCCGAATTGGTTTCTCTCAACCAAATTAATATAGGCAGGCTTTGGCTTGAATTTTCGGTCTTCCCCTGGTAATGCGAATCCTTTATAAAGATTCGCAGCAGACGGCTCATAGTGACTAGCTATGCTTGCTTCTTCAGCCATGACTGGAATTTCTGGAGAAGTGACGGTCTCACCTGAAGAAGTGGAAACAGGAGAATAAGGTGGATCTTCCTCAAATAGAGCATTCTCGTAGTAACTTGACAGAGTACTCAGCTCTTCCTCTGTTGGCAATATCCTAGATGATCGTCTCAACTCACGCAAGGTCTTCTCAATCTCAGGATTAAAAGGTACTAATTCACCACCCTGTGACCTGCGCATAAGAGGAAACTACAAAAAGAATATGAGAATAGTTTAAGGAACGAATGTCCCTTAAAGTAAAAAACAGACTAAAATAAAACAACTAAAAATTAGAACAATTGCATCCCCGGCAACGGCGCCAAAATTTGATACCCGTCGTTGTGAGTACCAAAAATAATATTTATATTTCCTATTTAAACTAACCTAGGCTAGTGATAACAGGGTCGAACCACAAGGAGGCGAATGTAATTAATAATTGTCTAATTCTAGTCTAAGGTAACGAATGTGGGGGTTGAATTGATTTGGTCTATAGCTAAAGGCAATAAAGATAATAAACTAAATAGACAGATAAAACAAATATTAAAAAGGGGTGCAAGGATGGTCGGTTCACTATAGTTTCGGCGGCAGCATACTAAGTAGGTCTAAATCACACATGAGGCGGGAAAACAAGAGGTCCTCTCGGTCCACTCTTAACAAGTAACATCTTTCGATCTCGCTACAAGTCCCTAATATCACTAGTACTGACTCTCATCCTGAAAAGTGACTACAAACCTAAACTTTACCTATCTTTCGATCTCAGCATAGTTTAGTCGTTTTAATTGATGGTCAATCAACCTTCCCTATCTTTCGATCTAATGGGTCAGTCAAATCCTAAACATTCAACTAGTCACGTACACTCGATTCGTCAAATATAGAAATTAAAACAATTAAAACGAAGGTAACACCTCACGTTGTCAGTCGATTGACCAGGTTTGGCAGTCGATCGACTGACACGCGATTTCAGTCTACTATTCTAATGCCGCCTAATCCTACAGATTCCCTACATCCTAGCACGAATAATTTAGCTACTCATGACTATAGTGGAAACAACAATAATATTAAGGATTAAAACTACGGAATTCATGCTTAAAACGATTAGGCAAATAAATAACATAAAACGATAAAATTGGCTTTTGGAACCTAACTAGCAATTTCTATACTATCAACGCAATAAAGATGAACTGAAATAGAAGATAAGGAATACCGAAATTGTAGAGGAATTGTAACGGAATGATTAGAAGTACGAATGAAAATCCGACGCAAACCAATATTCCGAACCCTAATTATTTGATATTCTAAAACTGATAAAAACTGAATGTAAAACTTGATTGAAAACTGAATGTCAAACTTGATGTTCCAGGTTACGTTATATAGAAAATATACGTAACACTTATTATCAAAACCTAAACACAATGGGCTTGATTTTCCTCGATCTTCTTATTCACGTCTGATTAGCGGTGTGGTCGATCGACCATGATGCTTAGTCGATCGACTGCTCTTCAGTGTACAGTGGCTTCTGTAAGTCGTATGATGGTCGATCGACCATAGACATCAGTCGATCGACTGCTTTAGCTGGTAGTCCGCTTCTAAAACTTCGTGGATTAGTCTTTCGGGCCTCGAAATGCGCACCAAGCTCGTTCCTCGAGTAAGTAACTTCATGTCAAATTCAATGCAAGGTACTCGGGGACGGATTTAGCTCAATATCTACTCATTTCCGCATAAATCTGCAATATTACATAAAAATACGAAAGTAGACGAAATGGGGCAAATAGTAGCCTTAAACCGCATAAATGAGCTCTGAAATGCGTGTAAAATAGGGTGTAAAACATCATATAAAAGACACGCATCAATCATAGATCCTAATTATACTCTCTAATTAAAATCAAATTATCTCCTAATTTGTGTTTATGTAATCTATGTAACATGCATGCAATATAAAAGCATATTAATATAAAAGAAGAGGAAAACAATTTTCCTTACATTGAAAAATGGTAGTATTTGGGCACAACCAAGATCACCCATCTTGGTTGTTCTTAAGCTTAAAATAAATGGCAAGATTATCCATCTTTAAGTGTCCAAAATAGAACACCTCTTTTCTTAAGCACCCAAGAACTTACTCCACAAGGCCACAACCTTACAAATATTAACTAGATATTATGTAAGATTACCCTTGACAATATGTAAATATTACTAACAATCTTAGTAACAATTTTTGTTTACTAACAACTTAGTAAAAATGTTTATATTAATTTTACAGAGAAAAGACCAACAACTTCATTCACATGCAAAATACACAAAAATGAAGTAGTGTCTAAAAATGAACAATTGTTAGTCTATATAGAGGAGGAAAACCGGTGGGAGTAGGTGGAGCGAGGGAGTGTACTTGTTTTATTTTTGTCCAATTTTATATCACATGCAAATGATCATAAGATGACTTATGGAAGAAAAACAAGAAAAGTGAAATGATTATGTTTATAATCATTCACTACACTCCATTTACACGTTCCAATGTCCCATTTATAGGTCTATTTTGGTTCTTATATATGTCGCACAAATACGTGTAAATTTTACTTTAAACATCGATTTATGTTTAAACACTTCCCGATTAATATCGTCTAAAACACTCTGTAATTATACGTGTACAGCTACACATATATTTTACGTACCAATACTAATCACATTAGTCAATTAGTACTAATTTAATAATTAACTGCTTAATCATTAATTTCCGTCTCAAATAATTTATTATTCAATTATCGCATAATTAAATAATAATTTCCGTACCTCGAGTTTACAACTCAATATCTATCTAAATTAATTAATCAACTAACTCTTAGCTAATTTATCAAGGGACTAATTAAATTGTATCTGATAAAATTAATTACCTTTCGTGTTGGGGTTCGTTCCTTTAGGTGTGACAGAAAGGGATCAGCTGAACACCGCTGTCTCACGACATTAACGGCAAACCCTAGTTGGCCAACCGTTACCGATATACGTTGATCAGCTGACTATTAATTCCAATGAATATCCCATGCATATTCCTTAATGAGATTTAATAATATTATCACGCACTATTGTGGAGGACTAAACTCCAACACTATACACATCCGCCAACCAGTCACAACTCTAGTAGGTATCAACTCTTTTTTATCATTCTTAACCACTATAGTTCCTCCTTTCTTAGGAACGACCTGAACTGGACTCACCCATTTAGAATGACTAACAGAATAGATAATACCTGCATCAAATAGCTTCATTACCTTAGCCATCACAACATCTTGCATCTTCTAATTCAGCCTACGCTGACCTTGTCTGCAAGGCTTGTGATCATCCTCTAGCTCAATCCTGTGCATACAAATATCAGGGCTGATGCCCTGAATATCATCCAAAGAGTAATCCATGGCTTTCCTGTTTTTCTTAAGAACAACTAACAAAGTAGTTAGCTGCTTATCATCAAGCTTAGCACAAATAATGAATGGATACTGCTCAGTATCATCTAAAAATGCATATTTAAGATGAGAAGGAAGAGGCTTACGCTTAGGTACCTTTACCTCAATGGCGCAAGAAGTGTTTACTAACTGTTTTACCTTCTCTCCTTCAGCGATGGTGAGTTCACGCTCATTTATCGCAGCTTCAAGCAGATCCAACACAACGTCATTGTTCTCCGGGTTATCTGCACAATCATCTTGCAACATCAAAGCTTCCAGTGGATCCCTTATCAAGGAATCCGACCAGACTTCATAAACAGACTCATCAATGATATCAACTGAATAGCAAGTATCCTCTATCATCGGTCTAGCAAGTGTACTAGGCAAACTGAAAGTGATAGCGTCATCCCCCCACCGCAAGAGTCAAACGCCCATGTTTGACATCTATAATAGCCCCAGCTGTACACAAGAATGATCTTCCCAATATAATCAGGGTCCGGGCATCCTCAGCTATGTCTACGACAATAAAATCTACTGGAATAAAGAACTTGCCTACCTTGACAGGCACGTCTTCTAGGATGCATAAGGGTCGTCTAACCGATCTATCAGCCATCTGGAGGGTGATATAAGTCATTTTAAGGTGACCCATATTAAGTTTCTTGCAAACAGAGTAAGGCATGACACTAACACTGGCTCCTAAATCACAAAGGGCCTTTTCTATTACTTCGTTTCTTATTATACAGGTAATAGAAAAACTACCCGGGTCTTTCAATTTGGGCGGACCTTTATTAAAAATTAAATTGCTAGACTCTTCCATGAAATCAACAGTCTCAAACTCACTAAGCTCTCTCTTACGCGTCAAAGTATCTTTCATAAATTTCGCATAAGAAGGTACCTGGGTAATTAGCTCGGTAAAAGGAACAGTCACCTGAAGGTTCTTGACTACCTCCACAAACTTACTGAACTGTCGCTCAACCTTAGCATCCTTTAGTCATCCCGAGTAAGGAATCCTGGTAACAGTGAGCGGGTCTGCGACTTTCTCTTTACCTTTATCTTAACTTGGCATCTCCGCAGCAGAGGACGATGAACCATCAGTGTGTTTAGATCTTAAAACATTATCTTCGCCAATGCGTGCGTTCGATCGAGTACTTTTACCACTCGATCGAGCACTTTTCTCATGGCATCTGGTCAATCGAGGAGCACAACTTGCTCGATCGAGCTCATCAATTTCGGGGGTGTTCGATCGAGCACTTTCGGAGGAAGAACTGCTCGATTGAGTAGTCGAATCACTCGATCGAGCACCCAAATCACTCGATCGAGCACTTTGACAAGGTTCGGCAGCGTCAACGTCAAAGTGCTCTTCCAAAACAGTTTCCGGATTTCTATCAACAGGCGGATAGGCATTTTCTGGCATTATTGGTCCGTCATAAGTAAGACCGCTTCGGAGATTAATTGCATTAATCGGGTCGCAAGAAGGTGATCGATTTGCTTGATTAATTTGCTCGGATGCAAATTGTGTGAATTGATCTTTCAACTTCTCCATGGAATTCTCATTGTCTTCCGCATTTTTCTGGAATTGAAGTGCCAAAGATATCACCAAGGATTTCTACTCCGCTATCTCTGTATTTGTAGAAGAAAAATTATCTTGCTGCGGTATCGAATTGATAGGACTAGAAATACTTGATATGGCTATGTCTTCATAAAATTTGGAGAACAGAATTCCTTGCTTATATTGTTGGTAAGCATGGACTCGCTCTACTTCTGCCATACAAGTAATAGGATCATGTCCTTCTGCGCCACATCTACCACAAAACACCTCTTGCTCAATCATAGCATGGACCTGATGTTGATCACCCAAAATTGTCGGACTCTCTGACATGTCATACCTAGCATCAAGAACTTCTAACTCAGCTACATGAGATTCACCATCTCTTTCTTTCACTCGCCTACTTCCTCTGGGATTCCCATACTCAGCTACTTTAATGGCCATGTCTTCAATGAGATGCCATCCCATATTGTCCTCAATATTTTTCTAAAATCTTCCTTTAGCTGCAACATCCAATACGGCTCTTTGATCGTCATACAACCCATTGTAAAATTGGTTGCAAAGAAACCATTGTTGTAAACCATGATGAGGTACAGAGCGAACTAGCTTCTTGAACCTACTCCAAGCTTCACTCAAATCTTCAGTGGCCAATTGTGTGAAATTAATGATTTAGCCTCTTAATGCGTTGGTGCGCTGTGGAGGAAAGTACTTTCTATAAAAGGCTAATGCCAGAGAATTCCCATTAGTAACACCAGCAGCTTTCCTTTCCAGATATCTCAGCCAATCTCGGGCGTCATCAGTCAAAGAAAAAGGAAAAAGAATATACTTGACCCTATCTTGTGTCACCCCAGAAACTAATGGAATGGCGGAGCAATAATCTATGAACACCTCCATATGCTTGCCCAGGTCCTCACCAGCTACTCCCCTGAAGAGATTCTTCTCAACTAACTGAATATAAGATGGATGAATTCCAAAGGTACCAGCATCCGTAGTAGGAAGTAGGAAACCTTTGGGTAAGGAATCTATAGTTGGTTCCGAGTGACTAGCGATGTTAGGTATTTTAGCAAATGAAATTATAAGAAAAATAGATCTTTCAATGCCCTCTTCTAGGACGGATCACCTGCAAAAACAATTATAGCTCTAGAGAGAAATATGAGAACAGTCTGAAGAAATAAATTCCTCGAGACTAGAGACAAACTTAATATAAAGCAAACAAAATAACACCGCCTCCCCAGCAATTGCGCCAAAATTTGACTTGGTTGTTGCAACCCTATCAAAAATAAAACCAACCGGTCTCTATAAAATGTAGTAGTGGCAGTCGGGTATCATATCCACAGGGAGATGGGAATTCTGTATGCGAAACTAAGTCTGCTTAGGTAACCTTTGCTTGGGGGTTGATTGTTTAATTCTAAACTACAGAAATATAGATAAAAGAAACAAGCAATAAGTTCGAATGTAATTACCAGAAAGAGAGAAACAGCTAGGACAGTCGGTTCACCTTGGTTTTCTAGGGATGCATTCTAGGGTCAAAAGTCGGCATAAACTCGGTCTGTAGGGTTGTGAGAAGGTCCTTCCGGTCCGCTTTTCACCCTAAAATATTACTAGCTTAGCTTCCTCCCTCGTTAGAATGCCCTAATGTTCATTGTGAGTCTTCCCCCTCCCAATCTTCCGATCTCGGTCAAGGTGTATCAAATCAACTAGCTAAATGCGTCGACTCAAGCAGCTAATTACTATTAATTGCAGTGATTAACAACACAAACTTAATTCTAGCCAAGTCTAATCACCTAATCTTAACCTCCCTAATTACCATGTCTCCCTTATGTCCTAACATAAGGAGATTAGCTATGCATGATGACAATTGAGAAATTAATAATAACCAACGAAATAATTAATTAGAACATATTAATAAAGAGATAAATCATAAACTCTAATACTAGAAATTAGAGAAGACAAGAACCAAAGCAATAGAAGAAAGAGATGACAAAAATAAGAACAATTCCAATAATTAATAATTGAAATTAAGGATCGAAAGTAACCAATACAATCAATTGGAGAAAGTAGAGTTTTAGGTCTAACGAATTAAAAGCCGGAGAGAGGAGAGAGAGTCGTTCTACTGCCGTCCTCTCAATTTATTCTCCAGTAAAATTAAAAATATCCAAAAGGTAAATCTAAAAGATTGCGTAGAAAATATTCCAGCATCAAAACCGCTCGATCGAGTAGAAACAAAACACTCGATCGAGCAAAGTAAAGGTCAAACACCTCGATCAAGCAAAGCAGGTACTCGATCGAGGAACTCGTCATACACCCTTCTCAATCGAGCAAAGCAAGTACTCGATCGAGGGTTCTCAGCAAAAAAGTGTACTTCATCGACAAGTTTTAGTAGTCAACTTAGTCGATCGAGTTAGCTAGCACTGTATCAGCACGGATGAACTCAAATTACCTTTCAAAACCACTTCACGCATCCATAGGTGACAAATTACGGGCTCTGATTCTTCTATCTCCAAAATGCATGCAAACGAGAGAGGTTCAGGCTTGATTTAGTTCAATTCAGTTCCAACCCTACAAGTAACGCCAAACAGAACAAAGTAGACTATTCTGGGGCATTTGTAGCTAGATGCTACATAAATAACATAGAAATGCGTGTAAATATAGGATAAACCCTTATATAAAATGCACGCATCAATCAGCCTCTCTAGGAAAATGTTGATCATGAACTCCATACCTGAGATGCGAATAGATCGAGTAGGATCAAGGGATGATACTCCTGTCAACGCCCTGAGGTGCCACCAAGGGATGATCCATCTAATCAAAAGACCTTCTTCATTTTTTAGTTTTTTCTCCCAGTAGTTGCAAACTCGAGTAAAATCTACGATATATAACCTTGTCCTCATCACGATCGATCGTGATCGATATCTAGGCACATCAACTGGGGGTTCGATCAATCGCAGCCTTTCCATAAGCCAAATCTGCAAAAAAAGACGAGTATTAATGTCCCCCGTCTCACGTACGAAAAAAAAGAAAAAGAAAAAAAACGAAAAAAAAACGGAGGAAAAAAAAAAGGACGGGAACATTGTACCTGTAAAATCATAGGAATTCCAAGATACGGGAGCTCACGATTTGCCTTTCGGTTATCCAAACCTAAGATAGTATCTCCTAATACCAAGAAAGCTGGGCTCTTGCTCAATTCCTTTTGCTCAACGATACCCAAAAACCGCGGGTCTCCTCTCATTTCCGCGTCAACATGGCCCTTCAAGGCAAAGCCATGAAGAAGGCAAAATCCAAAAGCTCTGCGCCTCGCATTATAAGAAATAGAAGGGTCATCCCTATCTATGAAACGGTCTGCAAAGTTAAACATTCGTACACCCTTAGAGGTTACAAGACGGTCCACCTCAGCTTTGATCAATCCTAGAAGGTCCCTAAATTTATTTTTATATCCTTGGGAACTAGGTCCATTCTTTGAGACGGGATTCAAAAGCATCCACTTTTTTGGAAATATTTTTTCGAGAAACATTATTATATTTGCTAAGCTACGGAGTAATAGTAGGGAGAATTGTCAGAATAGAAGCTAACCCGAGGCCTATATTTATACTATTCGGCCTATCCTAATTTAGCTCAGGAAGAGACCAACTGGAGAGATAACGCAGCAAATGATGCGCCCTTTGGAAGCACCACAGCTCTTGCTGCTCCTCTTTCCCAACCTTACTCTCTACTATTTCCGCGGGGATCTTTCATATTCCGGTTTCAGCTATTCTTTTGTATTCCTATAGGAAGATATTTGGTAAAATACGAAGATTTTATTTCCTTACCAAATTTTTTACTCCGATTCCGTTGCAGAATCTGATTCTAATACGGGTTCGCTTTTCAAGACGATATCATCATTTCACATTTCGTCAAAAGCAAACTTAGCCATTTCATTGTTTTTTGGGGGGAATCATTTTGCTACCTCACTATTTTCAAAGTTTTCTAAACTTACTTTTTTTCATTTAATTTTTTTTAGAGGGAAGCACTCCAGCTGTCCGTCGCGCGTCGAGTCATTTGTCGGGTCATTTTGTTCAATATATAGGGCACTTTTTTTTTCATTTCTACATTTTCGACTTGATCAAGTTGCATTTTGTGCTGTTTAGGCCAGTTTTTCTTTGTTACATGTTTTCTATTTGCGTTTTTATGTGAATTTCGGCAGCATGACGGTGTAAACCGTCAAAACGCCAAACCTGTTTCTAAGCTAACCTGTAGGTACGATGGATTTTACACCCAGCAGCTGTAAATAGCTCACAAGTCATCATATATACACAGTAAAATGTTCGTATGTACAACAAAATTTGGGCTTATGCCCGAAAGCAAAGTAAAATGTACAAAAATATAAGTCTAGCTGCGACGATCTGCCAGACGACCCCTCAACTGTGCCACCATCGCCTCAAGAATAGCAATGTTAGCATCTCGAACCTTGAGCTCCCTCGATAGGCGAGCCGTCTCCTCATGTGAATCTTCAAGCTCGCGCTCCCTCTAAAAGAAAGAAAAATGATAAATAACAAAGCATAGAAAGGAAGTACTCCGAAAATACTTCAAATGTTCATGCATATCAAGAAAGAAAGAAAGGGAGCTTCATACCTGCCGACTCGAGCCACCTGAAAGAGCCCCCACAGCCGTCGCTCGCAGCCGGTTGGCCATCCTCCACAGCTCCACGCGCTTCGACGGTGCCACCTAGATTTCCATTTCAAAAATAAAACCAGGATTAATATCGTGTTCTTACACAATCCTTTCAAAAGAGGAAAAAGACAGTCTAAATTGGGGGCTTACCCTCCTCACGACGTGCTGCCACTCGTCGAGTCCATCCTTTGTCATCGCCTCAGTGAAAGACGGAATCTCCATGAACACCATTATACCAGCTGGCCCGGGTACTCTAGCGTCCCGGAAAAGCTGGGGGCTCGACGCCCGCCACCTCGATCTCCTGCCGAGTCAAAATTATCATTTCCAAGCAATATTCAAATTCATCGTTTCAAATAGTCAAGAAAGAGGTATAATTACCACGATCGGCCAGTACGCCAGGCTGCGTCGTACGAACTCCGAGTACTAAAGCTCGGGAAGGAAAAGAGCGTCGCCTCACGCTTCTGCGAGGTCATCCGTCCTCTCAGCCTCTGAAGGCTCCCTAAACATCATCCATGGAGGATCGATGGGAACCACTAAAGCGTCACGGAGGCACTGTTGAGCCAACCGCTCACCCAGGTACCACACACGTCTCATAGGCGTTATCAGAAGCAGCCTACTCAAACTTCTAGGTCGGAGAACGTCGGCTACAAAAGCTGGAGCGCCAGTGTAGTCCTCCCAAGGTCTCGACACCCACTGAAACGGATACCAAGGGTCATTCCTATGACCACTACTATTCGAGAAAGGCAAATAAGATCGAAAGTAAGGTAAAATGCTTACACTATCAACCTGCACAACATTGATACCCTTCCTACATATGTTATAAGAAGACTGTTGGCTCTTCTGCCGGCATATGATCTAAACTCTATAACTACGGGGTACTCCCTCACCACGTTCGCAACCCTCTTAGGAGCGAAGCCAGGGAAGTACGAGTACACCCATGCCTAAATGAAGAAATGATCATTCATTATTAATGGTTTATGATCGTACATTCAAGAATAATCTTTTATTCAATTCAAAATTTCCCGAAGATCCAATTTTTTCAAAAATGATCTATCATTCAACTCTCCAATAATTCAACTTCTATTCAAAATGATGTTTCACTATCGATTACCTATCTATTTCAATTCATGTTCAAAATGATCTCTCATTCCAATAATTCAAATTCATTTCAAATAATCTTTCAAAATTCCTATTTCAATTCAAGTTCAAAAATGATATTTCATTATTATCTACTTCCTATTTTGACTTTATGCAAACTGATCTTTTATTTATAAAGTGGTTTACCATTTCTAAATCCATCAAATTCATAAAAGAGAAATAAAGGAAGGCTCATACCTCTATAATGAGACCTGGGATAGACTATAGCAAGAGAAATGACCTTCTCCATCAACTCGGGTCGAACCATCACCCTTATGTACCGTATAAGGACCGCAAAGCTAGGAGTAACCCAGTCCTAACGACCCAGGCTACTCAAGTCATCAAGGAAAGGAAGAAGCTTTGTTGATAGCCTCTCCCCCTTGTCTCTGAAGTAAATCGATGACAGAAACCACTAGAGCCATAGGCGGGCTCGCTGCTCAGCTGTACACGCTGGAGGTGGCACCATACCACCCCCTGCAGTCATCGGCACCCTCGCCGAAGTCTTACCGTCAAAATAATCCTTAACGTAAGAACTCGGAACTAGGTCGGGTACCCTAGCCGCAGCCTTGGCCAGATTCCAGCCGATCAAACCCTTAGCCTCAGCTGAATCCGCTCTAATCACCGGCCACACTATCGGCTCCTCTTCACAAGGGAAGCCGGAGATCATGCGGTAGTCCTCCAAAGTAACCCCAATCTCTCCAAAAGGCATATGGAAAGTCGAGGTCGTATCCCACAAGCAATCTAGGAAGGCTCGATTCAGGCACATGTTGGCCCGATTCTTCTTCCCCTTGATATCTCGCCAGCCCTTCACCAAAGATCTTAAGGCAACAGGCTCGACGATCGCCTTCTCCTCCTCCGACAACTTCTCATAGGCCTCTATCATGGTCGTATACCCGGAAAATGACCTCATATTCCCGGCCTCCAGCAATTTCAAAATTTTATTAGCTTCTAAATTAAGTAAAGTAGATAAACTAAAGAAAGACTTAACCCGATACAAGTCAAGATCGAAAGCTCACCATGCTTTTGCCGTACGAAACGACAAGTGGCTCTCCGCTGCCCAAATGAGTTGCCGGCCATCCCATTTATCGGCCCACTGAGGCGCATAAACAAGCTGACGCCCCCTCCTCCTCAAGTTGGCCCTCCTGACCGCCTCTTCCTCTTCCTCCATCTCCTCTGTGGCCCCCATGTGAACCACCATGGTCGTACGGGGATCAACATCCACCTCCATGGGGTCTTGCCCCAAGGTAGAAGATACATCCTTTGTAAAAGAAAGTGAATCAAAGCATTTAGAGGTCGTTTAAATTGTCTATTCAAGCCATTCTCTCGAGTCCTACCATCAAACAAGTCGACAAATTTGATAAAATTACGTTCCTACGTGTCTAAACCTAGCTTAGTCATGGCTTCAAGCCGAAATTTTGGCAGCATTTCGCTACTATGGCCGAAACCCATGCAAAAAGTGTCCGGAAGACCTATCACAAACTGAAATTCTAACATGATAGCAAGTTTACCCATAATCCAAGGGTTCCAAAACATCAAGTTTTATCAAAAATCGACTAGCTTAAGGCCATTTTCGATCCCTTTGAAGCGATATAGCAAAAGATCGTCTCATTTTGGTCTCATTTCATCAATACTCAACGAAAATTCGAAATGAATGCATGGTTATGCTCCTAGCATGTTTAATTACGCATTTCTAATGTCAATTTCAAGGGATAAATTCATTTGGGATGGAACCCCAAAATTTTCGACTATTTTGGCCATAAAACCATAATTTTCTACTTCTAATTCAAACTACAAATGCAAAATAAATCAAAAACGAGATACATACCTGGATTTCTCATGATTTATGGCGGATTTTGATCAAGTTTTAGTGAAATTTGGTTGATTATTTGGGTTGTGTCGAAGAGAAAAGAAGAAGAAAGGTTTTGTTTAAATGAAATAGAACTCGCGCTGAGTTCGGTTTTACTAAGGTATAGACGAGACTGGGAGAAAGCGCAGCAATTGCTGCCCCCTGTCCAAAGCCCATATGCTTGCTGCGCCTATTCAACGGCAGGTTTCACAGCAGCTCTTGCTTTTAATTCGTTACAAATTTGTTATTTGCGGGCCCAAGTCCCATATTTTCCCACTTTTGGATATTTCATCAAGTGCTAGGGGTATTTTTGCTCCGTATATGTCCTAAGGGTGTATTTCTTTACCCAGTTGGTCTACATTCTCCCCAATGGTTGCAAAATTTTATTCCCCAGACAGAGTTCGTTGCCGCTATATAGAAAGTCTCTTCCTCTATCAAGTAAATTAAATCTCAAACGGTTGGTTCTCATAAAGTCCATTTTCAAGGCGATTATTATTTAGCAGTTCTCGGAAAGTCCTGCCTTTTTTTCGGAGATTCTCGGAGGGTCTCGCCTTTTGCAAATCAATTATTCTTCATAAGTTCTCGGAAAGTCTCGCTTTCAACCAAAATAATAATTATTATTAACGGTTCTCAGAAAGTTATTTCGTTGCTTCAGGCGTTTCTCAGAAAGTCTCGCCCCTCTATAATGTCAAGTGTGCTCGGCGATTCTCAGAAAGTCCTGCCCCTTTTTTACTCAGTGGTTCTCAGAAAGTCTTGTCACTGGCCAGCAGTTTCTTCCAACGTCCTGCTGAATATCATATGATTCGCCAGGAAGTTCCAGTTCGCCTACTCCTCAGGTATGGTTTCTTCTTATAGATAGCGAGCCTCCTTACGTAGTCTAATGGACTCTAAACGACCCTCCCCGATAGTCGACAAACTCTAAAATGTTCCCGACGATAGGTCCTTGGCTCGGACACCTTGAGCCGCCTCGCGTCGCCATAGTCTTCAGGTTGTAATCTTCGATTGACCTGAATGCTATACTTTGGATTTTGCCTTGTCCAAGGGTCAGTCAAAGTGGGCGCTCTGTAGACACCTCGTTTCTGCACCTCTCGCCAACCACCCAATGATGATTGGGCCGCATGTTTAATCACGCAGAGCGATTTATCACATTTCGTAAGTTCGTCGACACGTGATAGCTCAAACAATCGAGTAAGCCTCATAGTCGTCATCTATGTGTCGATACGGACGTTTTGACAGTAATTAGAGTACATTTGGAGTTCGGGTCAGAAACCGCTTCCATTTTCTAAACACCGTCTTAAAACAGAGTCCGAATAATCTGGAATTTTCCGGAGTATTATTCCTAAATTTTATCTTTTATCACGAAAATATCCATCTTGCGGAATAAGGAATCATACATCTTCCCTAATTCCTAAATAGAACGGCGGAAATCTTCCTTGCTCAAACGCCCCAGGAGCTGCGCCACTTGGAAGGATCTCAGTTCCTTCTGCGCCTCTTCCTGGGCTACTTTTTCTCCAGTTTTCAGATTTCTTTCCTAATCCTACTTTTACCTGAATTCCTTCACGTGATTAGTATAAATAGAGTCCTCCGCCTCACATATTTTTCACGCGAGTGTCCGCCCTTCTCTTCTCCCTTTACATTCTAAGACCGCGCTCTTGCTTTTCGACACCTACGTGCTTGCTCTACGCGACCCCGTAAGCTCAGATCATTATGAGTACCATTCACGTTGCATGACCGACCCACTTGACCACTACACTTTAATCAACTCAATAAATTTGTTCTAAATCCTCTTAAGAGGGCACTTTCATATTATATCGAGTCGAACAATCACTAAAACGACAACTTAGATAATATCACTTCGTCAAACATGTAAGTCTGAGGGTGTAAATCCCAATTTTCTTTATTGTATTTTTTTTATATTAACTAATGTACGGATTTATATCACAAGTATGCTCAAAAAATATTTTAAAACAACCTTTTTATAATCTTCAGAATTACACCCTCATACTTGTGATATAAATCCATACATTATTTAATACAAAATAAAACACAATAAAGAAAATTGGGATTTACACCCTTAGACTTACATGTTTCATGAAGCGAGATTAACTAAGTTGTCGTTTTAGTGATTGCTCGAATCGATGTAATATGAAAGTGCCCTCTTAAGAGGATTTAGAACAAATTGATTGAGTTGATTATAGTGTAGTGGTCAAGTGGGTCGGTCTATGCAACGTGACTGGTACTCAGAATGATCTGAGCTTACGCGATCGCGTAGAGCAAGCACGTAGCCGTCGAAAAGAAAGAGCACGGTCGTAGAATGCAAGGTGAGAAGAGAAGGGCGGACACTCGCGTGAAAAATATGTGAGGCGGAGGCCTCTATTTATTATAATCACGTGAAGGAATTTAGGTAAAAGTAGGATTAGGAAAGAAATCCGAAAGAAATCTGAAAACTGGAGAAAAAGCAGCCCAGGAAAAGGCGCATCAGATGTTGCGATCCTTCTAAGAGGCGCAGCACCTGCTGCATTCTTTCTTGGGAAGTTTCCTCCTCCGCAAGGAAGATTTCTGCAGTTCTATTTAGGAATTAGGGAAAATGTATGCTTCCTTATTCCGCAAGGTAGATATTTTTGTGATAAAGGATAAAATTTAGGAAAAATACTCTGGAAAATTCCAGAATATTCCGACTAGGTTTTAAGACGGTGTAATCCCCTATAAAATCTAGTGCAAAACAGTGGCGGAAACACTGTCGAATGGGATTAAAAACACAAAGATAAAAGTTCTAACAGTTATAAATTGAGAATGTATAAAATTCTCAAGGAGTAACTCGACGTTCTCCCAGCCATATCACATGATATAAATGTTACAGATGCAAATAATATATCAAAGTAAATTGAAATGTTATAAAACATAAGTAACAAAATATAATTACCAAATCATGTTAAAACCAACGTGCTGCATGCTTAAAAGCAAAATATTCAAAAGATAGAATGGAAATAATTTAGTTCAGGTTAGATATCTACTTTAGCTATACTTTTGACACCGCAGCATCTTTACTAGTTTCGGGAACCCAGTGTCACGCTAAGATGACCAACTCCAAGCCCACTAACTATACAACAAACTATAATAGGACACGACTTACCACGCAGTGCGAAGTCCTAGTCTAAGTACATGTACATGACTCTACGAGGATCTGTACCGCCCGCAGGATACCTAACCATATAGCTGTTTTATTAAAACCGTATGCCTTAGTTTATTATTCTTTGCCTTTACTTTCATTATTCCAAACTTAAAAATACCCCAAGTGACATAGTATATTATTCAAATGGTTCGTAAGTGAACTACACTTTTATTTTCTTCGAATTAGAAAACTTAAACTTAAAACCAAAAGTATAAAATTTATTTAAGAACTTTAAATAAATTAAGTTACTGAAATTAAACTTTAAAGATCATCCTTTGACTTAAGGTACTTTAGTAAAGACTTATTACTTAGGCTTTAATGAGATGGAGCTCTACATTAGTTTATAAAACTGAACAGCAGTATTGTAAAGTTCATAATTAATTACAGAAAAATCGAAATGACACAAGGCCAATTTTCATGGTTTTCTGTAGCTTTTAGCTACAACGTTCATTTTTTAACAAACTTTAAATTAAGAAAGTATCAGGGGTTTAAAAATTCATTTCTAAAAACTGTCACCCATAATGTTTCAGTTCATAAATCCACTTTTAGAAAACATTTTAAGGCAAGGCATAATTTTAAACATAATTAAACATGATATATCTTCATTGAGAAAAAGATTAGCTACTGTATCAAAAACAAAATATCTTTAAAAATGAATCTTTGAGAGAAGTCAGAAACGCGTTTTACAGGCGAGCTGTTCCCAAATAATTTATTCTGACCAAACCGTAAGTCTAAATATTATGAAATTTTTTATGCAGACTCCACACTTTAAAATACCAGGAGTTTATTCTTTACACTTTTGAAAATTTGAAATAGAAACAAGTGATATGATTTTTACAAACAAACGAACATATTTGACATATTTAACAACGGTTTTCATCAAACTTGTAAAATACACCATAAATCGAAAATAATGATTGAAGACCTACAAATTTATACACAACCTAATACTCCATGTCTCTGCCATATATTAAAATATTGTAAATTTACAATTTTATTTAGTATTTTTAACATAATTAAAACCGAACAGAATCGATATAATCGCAGAAACTGCGTCAATACTTTAAATTACGAAATAAATACCAAAACTCCAAAATAATTACCACGAAAATTCATGGTATTTTAAAATCTATCATTTAACCCAGAAAAATAATTTAAACCTCCTGGAAATCATAAAAATGAATTTATACCATCTTTATATCATATTAATCGGTTTAATCATTAAACTTGCAAATCAACCAAAATAAATTCCTATTGACAAAATAAAATTTATACATAGTCAAAATAAATTATGAATATCAAGAGATCAGAAAGTAAAGGTTTCGAAAATCATATGTATCAATAAATCTTTATAAAACCACAAAAAAGCAATAATACATACAACTACAACAATTGATCAATGCAATACCGAGTAACGTCGTAGTTACCTTGTTACGAATCCGAATCCACATATGCTAGCCTTCAATATCTCCTCTACAAACCTTTAAAAACATAAATTACATATGTGTAAAACATATGAATCATTAATCTAGATAAAAACTAGGATAAGAAAGATAAGAGTAATCAATTACCCTTAGAATAGGATGAACGGATGATAAGAGAAGGCCGATCAAAATAAAGAAACTAGAAGGCAAGCACGTACGTAGAATAATTTGTAAATCGGAAATAAAGAAGCAAGAAGGCAAGCATGTACGTAAATTATTAGCGTGAAATGAGATGAAACCACGGAGATGAGGTTCGTATGTGACGACAGGTTCCGAGCGTGAAGGAATTTGTTTCTCTTATTATTTTGTTAAAGAAAAGAGAGATGATAATAACCTAAAAATAAAGAGTTTAAGAGGGATTGAAAAATTAAAAGATGTAACAACTAAATCCTTAAAAAGCTCACTAATAACCAGTTAAAAATAGATGCTTAAACACAATTATCTTCTCAAAATTTAAGACTTGAAAAAAATAATAATAAAAGGTAGGATAAGATTAAAAATGGGGTTCAATAGAAATAATTTCCGAAGTCCAATGTATTAACTCAGAGTAGAATTAAAATATGAATAAATGAATAAATATAACGAAGATCCAAAGATTAGAAATATAATAACTCTCGAAACAAAGGAATATTCGAGATATAAGAAAACTTAAGAATTCAGAGAAAGAAAGGAAATGGCTCGCAGGTAAATTCCGAGTCATACAAATCAAATCGTAATCGAAAATAAAATACGGTTACGAAAATAGAATACAAAAATGGCGGGTGTTACAACCTCCTCCACTAAAAAAAAGAGTTTCGTCCTCGAAACTTAAAAGTAGAAAACAAAATTTAAAGAACAAGAATTTGTTTTTTTTTTCTAAATCATTTCAGTTAACATCTAAATGCGAAAAAAAAATCATCGTTGAGGTCAAACAATTTTTAAACGTGATACGTGCATATTCTATACACTTTATTTGCAGTTTTGGCACGTATTTCCATGCATAATTGTTAGCTTAAGGCTACTATTTCTCCCAAAACGGTTTACTTTGCATTTTCTATGATTTATTGTAGGAATGAGTGGAAGTAGGCTAAATCAAGCCTAAATCGTCCTCCGGAGGCAGCTTTTGGGAAGCTTTGAAGAAGGGAGCTCGGATTCAACCACCTCGGGATGCGTGCTTGGAGTAAAGAGCTGATTTGAAGAGAGAAAGAAACCACTACGCAGCTCAGTCCAGTCGATCGACCATGCTGCACAGTCGATCGACCGTTGAAGTACAGCAAAAGCTACTGTTCTGAAATGACAAGTCGATCGACCATGCTGATCAGTCGATCGACCAGTCTACGAGCTGGGATTAATTCTTCGTGTTAGACTTTTAAAAGCCCAATTTGTAATTAACTTTTGGCATCGCTTATCAGTAGAACGCAACGAGACTTTTAGGTTATGCTTTTCGTTACTGAAGAACTTAGTTTTAGATCTAGCTTTGGGAACGGAAAACCCCGAATTCAGTTACGTTGTTCATCACTTTAATTAGTAAGTTTTTATGCAAATTCTTTCTTCCTTAATTTCCTCTTATTTCAATTCTTGTTTTTACCAATTTAATTTCAGCAATTAAGTTCTTACCTTTTTTCTTAATTTCAATTCAATCATGTCAAACTTGTTCTTTGTTATCAATTTTGCAATTGTTTTAGTTTTGATTATTCATAGCTAATTTTATTGATTGGGAATGAGGTGAGCCATGGCATAAATTAGGATTGTTTTGTTAGTATGAATTCTTTAGTATCGATCTTGTTGTCTTTTGATAAGCCCTTTTACTAGATTGAAAGATTAGTAATTTAAATTATCATTAGATTGGAATTTCCTTTGAGCGAAAGCGTTGAGAAATTCTTGGGAACTAGAAGACCGTAAGGTTAATTCGAGCATTGATCGAAAGGCTTGCTCATATTCCCTGAGACCGTATTATAGGACCTCTGCTACCTTACTGACCTGACCTTAGCCATGGTGAACCGAAATTCCCGATCTTCCTTTTATCTGTTGAGAATTTCATTTCTTGCAATTAGTCATTAGACTCAACCAATTTCAAAACCCCCCCATTTAATTGTTACTTTTATAGACTGAAATAAGCAAATAGAATTGATCTTGTCTCTCTGTGGTTCGACCCTTACTATCACTAGCTGTAGTTTTAGTTTGGAATTATAAATTTAATTTTGATACAAAACGACGGTATCAAATTTTGGCGTCGTTGCCGGGGAGACGGTGTAATTCTGTTTGCTTTATTTTTAGTTTATTTTTCTTGTCTCAAGGAACTTTGGTTCCTTGAGGCCGTTGCTTACCTTTGCTTCTAGTTTTGCTTTTGCACAGTTAGAAGACAGGTTTTGAGAGGAAGACTTGAGTACTCTCAGTTTGGTGAACATGACTACGATATATGATAATCTTCAGCCAAAGGAGCACCACCTTCCAAAGGGGCACGTGTTACCTACCCCTACTACCGGTAACTTCGAATTTTGTTCCTCTTATATCGATCTAGTGGAGCGAAATCAATTTGCTAGTCTACCAGATGAAGACCCCTTGAAGCATATGGAAATTTTCACAGACTACTGCTGTTCCATACCTATGCCAGCTGGGGTAACTCAGGATAAAGTAAAGGGGGTGATGTTCTTATACTCCTTGAAGGATTCGGCGCGAGATTGGTACCGCTACCTTGATAGGGTAGCAGCTGGAGTCACAGATTGGACATCTCTAGCATTAGCCTTCTACAAGAAGTACTTCCCGCTTTCAAAGACTGATGCCTTGAGGAGTAAAATTACAAATTTCCAGCAAGAAGCTGATGAGGGTTTTTGTGAGGCATGGGGACGGTTCAAAAGTTTGGTCCGAGCTGTCCCTCACCATGGTTTCCAACAGTGGTATCTTTACAACTTATTCTACAATGCTTTATATGATGATTACAAGGTCATCCTGGACGCAGCTGCGAATGGTAGGTTCCAAAACAATACCGGTCAGAATAGAGGTTGGAACACTATTGAGGAGATGGCGATCCATAGAGCTGAGTTTGGGAGTTCACGTGGAAATTCACGAAAGCAAAGTGATGAAATGAGTACCGTTGTGACACTCATTACTTCTATTACTTCCCATCTCGAGAAGCTCGAGGCCTCTGAAGTTTCCAAGGAAAGAGTTGAAACTCCTTTCCATAATCTAGATGAGACCGCGAAGTTGAGAGAAATGGTCCAAACTCTTTTTGTTCAAGTGGCGAATATAGAAGCAGCCGGGATTGAGTCCTCAAAGAATTTTGTGAAGCAGTTGGAGAATATAGAGGCTAAGCAAGTCGCCAATTCTTCAAGCAAATGTGAAGGGCCAATTGAAATGATTAATGCCATTAATCTCAGAAGTGGCCTCTCTTATGAAGGTCCCGACAAGCCAAGAGGAGACTCGGGAAATGAGGAAGAAGCTAGTTTAATTTCTGGTGCAAAAACTAGCTCAATTGCCAGTACTTCTGGTCGATCGACCAATACTGTCAGTCGATCGACTGGAGCGTTAGATGAAAAAGTTTCTGATCAGAAACTATTCATACCCAGCACAGGTGGTCGATCGACTAACACCATCAGTCGATCGACTGAGACTCCTGACGAATAAGTTTCTGTCCAGGAACTGTTCACGCCCAGCCAACTTGGTCGATCGACCACTCCTATCAGTCGATCGACTGATTCTCCAGTACAGGACGCAATTCCGTCAACTAATTTGCATGATTCTACACTTATTGATGATTTGATGGAGGTTTTAAACTTACCGAAGTCGAAGGTTACTGATCCTACGGCCAGTGTTGCAGTCCCGTATCCGGAGCGGTTAAAGAACGCTAAGCTGGAGCGCAAGTTTGGTAAGTTTTTTGGAGATGGTCCAAAATCTCGAGGTAACGATTCCTTTCACTGATCTAATTACCCAGGTACCCTCTTACGCTAAATTTATGAAAGACATTTTAAATCGTAAGAGAAATTTTCGTGATGATGGTAATGTTGCTTTTGTGGAAGAATGCAATGCTCTTTCGCAAATTAATATACCACCCAAATTAAAGGACCCTGGTAGTTTTTCAATTCCTTGCACTATAGGTAACCACGAAATTGGAAAGGCCCTTTGTGATTTAGGGGCGTGTCGAGTGTCATGCCGTACTCTGTTTGCGAAAGGTTAAATATTGGTAGACTCAAGGTGACCGATATTACCGTTCAAATGGCAAATAGATCGACTCAGAGACCTATAGGAGTTCTAGAGGATGTACCCGTTCGAGTGGGTAAGTTTTTTATCCCTGTCGATTTCGTTGTTTTGGACATTGCAGAGGACAGTCAGATACCTATTATTTTAGGTAGACCGTTTTTACATGCAGCTGGGGCTGTAATAGATGTCAAACGCGGAACCATAACCTTAGAGGTAGGGGATGACACCAATGAGTTCAGTCTTGCTCACAAGGCGACTGAACCTGCTGATGATGATTCGTGTTATTCCATTGATATTGTTGACAGGGCTGTTACTTGTAATTGGAAGGAATCCTTAGCCAAGGATCCCTTAGCCGATCTAACCCGTTTAGATGAGTGTACAGGTAATGCAGTGAAGAATGCTGAGGAGCCAGATGCTTTCGTAGCCTCAATGGAGAGCTACGAGCCAACTAGGAAGAAGATGAGATGCTCTTAAGCCTGGCCAGCGAGAATTTGGTAAACACTTGCTACACCATTGAAGATGATTATGTCTATGCTGTAGAGGTAAAAGTGCCAGAGCGTAAGCCACTTCCTCCTAATCTTAAGTATGTTTTTCTAGATGATACGGAGCAGTACCCAGCTATTGTTAGTGCTAAGCTTAACGATGACCAGTTGTCTGCTTTGATGTGTGTGCTTAAGAAAAACAGGAAGGCTCTAGGTTACTCTTTGGATGACATTAAGGGTATCAGCCCTGATGTTTCTATACACAGGATAGAGCTGGAGGAAGGCCACAAGCCTTATAGACAGGGTCAACGCAAGTTGAACCCGAAGATGCAGGAAGTTGTTATGGCTGAGGTGATGAAACTACTCGATGCAGGTATTATTTATACAGTTGGCAACTCCAAGTGGGTTAGCCCAGTTCAGGTAGTTCAGAAGAAAGGAGGGACTACTGTGGTTAAAAATGAGAAAAATGAATTAATATCGACACGAGTTGTGACAGGGTGGCGGATGTGCATTGATTATAGACAGTTGAATGCCGCCACCAAGAAAGACCACTTCCCCCTCCCTTTTGTTGACCAAATGACTGAAAGACTTGCTTCTAACAAATTTTTCTGTTTTCTAGACGGATACTCAGGGTTCTTTCAGATCCCTATTCATCCAGATGATCAGAGTAGGACCATTTTTACCTGTCCACAGGGTGTCTTTGCATATCGTAGAATGCCTTTCGGATTGTGTAACGCCCTTGCTACCTTTCAGAGGTGCATGATGGGGATTTTTTCTGACTATATGGAGAACATTATGGAGGTATTCATGGATGATTTCTCAGTTTATGGTAATGACTTTGATCGTTGTTTAGCTAATCTCGATAAAGTCATGCAGCGTTGTATTGATGTTAATCTTGTTTTAAACTGCGAAAAGTGTCAGTTTATGGTCAATGAGGGAGTTGTGTTAGGTCATCTGATTTCTGATAAAGGTATACATGTTGATAAGGCAAAGGTGTGGATGATTGAGCAATTACCTCCTCCCGTGAATGTTAAAGGAGTGAGGAGTTTCCTTGGTCACGCTGGTTTTTATCGGCGTTTCATTAAAGATTTTTCAAAAATTGCTAAACCACTCACGCATTTGCTCCTTAAGGATGCTGTTTTTGAATTTACTGATGAGTGCCTTACCGCTTTTAACAGGTTAAAGGAGGCCCTAGTTTCTGCGCCAATCATTCAGCCGCCTGATTGGGACCTCCCATTCGATATCATGTGTGAAGCCAGCGATTATGTGGTCGATGCAGTTTTGGGACAGCGGAAGAATAAAGCTTTGAATGCCATATACTATGCGAGCCGAACTCTGGATGAGGCTCAAATTAATTATTTTACCACTGAGAAAGAGTTTCTGGCTGTAGGTTTTGCCTTAGAAAAATTTCGGTCTTATTTGTTAGGTTTCAAGGTTATTGTTTATACTGACCATGCAGCGCTGAAGACTCTCTTTCTTAAGAAGGATGCAAAGACAAGGCTTTTGAGGTGGATACTCCTTTTGCAGGAGTTTGATTTGGAGATCAAAGATAAGAAGGGAGCAGAGAATGTGGTAGCTGACCATTTATCTCGTCTGCAACTGACAGAAAGGGAGGATTCGTTACCTATTAATGATTCTTTTCCTGATGAGAGTCTGTTAGCTATTACTACTTCAGGGTCTTATCCACCTCCGTGGTTTGCCGATTTTGCTAACTTTCTTTGTGATGGTAAGATACCACCCGAGCTTTCATGGCGCGAAGAAGAAGCGGTTTGCTTATGATGCTAGACAATACTTTTGGGATGATCCTTATGTTTTCAAGGAATGCGCAGACGGTCTCATCAGGAGATGCGTGCCTCAATGGGAGGTGAAGGATATCCTAGAAGCTTGCCACTCTGCTTCTTATGGTGGTCACCACGGTCCGTCCCGGACTGTAGCTAAGATACTCCAATCTGGTTTCTATTGGCCAACTTTGCATGCAGATAGTCGCAATTTTGTTGCTGAGTGCGATGCTTGTCAAATATCGGGGAATATTTCCAAGAGACATGAGATGCCACAGGTAGGCATTCTTGAGGTTGAGATTTTCGATGTCTGGGGCATCGATTATCAAGGACCTTTTCCGAGCAGTCAAGGTAATAAATATATCCTCGTAGCTGTAGATTATGTGTCCAAATGGGTAGAAGCTATTGCTACTCCCCATTGCGATGCAAAAGCCGTGATTAAATTGTTTAAAAAGATTATTTTCCCTCGTTTTGGTGTCCCTAGGGTTGTCATTAGCGATGGTGGAATGCATTTTAAAGAGAAACAACTTGGTGCTTTATTGACTAAATTCGGTGTCCAACATCGTAGAGGTTTGGGGTATCATCCCCAAACTAGTGGTCAGGTTGAGATTTCTAACAGAGAATTGAAAGAAGTCTTAGCTAAGTTGTTTCTAAATCACGGAAATATTAAAGTCTTAAGTTAGATAATGTCTTATGGGCTTATAGAACCGCGTTTAAGACGCCAATCGGGATGTCACCATACCGATTGATTTATGGTAAGACATGTCATTTGCCTGTTGAGTTAGAGCGTAAGCCTTGATGGGCTATATGTGATTTAAATTTGGATCCTAACCTCTCTCGTGAGAAACGCATGACACAGCTGAATGAGTTGGAGGAATTTAGGCTGCTGGCCTATGACAATGCAAGGATCTACAAAGAGAAAACAAAGCGCTGGCACGACAAGAGAATCATCAAGCGCGAGTTCCATGTTGGCGATAAGGTACTTCTTTTTAACGCTCGTATCCGTTTATTTCCTGGTAAGCTGAAATCCAGGTGGACTGGCCCTTACACGATCACAGCAGTCACAAAGTTCGGATCAGTTGAATTGGAGACCTCTGCTGGAGAAAGGTTCAAAGTTAATGGCCAATATGTGAAGCATTATCACGGATCAGATGAGTTTGTTGGGAAAGTCGAGATATTGTACTTCGACCCGTTATCGGATGATGTAAATTGAGGTAAAAAGGTCGTGCGGAACCTCTTAAACCACCGCTAACCGGGAGGCAACCCAGCTTGTAAAATTTTGTAATTAGGATCTTTAAAGTTTAATTCATTTATTTTGCATTAGGACCTTTAGCTTGTTTCCTTTTGTTTAGCAATTTCTTGGTTTGGAGAATATGCGCCTTTGCAAATTTTTGCAGGTGATTTTTGAGCTAAATTGCTAGCGTCTTCAGTCGATCGACTGGGCAATATAGTCGATCGACTGAAAAGGAACAGGTCAGAGGCTACTGTGTACGGAGTTTGGTCGATCGACTATCGACTGGGCAATATAGTCGATCGACTGAAGAGAAAAGTCCAGAAGCTGTTTAAAGGGGAGACTGGTCGATCGACCTGGTCAGCTGGTCGATCAACCAGTGCGCGGGATCAGAATGCAACTCATAAGGGAAGTATTCCTTCATTCCTCATTCATTCATTCACTTTCAATAAATCGAAAAATCAAAGGCAAACCCTATTTTCTCCCCTTTTCTCGCGATTTTCCTGCAAATCCCGTCTCATTCTCGAATTTTCTTGCTTAAATCTTCAAGGTATGTCCCTAATCTATTTTCCATGCTTTATATTCGATTTTTACTGAAGTTTCATGCCATATTTCCGAGTATTGTTACATTGAGACGGAAAAATCGATTTGGGGAAAATCAATTTAGGGCTAGTTCTAGTCGATTTTTATGCTTTGATTTCTTTTCCTACCCTTTTCCTTTGATTTTCAAGCCTTATTAGCAGTTGTAGGATGCTTAAATCAGTTTCCCCCAAATTTTCGAAACCCTAATTTCGGTTCCAGCATCTGAATTTTTGATTTTTTTTATTAATCGAGTTTCATGAATTGTTATTGCTAAAGGTTAGGGGAAGCTTATTGCTAATTTGATTGTTCGCAGGAAACAACAATGTCAAAAGGAAAGGAGCACATGTTTGAAGGGCAGTCGAGCCAGGGCGCTGCCAAGCGGCCGCGGGGTCCGCCACTGATGATTGAGGCTACTACGGATAGTCTACCTGACTATCCGCAGGTTATTTTTTCCGACTCTACTCAGCGAGCCAAGTTCGCTCTTTTTGTCACGAGAATGAAAGTAACAACCACCCGGTTTCTTCACAAACCCACTTTAGAGAAATGTGGCTGTTATGAGTCTGTTGTGTCCCTGCTAAATGGGACAAGAATGATGGGTCTTGTGGACATGGCTGAGTTCACATATTACATTTTAACCCTCGAGTTCTTTTCATCTTATGCTTTTAACTCGGCTTCTTTTGAGGAAAATAAGACTAATGCTTGCATTTCCTTTCGGCTTTTCAATGTCAACTACTCCCTGACATTAGCCGATTTTGCTGGTTTTTTAGGTCTTTATTTCGAGGGTAAAACCTCGGAAACTTCTGATATTCACCGAGTCATGTGGTCATGTATTAGTGACTTTTACGGGCCTAAGAGGACGGGCACTTCCGTCTACTTGCCCCCTCTTCGTTATTTTCTACGGCTAATGGGTAATACCATTTTCGGCCGTAAGGAGTCGAATAATGTGAATACTATTGAACTGTCTATTTTGGCGGGCTATCTGAACATTAACAGTCGGGTAGCCCGTATATATAACATCGCTTATTTGACTGCCGCTCACTTTCAGACTGTTAGTGAGGGCACTTTCGCCACTATTGCTTGTGGCGGGTTGGTGACGCGTCTCGCCAACCGTCTTGTTTTACTTTCCCCTCGAGAGGAGGCCCCTATAGACCCTGACCTATGCTTCATGGATCTTGCCTACGCGCGGTCCGTGAAGTGGATCGATAGAAGGAATCGGTGGAAGATCGATTCTTTCATCTGCGACCCCATCCCTGTCCTAGGCTACCCTCCTATCCTGCCCTTCACCACTGTTTCGGGGGCAGCTCGCCCGCCCTTGCCTAGTTACAGGCTCCCTATTAGGGCGGGTACTGCTAATGCTAGCACTTCGAGGAGAGCTCGTGCCTCCTCCTCTCCGTCCCCCTCCCCCTAATGTTTTTCCTCCGGTCATGGACCAAAGGGGGATGTCACGTGTGTTGACTGACTTGTGCAGGAGCTTTGACCAGCACCGACTTGACACGGCCTTGGCTCTGTACCCAGTTTACGAGGAGTACGCCCGGGGAGGGATGCTTCCACAGGGTGCCTGGACACACCCGTCCTTCTTTGTCCCTCCGGTGGGCGGTTACCCTCGGCCTGCCAGGAGGCCTCCTACTACCACTACTACTGTCGCTGCTGCGGAGGAGGAGGAGAGCGACTCGGGGTCCGGAGAGTCTAGTGGTGAAGAGTACGATGGTGGCGATTAGATGCTTGTGACCTCCCCTGTTTTTGGTTGGTTTGGGGAGGTCGTCTTTTGTGAGTTTCCGAACCTTTTTTATTAGTTTCCTTTTTATTTTATTATGCTTTTATTCTTCCCTATTTCTGCTGGTGATTTTTCTTTGAGCACAATGAGGGCATTGTGCGTTTTGGTTTGGGGAGGGTATTTGCATATGTCTTTTGCATCTGCATTTGTTTTTTATTGCATTTCAGTCACATGTTTAGTGCATTTCTATTTGCATTTGTTCTTCCTTTAAAAAAAAAAAAAAAAAAAAAAAAAAAAAACAACAACAACAAAAAAAGAAAAATTGAAAAAATTCATAAAAAATCAAAAATATCACGTTTTTTTTTGCATATAGTTGAATCGGATTGGAGTTTATTAATGATGATTTTTGCACTATTAGTCAAATATGCCATTCCTTGCCTTTTCACAGCTGCTTAGCGAGAATTAAAAGTGATTTCTCAAATTTTGTTATGGAATTCATTTCGGGTAATTAGACTTGACTCATTACTTTTGGCAAACTACTTATACTTTCTGAGATATAGAGCCTTTAACTGGTGACATTCATGACCGGTTAATTTAGGATTGAGAGTAGTACTCCCTTCATTTCATGTTTTGCACGTGTATGAGTTTTGATTGCTTATTGCCTATACGCATTGGTTTGTGGTCGGTATTGCATGTTTTGAGAACTATTGCATCTTCCCCTTTCTCATTTTACCCCATTAACTCCACTATAAGCCATATCTGCCAGTTGCCCTTAACTACATCCCATATTTAGCCTACCATTGTGCCAAGCTAGGGAGTAGTAGAGGAATTTGTCGAATCATAAGCAGCTTTGGTTTGTTTTTGTAATGTTGGAGTGAGTGTACATGAGAAGTGGAGGAATTGCAGGAGTCAGCCTGAAGTAAAACAAAGGAGAAAATCAGAAAAAAGAAAAAAAAAAGATGTTCACCTGGGCAGAGAGCACTGGAATGCACAGGGTGGTCGATCGACCACAGCTCAGAAGTTGAAAAAAAAAAAGAATGAAAAGAAAAGAAAGAAAGAAAAGAATAATAGGAAATTTGAGGAAAAAAAAATAATTTGGTTGAATTGAGAACACGCCTCATGTGCTTATTTCGTGAATTGGAGGTGTTTGTTTTGGGATATTGTGTTGCTTAGTCTTTTAAAGGGCATGGTTTATATTTCGAGTTGGAGGAACGGGATACGGTTTCTGATGGTTTGTTAGGTACTAGCTTGGCTCTTACCTTCACATTTCCATACTTGTTTTGCGCTTTCTTTCCCACTTAGCCTCACATATCCAAATCTTGCAACAGTTCGGCATGTAATAGTCCTTGACGGTGGTTATGCGTGTGTACGGTAGCTAGTATCATTATTCATACTAGTCAAGCATACATGTTTTGTCGGTCGTAGTCTAGGTGAGAGTCTGTATTTTCTTCCCTCTCTTTTACATATATTCTTACCATTTGCTTTGCTGAGGGAAGAGTGACCCGGGAGAGTCCGAATTTATGAAGTCTTGCAAGGTCGAACGCCCAATTTAATTCCATGATATGCATAAGTTTGTTCACTTGATTTGAGCTTTGCGGTAGTTGACTATGTGCATTAAACGGTTTGGCATTGACTTGTATCTAGCTCTGAGATATACTCCTTTCCATTAGGTTTTTATATGGGTCATAGTGCTTGCTTGGGGACAAGCAAGGTTTGGTTTGGGGAGATTTGATACGTGCATATTCTATACACTTTATTTGTAGTTTTGGCACGTATTTCCATGCATAATTGTTAGCTTAAGGCTACTATTTCTCCCGAAACGGTTTACTTTGCATTTTCTATGATTTATTGTAGGAATAAGTGGAAGTAGGCTAAATCAAGCCTAAATCGTCCTCCGGAGGCAGCTTTTGGGAAGCTTTGAAGAAGGAAGCTCGGATTCAACCACCTCGGGATGCGTGCTTGGAGTAAAGAGCTGATTTGAAGAGAGAAAGAAGTCACTACACAGCTCAGTCCAGTCGATCGACCATGCTGCACAGTCGATCGACCATTGAAGTACATCAGAAGCTACTGTTCTGAAGTGACCAGTCGATCGACCATGCTGATCAGTCGATCGACCAGTCTGCGAGCTGGGATTAATTTTCGTGTTAGACTTTTAAAAGCCCAATTTGTAATTAACTTTTGGCATCACTTATCAGTAGAACGCAGCGAGACTTTTAGGTTATGCTTTTCATTACTGAAGAACTTAGTTTTAGATCTAGCTTTGGGAACGGAAAACCCCGAATTCAGTTATGTTCATCACTTTAATTAGTAAGTTATTATGCAAATTCTTTCTTCCTTAATTTCCTGTTATTTCAATTCTTGTTTTTACCAATTTAATTTCAGCAATTAAGTTCTTACCTTTTTTCTTAATTTCAATTCAATCATGTCAAACTTGTTCTTTGTTATCAATTTTGCAATTGTTTTAGTTTTGATTATGCATAGCTAATTTTATTGATTGGGAATGAGGTGAGCCATGGCATAAATTAGGATTGTTTTGTTAGTATAAATTCTTCCGTATCGATCTTGTTGTCTTTTGATATGCCCTTTTACTAGATTGAAAGATTAGTAATTTAAATTATCATTAGATTGGAATTTCCTTAGAGAGAAAGCTTTGAAAAATTCTTGGGAACTAGAAGACCGTAAGGTTAATTCGAGCATTGATTGAAAGGCTTGCTCATATTCCCTGATACCGTATTAAAGGACCTCTGCTACCTTACTGACCTGACCTTAGCCATGGTGAACCGAAATTCCCGATCTTCCTTTTATCTGTTGAGAATATCATTTCTTGCAATTAGTCATTAGAATCAACCAATTTCAAAACCCTCCATTTAATTGTTACTTTTATAGACTGAAATAAGCAAATAGAATTGATCTTGTCTCTCTGTGGTTCGGCCCTTACTATCACTAGCTATAGTTTTAGTTTGGAATTATAAATTTAATTTTGATACAAAACGACGGTATCAAAACCAGTTCTCAAAATTGAACTATTAAAAATCACTTATCTCATCTCATGGAACGAGCGAATACTGTCGCGAACCAGGATTATGTCTTCCAAGATAAGGGCAAGTCAACATTGGAAAAATCAAATCTTACAACCGTGCATCAACAAGTACTGAACCGGTCATTAGACGTCTTTAATGACAAGTCCTAGCATCCACCAATGTCGAAATTCAAAAGTAAATGTGCCAATATTACTTAAAACCTTTGAACAAATAAATTTTGAAATACAACACCACTTTTGAAAGTTTCTCAAGGCATCAAAGTATTGAAAAACAAAATTCGAAAGTATTTTCAAACGAATTTCAAGTCATTTCGAAACAAAACCAAATTTAAATGATAACCCAAAACTAAAAGAGAAAGAGAAGTTCAAAACTTTGAAGCTAGTCATAATTCAAAATTTCCAAGATATTCAAAATATTTTATAGAAGTCAAAATATTTTGTGTAAAATGGAATTTCTCAAAGAAAAAGGTTAACGAGAAATCAAATGTGTATATACAACATAACATTTGAATGTTTTTTTTTTTTTTTTTGCATTAAATAACTTTATTTGAAACAATTCCGGCATATTTCCAAACGAGTTTTAAGACATTTGAAACAAAACCAAGTTTAGACACTAATCCAGAGTAACACTAAATATGAAATTAAAGTTTTTAAATCATAACTCAAAATTAAAATATCCGAGAACCAAACTTTGTAAAAGCCGAAACTCTTGTATAAAATGGAAATATCCAAGGAAAAAGGTCAACGGTAAATCAAGACAAAAGTTTTGAAACTAAAGCATGGGAGAGAAGGATTTAAGAGTCATATATAACTCTCTCAAGGATTATGAAAGAGGATAAACATCTCGAGATTCAAAAGAAGGAGTGCAAATTTTACTTAAAACCTTTGTACAAATCGAATTTGTAAATACAACATAACTTTTGAAAGTTTTATAAGCATCCAAACAAAAAATTTCGAAACAATTCTGAAATACTTTCAAACGAGTTTTAAAAACATTTCAAGACAAGACAAAATTTAGATACTAACCAAGAGTAAAACAAAAATAGAAGTTTAACACTTTGAAATCATAAATTTTCAAGATAATCAAAACTTTGGAGTCAAACCCTCTATAAAACAGAAATATTCGAGGAAAAAGGCTAAAGGTAAAAGTTTTCAAACTTAAGCCAAGGTTAAGGTAGTAACAGATGCTCAGGTGAAGAAGTGAGAATGAGAAATTCAAGAGATATATAAAGCTCTCTCAAGGCTTACAGAAGAGGTTAAAGATCTCAAGATTCTTGGTACGACTCCTCTATGGAACCCAAGCTTTTTCTATTTCCATCGAAAACAACACCAAGGTTATTAAACTCGGGCAACTAAGTTGTCAAGCTCTGAATTGCCAAACTTCCTAGTCTACATCCTCCAAAATTATCGATTAACACAACTTCCATCTCAAATCCTTACATGACTGATCATCCTCTCAAAACATCATGGTAAAAAATCCATCAAGTACTTCAACATCCAACCGACTAACTAAATTCCTCAAGTTATCAAATCTATAAGACTCCTCGAAACACCAAACAGAAAACATCTTCTAATAAAGCTCTGATGAGAATTCCTCTGAACTGAAAGCAACAATGCCTCTAACATCCACAAGTACAATCTAACAAAGATAAACTCTCTTAGAAGTCCATCAAAGTCTTTTAGAATTTCATTATATTCCCAATCATAACACTGCAACAGCTAGGGGGTTAAGAACTCAACCAAGCAACAATTTCGATCATATAAGGTCATCAAACAACAATTTCCTTTAAGGTAATACAGACCAAAATATTCCTCCGAGAAATACCAGTACTAAGGTTAAGACATTAAGATATGATAGGTATACAGAATTCCCAACTTCAGGTTCTTAATTCTTCAAATCAATATAATCAATTCAAACTGCAGTTGAGCTAAGACACTCCTTATTTCCAAGGTTAACACTAAACAACCCAAATAAAGTTAAGTCACACAACCAAAAGTTCCAAGGCTACAACCTTACATCAGAACTCAACAATCTAAATCCATAAGAATCAAAACTGAGATTAATCTAGGTCAACTAATAATGATACATGGTTACTATAAAAACCATTATCACATCTAGACCAAAATATGCAAATTAGCTATAATCTGAAACCATTAACTACGCCAAAATTCTAACTCCATAATCCACTACTCACCATTCAAGTTAATCCTCAAGAAATAACAGTTCTTACAAGATAGATATTAAGGGTAAAACTCACTATCCTCAAACCATAAGTAACAATGCTTCACTAGACCTCAAACCTACTTAACTTCCGTCACATTTCTCCAAGAAAGAGTCAGTTTAACCAATGAATCTCAAGAGAATAGATACCAATGTGGAGGAATTACAAAGAAGGATTAATTCATCAGAATAGGAGATGAAAATTTATAATAACGACATAGGAATCAGCTAAGACTAAAAAAGATTAAAGGAATAAGAATGATGATCGCAGACTAATAAAGTCTGAGATCTGAGAAGGAATCTTCAGGCATCCAGAGTACGCAATATGGCTCGTTGGATCACTCTATCACCTTGTAGAGAAAACAAACACACCAGTCTTGGGTTGCTCCATCTGACGGATCCACAGTGTAATTACTCTGGGTGTACTGCACCATTATGGAACTTGAGTCCTCTCTTGGCCAACCGGTCCGTAGCTTGAGCAAAATCAATCGGGCCGGAACAACCATTGTCTCTTCCTTGTGGCATCAAGTTCTCCAAGCGGTTAGCTAGGTTGTTGAGCGAGTTCAATATCACCATAATGATCGCGTTCTGGTCCGGAAAAACACAACGTTCACGTCCACCTTCTTTCATCTTCTTTGTCGGAGAAAATAAAAAACAAACATAGATTCAATGCTAGTCATTGATTTTGCAGGAACACATAAACTAACATTCAATTCCTTATGGTTTCTACCCATCTCTCACTAAATCATTTATTTAGTCAAATCATTTATTAGGCATTTTCCTAAAGATCAATGTGTGAGCGTCGGGAGCGATGATGCTCGATACCAACCTGTAATCCCCTATAAAATCTAGTGCAAAATAGTGGCGGAAACACTGTCGAATGGGATTAAAAACACAAAGATAAAAGTTCTAACTGTTATAAATTAAGAATGTATAAAATTCTCAAGGATAAAATTAAATGGTTAAGTCTAAACAAATGCCACTTTTATAAAAAAGGGCGAAAATAAAATTCCTCAAAAGTGTTAAAACTAAAAACCATAAAAGAAAGTAAGAAAAGAGTAGGATCTGCAAACTACTCGCTAGCTCACACGAAATCCCAAACAAAGCTAATACATCATGTTATAAACATAATGACCCACAATCGATGGGGAGTAACTCGACGTTCTCCCAGCCATATCACATGATATAAATGTTCTGAGATGCAAATAACATATCAAAGTAAATTGAAATGTTATAAAACATAAGTAACAAAATATGATTACCAAATCACGTTAAAACCAACGTCTTTGCATGCTTAAAAGCAAAATATTCAAAAGATAGAATGGAAATAATTTAGTTCAGGCTAGATATCTACTTTAGCTATACTTTTGACACGCAAAGCATCTTTACTAGTTTCGGGAACCCAGTGTCACGCTAAGATGACCAACTCCAAGCTCACTAACTAGACAACAAACTATAATAGGACACGACTTACCACGCAGTGCGAAGTCCTAGTCTAAGTACATGTACATGACTCTACGAGGATCCTGCACCGCCCGCAGGATACCTAACCATATAGCTTTGTTTTATTAAAACCGTATGCCTTAGTTTATTATTCTTTGCCTTTACTTTCATTATTCCAAACTTAAAAATACCCCAAGTGATATAGTATATTATTCAAATGGTTCGTAAGTGAACTACACTTTTATTTTCTTCGAATTAGAAAACTTAAACTTAAAACCAAAAGTATAAAATTTATTTAAGAACTTTAAATAAATTAAGTTACTGAAATTAAACTTTAAAGATCATCCTTTGACTTAAGGTACTTTAGTAAAGACTTATTACTTAGGCTTTAATGAGATGGAGCTCTACATTAGTTTATAAAACTGAACAGCAGTATTGTAAAGTTCATAATTAATTACAGAAAAATCGAAATGACACAAGGCCAAGTTTCATTGTTTTCTGTAGCTTTTAGCTACAACTTTCATTTTCTATCAAACTTTAAATTAGGAAAGTATCAGGGGTTTAAAAATTCATTTCTAAAAACTGTCAGAAAACGTCACCCATAATGTTTCAGTTCATAAATCCTCTTTTAGAAAACATTTTAAGGTAAGGCATAATTTTAAACATATTTAAACATGATAAATCTTCATTGAGAAAAAGATTAGCTACTGTATCAAAAGCAAAATATCTTTTAAAAATGAATCTTTGAGAGAAGTCAGAAACGCGTTTTACAGGCGAGTTGTTCCCAAATAATTTATTCTGACCAAACAGTAAATCTAAATATTGTGAAATTTTTTATGCAGACTCCACACTTTAAAATAACATGAGTTTATTCTTTACACTTTTGGAAATTCGAAATAGAAATAGGTGATATGATTTTTACAAACAGATGAACATATTTGACATATTTAACAACGGTTTTCATCAAACTTGTAAAATACACCATAAATCGAAATTAATGATTGAAGACCTACAAATTTATAAAAAACCTAATACTCCATGTCTATGACATATATTAAAATATTGTAAATTTACAATTTTATTTAGTATTTTTAACATAATTAAAACCGAACAGAATCGCTATAATCGCAGAAACTGCGTCAATACTTTAAATTACGAAATAAAAACTAAAACTCCAAAATAATTACCACGAAAATTCATGGTATTTTAAAATCTATCATTTAACCCAGAAAAATAATTTAAACCTCCTGGAAATCATAAAAATGAATTTATACCATCTTTATATCATATTAATCGGTTTAATCATTAAACTTGCAAATCAACCAAAATAAATTCCTATTGACAAAATAAAATTTATACATAGTCAAAATAAATTATGGATATCAAGAGATCAGAAAGTAAAGGTTTCAAAAATCATATGTATCAATAAATCTTTATAAAACCACAAAAAAGCAATATTACATACAACTACAACAATTAATCAATGCAATACCGAGTAACGTCGTAGTTACCTTGTTACGAATCCGAATCCACATATGCTAGCCTTCAATATCTCCTCTACAAACCTTTAAAAACATAAATTACATATGTGTAAAACATATGAATCATTAATTTAGATAAAAACTAGGATAAGAACGATAAGAGTAATCAATTTACCCTTAGAATAGGATGAACGGATGATGAGAGAAGGCCGATCAAAATAAATAAGCTAGAAGGCAAGCACGTACGTAGAATAATTTGTAAAGGAAAATAAAGAAGCAAGAAGGCAAGCTTGTACGTAAATTATTATCGTGAAATGAGATGAAACCACGGAGATGAGGTTCGTATGTGACGGCAGGTTCCGAGCGTGAAGAAATTTGTTTCTCTTATTATTTTGTTAAAGAAAAGAGAGATGATAATAACCTAAAAATAAAGAGTTTAAGAGGGATTGAAAAATTAAAAGATGTAACAACTAAATCCTTAAAAAGCTCACTAATAACCAGTTAAAAATAAATGGTTAAACACAATTATCTTCTCAAAATTTAAGACTTGAAAAAAAAAATAAAAGGTAGGATAAGATTAAAAATGGGGTTCAATAGAAATAATTTCCGAAGTCCAATGTATTAACTCGGAGTAGAATTAAAATATGAATAAATGAATAAATATAACGAAGATCCAAAGATTAGAAATATAATAACTCTCGAAACAAAGGAATATTCGAGATATAAGAAAACTTAAGAATTCAGAGAAAGAAAGGAAATGGCTCGCAGGTAAATTCCGAGTCATACAAATCAAATCGTAATCGAAAATAAAATACGGTTACGAAAATAGAATACAAAAATGGCGGGTGTTACAGACAGTTTTAGAAAATGGAAGCTGTTTTGACCCGAACTCCAAATCTACTCTAATGACTATCAAACGACCGTATCGGCGCGTAGATTATGACTATGAGGTTGACTCGACTGTTTGAGCTATCACGTGTCGACGAACTTATGAAATGTCATAAATTGCTCCGCGTGATTAAACTTGCGGCCCAATCATCACTAGGTGGTTGGCGGGAGGTGCAGAAACGAGGTGTCTACAGAGCCCCTACATTGACTGAGGCTTGGACAAGGTAAAAGTCAAAGTATAGCCTCCAGGTCAATCGAATATTACAACCTGAAGACTATGGCGACGCGAGGCGGCTCAAGGGGTATGAGCTAAGGACCTATCGTCGGGAATATTTTAGAGTCTCTTGACTATCAGTTAGGGTCGTTTAAAGTCCATTAGACTACGTAATGAGGCTCGCCGGCCATAAGAAGAAACCATACCTGAGGTGTAGACGAACTAGAACTTCATGGCGAGTCCTATGATGTTGATAGCAGAACATAAGAAGAAACTGCTGGGACAGAGACGGAACTTTCTAAGAATCACTTAGCAAACTTGACGTTATAGAGGGGCGAGACTTTCCGAGAAACGCTTGAAGCAACGAAACTTTCTGAGAACCGAAAATAATAACTATTTTAATTGAAGGCGGGACTTTCGGAGAACCCCTGAAGAATAATTGACTTGGTTGAAGGCGATTCTTTCCGAGAACCGCTGACGAAACTTGATTCTGTAGGAGGGCGAGACTTTCCTAGATATGCTGAGTAAAGGCAGGACTTTCTGAGAACTGCTGATAATAATTAACTTTGTAGAAGGTGGGTCTTTCTGGGAACTGATAGATAATAATTGTCTTGAAAATGGGACTTTCTAAGAACCAACCGTTTGAAACTTACTTAATAGAAGACGAGACTTTCCGAGAATCGCTGATAAATAATTTGCATCGAATTTCTAATTAACGAACTCTCGCTGGGGAACAAAATGTTGCAACCTCTGGGGAGAATGTAGACCAATTGGGTGAAGAAATATACCCGTAGAAAATCTATGGAGCAAAGACATACACCCGTAGGAAATATACGGAGCAAAATACCCCCACAACTAGAAGAAGTATCCAAAAGCGGGAAATTGTGAGGCTTGGGCCCCCAAATAACGAACTTGTAACGAATTCAAAGTAAGAACTGTTGTGAAACCTGCTGGAGAATAGGCGCAGCAGGCATATGGGCTGGGGAAAACGCACAACAAACTATTGGAGTATGTGTCCTCAACAATAATGCGATCATATGATTTAAAATCAAAATGAAATCTCATAATAACAATACGGAAGGGATGCTAAATTATATAATCAACTGATCAACATTAATCAGTAATGATTGGCTAACTAGAGTTTCACATTACTATCGTTTGACAGCGGTGATCAGTTGATCCCTTAAGGTCAGACCTATAGGATGAGACCCAAATAAATAATTAATTAATTGTATGTGATACAGATTAATTAATCCCTTACTTAAATGAAGTTGATTTTGTATCTTATTGTAATGTGATTATATAAGATTTGATTTAGTGGATTAATATATTAATTTACTAAATTATGTTGAGGTTTTATAAATATTTCGAGGTTGAGGTAATTAGTTATTTACATTTACAAGAGGTTATAAATTTAACTAACTAGCTATTATGGGACCCATTATATGTTGATAAAATGGTAAAATATTACTCAATAAGTTGACTGAATATATGTTTATTAATTTGTCACATAATTGTTGTATGATCAAATTAATATTTAATTATGTAAGATAATTGAACATAAGACTTATAAGCATTTGTGGAAAATATATTATAACACAAAAATGGACCAAAATAACTCAAGTGTACCGTCCAAATAGTAGGATGCTTGAGTTTTATAGTTTTGTCATTTTGTTGTTGGAAAGATGCTCCAACATCTTATGACATACTTTATACACTAAGCCTACTATCTACACTTATAGCATGTGATTTTGAGAAGACAAAAAATGCTCTAAAAAGAGCATGATGGCCGGAACACTTGATGTGAGAAGAACACTTTGTTGTTCTTATTTTTCTTCTTACTTGTTCTCTCTAAAAGATTCTCACATCTTCAACACATGAAAAACCTCAAATACTAATATTTGTGATATATTACTAGTGTAGTAATATTAGTAATAATTAAGGGTACATTACTACATAATATCTAGTTAACATTAGTAGTAATTTCTGGGTTAAATCTTGGGTGCAATCAAAAGGAGGGCTCCTAATATAGAGTCTTGGAGGATCATCCTAACTTATCATAGTTCAAAAACAAGTGAAGGTAGGAGACCTTACTTGCGCCCATTTCGTGCTGTATAACAATGTAAGAACCATTGTTTTCTCATTTTATTTCTTATTTAGTTATGTATGGACTAGATCTAAAGAACTCATATTAATATGTTAATAAGTTCACTATTAGAACAGTCTAATAATAGGTATATGAACCTAACAATTGGTATTAGAGCATAGGATGTTGCATGCATAATTGATTTATAATTTTTTCGAGTTATTAGTAACTTAATTAAAACTAAAAATTTGTGATTTATTAGATAAAGCCACGATTTATTGATGCATGTTGTATATTCTGGTCCTAAAATGTTTTTAGGTCATTTTTATGGTTTATGATATTTTATTGCTAATTTTAATGATTTTTAGTTATTTTATTACATTTTTATGACTAAAATGGAAATTAAAATGCTAAAAATAGTTAAACTAAGTTTATGATCTTGAAATTTTTATATGGCCTCACATGCATATTTTACTTATTGTATGTAAACTTTCGTATATATTTGATTTATTTTGCATCATTTATGATTTTTATGAGATAAAAATGAATTAAATGGAGGTAAAATGATTAAATATAGTTAAACTTTGAAACAGGACATAAAATTTTAATTTGTTGTCACATGCATATTTGACTAAATGTGAGTAAAATTTGAGATGAACTTGATTCATTTTGCATGATTTATGAATTTTTAGTGTAAAAATGACATAAATAGTGTCTATTTTTGCATAAATAGCTAAAACTAATTACATGGTATGAGAAAATTATTTTAGGTTTCATTTATATCCCACTTATTAGATCTAAAGTTTTAAAATTGATTAGATTAATTTTTGTATGCTTTAGATATTTTATTTCATAAAACTGATAAATCTCAACTGCAATTTTCTCGAAATAAATTCGAAAATTTTAACCATGATTTTTGATATTGTGAGTGTCATGGATATATTTCAGAATGTTCAAAAATTTAAAATTCAAATTTTGAAATTATTGTAATTTAATTTGGATTTATTTCATAAATGTTATGATTTTAGGGTAAAAAATGAGCATAAAATTAAATCAAGTTGAATTATTGTCAAAAATTGAGTAATGACTAATTTTTAAGACCTATGAGTGTAAGAATAATTAACTTACACTAAAATTAGATTTTAGTATTATTTAGCGATTTTAATAAGTTAAAATCGTGCATTTCCATAAAACCGGGTTATATAATCGGTATAAGTTAAATACGGCGATTTGGCACATAATTTGGCATGATAGACACAGATTATAATGCTGCATATTTCATTGTTGAATGTCATATTTTATTTATATAATTTTAAATTATGTAATTTTATCTTAGTATGGCTTAAGTTTTAATCGATACTACCCGCAATGAAAGAGAATATTGATTTGGTTATAATTTAATGTGATCTCGTATCACTTTTATTTTACTAGTTTTTCATATTAAAAATGTATAATAGGAATAGCTTTGTATTTTATTACTATTTGTAATTCCGGAGTTTCTTCAGAACGGTGCCATTCGGAAAGGCGTTCCGACGAAGACGGTGTTCTAGGGAGGCGTGCTGCTTGAAGATTCAAGGGACCAAGGGAGTTGGTTTCCGAATATGTAATAGATTATTTGATTTTCTATTTAAGGAAGGCCATACTAGGAATTTATTATTTGTTTTGCATTTCTTTTAATATGTTGCATGCATTGCCAAATTGCCATAACAACACATGAATATCATATCGAGTCTTCGACCGTGTCAACTATAATTATCAATAATTTGACTTTTAGTTCACTTAAAATTGATAGATAATAAATTGACAAGACCTTTACTTTTAAAAGATTGAGACTTAGCCTTACCAAATAGTAGGAGCCCATGAATCTAAATTTCATAAGGGGTACAATACGATTTTTCGGGGTGTTTCTATTGACGTTGGGTGAGTGGGGTAATAAGTAGTTATTACACTTCGAAAGTTTGGTTGATCTCAACGAAGGTATTTTGCGACCGTAGGCGCAAAAAGTTCGAGCTAAAGATGGATTTAATGTAAAATCATCGACCGAGAGTTCTAATTGTAGAATCGGTAAAGAGGGTTAAGCCACCAAGTTATATTAGTAAAGGTGTGGAGGGTCTGTTGGCTCACATCCAAGTTAATATGAAATTTGGGTCTCAGAATCATTTATAATAGTTGGGTAGAGGTCAATATATAAATTCAATACTTGTATTAATATTGACGAGTATTATAACGATAAATGTTAATTGTTTCTTTAATTTTCGTTTTTGTAATTATTTATCCGCAATGGATTCATCTAATACTCTTACACCTATCACCATTAATTCATGGCTCCAATAATTCAATGAAAAATGCTCCTTGTATGACAATGATACGATGAGAGAACTACGCTTTGGCATTGGTGAAGATGGAAATCTTTGCTATCTTACCACTTCCACACCTCCCACTCCCATATTCATGCCCACCTCATTGGTAAGAGAATCTTGTGAAGAAAATCTAATAAGTTTTAAGACATCCTTTTTTGTAGAAGCAAAGAGAAATATTGTATTGAGTGGCAGTTCTAGCAAGAATGTCCTTGCAACAAAAAGGAATAATGGTATTAATAAAGGAAAGGCAAACAAGGGTAAGAAACCCAAACCCGATAGTGAATTGGAAGTAGATAGTGAGACTACCACAACCAAAATCAAGAAGGGTGCCCAATCCTACGATGAATGTCATTATTGTAATGTCATGGGCCATTGTAAGCGAAATTGCCCCAAGTATTTGGAAGATATAAATGTTGGACTTGTCGCTCCACTTGGTAATATTTCTTCCGAAATCTTTGTTATTGATATAAACTTCCACCTCAACGAGGGTATTGGATACCGGTTGTGGTTCTCACCCTTGTAATCATTTACAGGGCTTGGAAATGTAGAAAAGCTAAACAAGGGTGATGTAGATCTCCGACTATGAAATGGAGCTAGGGTAGCCGCCACTTCAAGAGGGACTTATGTACTTGTTTTAGCTGATAACTTTGAGTTGTACTTACATAATTATTATTATGTACCCACTTTGTCTAAAAACATTATTTCCATTTCTATGTTAGACATGGAAGGATTTTTCTTTTGCCATCAAAAACAATCGTTGTATGTCATATTTCGTTAGTATCACTTCTTTTTATTTGTTATTTGGTTGTCTTAAGAAATGTTGGTAAGCGTGATGAGATCTGTTGTAGCATTAGAGTGGACTTAAGGATTTAGTTGTTGTAAATGTTGGTGGTGCACCATGTAGCGTGTGAGTATGTGGGGGAGAGAATTGGATAAGACCACGTAGCATGTTAATATCTGGGATTATAGTGGTGTCAAGATTGAGGTCGAACTTCGGGACGAAGTTATTTTTAAGTGAGGTAGAATGTAATACTACTGAAGTTAATGGTATATATGTTGGGTAATATGTGTAAGTGGCGTCATGATGTGAGTTAGTTGTGATAACATTTTGATTAGCATGCAGGGTCTACGTGGAATAGGTTTTGAGTGGTTGTTAGTATGCGCGAACTTCGAGGACGAAGTTCATTTTAAGGAGGGAATACTGTAATACTCCACATATTTTATGGTTATAGGACCCTTTGTTTGTGTCTAAAGTACAAGGTAGACTATAAAAGGTTAATAGGAAGCTTGCACAAATGTGCCAATTATGGAAATATGATCACTTGTGTTAGGGGTAATTTGAAATGGGAATATCTAGAGTTTTGCAGCTTCTTTGAGGGTGATTCAAAATTTAGGTGAAAGCTTATTGTCTTAGCTTTCCAAAGCATGGTCACAAGCTTGATTCCGATAAGTAACGAAGAAATGATAGCTGTTTGAAAATCAGTGCACAAAGCTGAACTCGCTGAGTGATGTTACGCGCTAATTAGTTTCATAATTTCGCACCTTATTATAGTATTCCTAATAATATAATATTATACGCCATTATGATTATGATTATTATGATTATTAATATTATTTATTTATTTTACCTGCCATAAATATTTTATTATAATTTATTATATCTTACGACTTATAAACCTTCCTAAAACGATACTACCTTACTACTATATATGCAATAGCAAACCACAAGTTTTATTCACTTTCACAAAACACAAAATATGTATATAGAGAGAGAGAATGAGACTAGAGAGATAAGGAGCTTTTCATCTTTTCTTCATCTGAAGATTAATTGGTCACGCTTTTGTGAGACGGGTTTTGTTGCTTGGATTCGTGTGCTTTGCTATTTGGATTTTGTTGAGCCGCTTTGCTATACAGGTAGGATAGCTACTCAATTACTTTAATGATTACTTGGATAATGTTATATGATTGTTTGATTGAATTGTGTTGGATAAATTATGATTGTTGGATTGTTGGATTGAGATGACTATATTCAAATTAATCGTTTAATGACTACCTCACTCGTGGTCGAGATGCTTATATTGATTTGGTTTTGACCTCATATCGGGATGGTAAATATATTGTTTGCATATCATATCATTAGCACTTGCATTGGTTTCCCCAGGCTGGTTCTGCAGGACTTGTCTCTGGGATGTTATTGAGATTACCCCGGCCAGGGATTGGTGGGATGAACGGGAGGGTCAGAGGATTGATCATGAGCATGCATTGCACACTAGTAGAAAAAACCCCTACGGTGGGGGTCATAAATGACCTTTTGTGGCGGTTTTCAAAGGTTTTGGGTCCGTCGTTTATCACGGAGTCGTATATACGTTTGCGACGGTTGTACAACCGCCACAATAGCTCGCCTACAGTGGCGGTTTTCCAAACAAAACCGCCATTATAACCTTATATAAAACGACGGTTATTAGATAACAACCGCCACTTTAACTCATCTATAATGGCGGTTATTGTTTGAAAACCGCCACCATAGATTTTTCAATACTACATTTTCTATATAATGTCGGTTGTTATTACAGAACCGTCATTAAAAATAATTATAACGTCGGTTGTTGTTCGAGAACCGCCACTAAAGGTAATTATAACGTCGGTTGCTTGGCGAAAAACCGCCATAAAAGGCAAAGCTATTTTCGAAATATTTAATTTTTTGACGTCGTTTCTAAAGGAAACCATCGTAATAAAAATTTATATTCTTTTTTATAAATAATAATTTGTTACAAAAATTTCAGCAATAGCTCGCCATAAATTTGATAATTCCCAATATTATACTCCCTCCGGCTTGCTGTTTTCTTCCCATTTTATTATAATACTCCTCACATATATTAGAGAAACGGGAAGAAAATTAAAAGCCAGAGGGAGTATGAACAAAATGAAACCTATCAATAGAAATAAAATAACCACATTTATAGTATTCGCAACAAAACAAGTCCAACAAAACTTACATCAATCTCGCATCACATACAACATAAAAATAACTACATCGATCAACATCCGAAGTGTATGAATAACAACATACACGCCTTAGTTGACAAACTAATCCACAAGTTCTCTAAATATTTGGTAGCCCACTCTTCTTTGATCTCATAAATAGCGTCACTTGACATGGTTGATTCCTCCATAAGCTATAGTTAACAAATAGGTCAATTAGTAAGAATAATATAAATCTAAAACTAGATAAATAAACCATAAAACGGAAATAAGATATATCTTCTAAACACCAATGTCAGCCACAAGCTAAAGCTAAAGCTAAGGCCAGTTGTCTAGATTTTCGCTTCATCTCGGCATTGATTCGACTGTTGGTGATATGAGGGATACCTTGAAAGACCTCCAAGCATTGCTGATCGAATCAATACCGAGATGAAGCGAAAATATAGCAGTCAAATCCATCACCCTCTGAAGGAGATGGAGAAGATCTGGCGGCTACAAAAAGCTGAGCACATTATCATCATATTACTATAAGCCAAGCTCTAGTCTTTAGGCCACCTACTGATGACCTAAGACACCAACGTATGGAGAGCTGAGTTTATGAAAATACATTTCTGTCAATTACAACCACGGCGACAGGTGCATCAAGACATGACTAATAATAGTACAACCAATTTAAGCTTCATATTCTAACAAGATTCCAACATAAGGAAGTCCTACCTCACATTATTGACACTCTAAGTGCAAAAAGGTTTTCGCCCAAGAGAGGTCAAGGATTACTAGTACACAATATCGATCAAATATTAGATTTCAAACATTAAAATAATTTTAGTTTGAAGTTCAGAAGATAGCAACGCACTTATATAGTACGATTTGAGAAGCAATAAAACTTAAATCAGCTAGCGTATTATTAGTATGGCACTAGGACACACTAAAAAGATGAAATTGACAAAAAACTAATACTAAATAAGCATTTGATACAAAACAGAACAACAAAGTCACACACTAAAAACTCATAACTAAATCAGTTCAAATGTGAAATACAAACTAAAAAAGTGGTAAACAAAAACTCGTTTTACACAAACTCTTGTGTAAGCTGCCCTTACAAAAGAATTTGTACTAAGGCAACTTACGTTGGCTCTATAATTTTACATGTACATTAAGCCAATAGCTGATCAGAAAAGCTAAGACAACTTACTCAAAGAGTTATTCTATAATTTGAGCCCTTCATTATTAAGAAGAGGTAGCTACAATCAAGGGTACTTCATGTGTATATTATTAAGTAAAAGTGCGCAAATCTTTATCGGCCACAGTTAAGAGTCCTCCACATTACTATACTACTTATTACACTGGAATAGGGACGGGCACAAAGGGAAGGAGTGTCAAAAATAGATTTAAAATTCTAAGACCACCTCTACTATAAATGTTGGACAAATAGTGGACAATTCTACTACTAGCAAATGGATAGCTTCAAAGAGAGCTTTCATAATGGCAAATGAATTCATAATAGCAATGGCTACAAAATCAAAGATGGATATGAATGGAAGAGTGAAAATTTCCCTAATTGTAACTAGCACAGATTAGTATAGAGAACCTGGAATATCCCTAAACATTATGTTGTCACTTGGTTGCCAATGAATGCAGCTATGAACACAAAGAATAAACTCTTGAGGCTGGGCTGTTGTAATGATGATCTGTGTTGCAAATGTCAACGTTTCTGAAACATGCCACTACCTATTCTTCACTTGTCAATATAGTAGCAGAATCATCAAAATACTTGAGGAATGGAGTGGGTGAACTATTCTTCTATCAAATCCTACACAAGGAAGGGGTGCCAAATCTGGGGCCAAAATGAGATGAAAATTTTATGCCTTGATGATCACAACCAGCTATTACAACATATGGCAACAGAGAAATAAGGCTAGATCGGAGTTTAGATTGGACAAACCCGAAAGAGTTGCTCAGATAATTACTAATGAAATCCTTCAACAAAATGTCGAACTTTTGTCTGTAAAATCGATAAGAACACATTGACGTTAAGATAAATCCCATTGTTTCTCACAAAATAGTAATTCCACCATTAGAATTCCAACCTCAAACTCCAATCAAATGGTGATTAATCGGGATAAAATATTAAGCAGTTACTACAATCAATGAAAACTAAATTATGAAATCGAATAAACAACTCTAAATCAGAAAATTAGAATTAGGGAAAACATATAGAACTTAAAAAATGATGAGAGATAATTGAAAACAAAAGGATGAAATAAATGGTGATTAATTAGCCAAAATCGATTCAACCCTAAAATCATAAAATCAATGAAATAAAGTCTGTGACTAACCTCGTGACAAGGTGTTGACGGCGTCCTACGGGTGTTGCCGGTGACGTACTGGTGTTGACGGCAGTGTACCGATGATTGCGTGGTGGTGTGCAGCGTGAGGAAGAGTAATGGTATTATTGAGGGGTGAGTTCAGTGGCCAAGGAAAAAGTCGAGTTAATGAGGAAGAGGATGTCGTATATATTGGTTTGTTTTTTATTGATAAATTAATAAATTAATAATATAAATAATAATAAAATAAAATAAAATAAAATAATAATAATAATAAAATATAAATAAATAAAGATATGGCATCGGTTTCAAATAAAACCGACACAAATAATCTATAGTGGCGGTTTTTAAAAGAAACCACCACACCACTTTTCACATCGGTTTTAAATAAAACCGCCATAAAAGCCTTATAACGACGGTTTTTAAATAAAACCGCCACACCACTTATCACGTCGGTTGTAAACTAAACCGCCCCAAAAACCCAATGACGGCGGTTTTTAATTAAAACCGCCACATATAGTTTCTTTATTACGTCGGTTCTTAATTAAAACCGTCACAAATAGTTTTTTAATTACTTTTTGCGTCGCTTCTATTAGGACCGCCATCATAACACCGTCGCGATAGGGGGTTATCCTACTAGTGGCATTTTCATTTGATATTGTCTTGTATTCATTTATTTTTGTTGTTTAGCTATTCCTAGTCAACCTCGTGGTTGACATTGTATTCGTGAACACCTGTGGTGAACCATAATGGGGAGCAGATTTCACAGGTACTAAAGATTAGATGACTTGGGAGCTATAGGATGCGTGAGGACTTGGCCAATCTACCTAGAAGTCTAGACCACGTAGATTATGAGATCACTTTATTTAATGAATTATGATGAGTCTAATAAAATGAAACCGCGGTAGAAACTGTTTAGGAGCCCTCTTCTAGGTTAGGGAGACGTCCTTGGCCTGACCCTTTTCAGTTTTGAGCCGGTCACCTCGAGAGAAGGTTAAGGAGAGAGAAGGGTAGTTAGCGTGGATGTTTTTACTTATAGGTCTAATTGTGACCTGAAAATGTGAGAAATACTAATTTTATCGCAATTTGAGAACAAAAAGGTATGAAATTTTGAGACGAATAAAAAGGAAAGGCGTGTGGTCTATGAGACGGCGGTCACATTGAATTGAATTTGTTTTAATTCGTTGCATAATTGCGCATGGAAATTTTCTTGGTATATCATGAGTGACATAAATTGGAGAAACATGCACCGTGAATTATTGCATCTTTATATGTATTGGTTGTATATATATGTGAATTTCATACTTAGAAATTTCATGTCTAGAGATATGCGGAATGTGCTACCCTGAACCGATTTCTGATATTTATACTATAGAATTGTTATAAAAGTTTAAATTTAATTGTCAAAGATTAAGTAGTATGATAAATGTTTAAAAGAGAGGCAAGTAGGCATGAAAAGAGTGACACGAAAAAAAAAAAAAAAAAAACGAAAATTGTGGCAAATTACAGCAAAATTGTGGTAAGTTATAAGAAAATTGTGACAAATTATAAAGAAATCATGGCAAAATAATTTGTACGCATTTATTTATTTCTAATAACCATGCTCGTACCTTAGAATTGAAATGATTTTGATGTGATAAAATTTGATGTAGAAATATCTTGGGTGGAGTCATTAACTTTTGGGAAGATACATCAGGGTGTGAATATTTTAATCGGAAATATTCTTTCTCTATGGATTTAATTGAACTTCTTTGAGAGATTTAGACATCATCTTAGGGATGAATTTATTGGGAAAAAAATAGAGGATTTATTGACTGCTATCAAAATGAAGTGTCTTTGAGGGAACTTAAGGGAATAAATGTGTCTTATAAGGGAATTGTGGTGAAATCTAATGTGAGATTTAAGACAACAATTAACTTCAAATTTTTTTGTAAGAAGGGTTATCAAATGTGAATGATATTTTTAATATTTTTATGGATCATATAAGAAAGATATATAGTCTGAGATTATTGGGAAACATAGGTGTATAAGAGAAGTGATATTGATGATTGATGCGATAACAAGGTAAGTAATGTGATTTAAAGGGTGATATTGACAATAAATTTAGTGAAGTATTAATGTGGTTTTCTGGTTAATTGTGACATGAATAAGGTGTAGGTAAGGATAAAAAAATTTAAAAAAAAGGTTAAATGTTCATGAGAAAGATATATTATAATAGGATAGAAGTGAATTTTATTTAATGAACTTAATTTGTTTTATGTTAGTGTATGAAATTTTAGATGACTGGGGTGCTTAGAAATTTGGGTTATTAAGAGGTAACTTTAGGGTGTATGTTAGTTATGAATTACCAGGATGAGGTAAAATTTTAGATTTTGGGTATTATTAATGATGGGTATGATAACTAAAGATGAAATGTCGACGGGTGATTGAATTTAATGGTGGCAATTGAGAATTAGAGTGCGTGAATTTAAATAATGTGTTTGATAAGGGAGCAAATAACTGATACATGTTTCGGAGAAAACTATTGTTATGAATTGTTGGATTTAGTTAAAAAGTAAAGATAAAATAGCCGAGCCTTAGGGATTAAATAGTAAGAGTAATGATTTGGGTTGTTAAGTAATTTTAAGATGAGTAAGATGATGAATAAGGATTTATGCGAACTTAAAAATTGTTGACAATGAGTATGATTTATGGATATGGTGTATTGAGATTGATAAGATAATAATGTTATAACTTGAAAGATTGATATTTATTACACAAGAAATTGTTATGGACTCTTGTTGGCAGAACGATGAGTAGAATGTTAGGACGAATATTTTGTAAATATAAATAAGTTGATAGTCATGGAAAGAAGTCTGGAGGATCTTGGTGAGTGTTGTGTAGTCTTTGAGGTTACGCGGAAGTAACCTTAATTTTAAGTAGGGTAGGATGTCATATTTCGTTAGTATCACTTCATTTTATTTGTTATTTGGTTATCTTAAGAAGTGTTGGTAAGCGTGATGAGATCTGTTGTAGCATTAGAATGGACTTAAGGATTTAGTTGTTGTAAATGTTGGTGGTTCACCACGTAGCGTGTGAGTTTGTGGGGGAGAGAATTGGATAAGACCACGTAGCATGTTAATATTTGGGATTATAGTGGTGTCAAGATTGAGGTCGAACTTCGGGACGAAGTTATTTTTAAGTCAGGTAGAATGTAATACTACTGAAGTTAATGGTATATATGTTTGGTAATATGTGTAAGTGGCGTCATAACGTGAGTTAGTTGTGATAACATTTTGATTAGCATGCAGGGTCTACGTGGAATAGGTTTTGAGTGGTTGTTAGTATGCGCGAACTTCGTGGACGAAGTTCATTTTAAGGAGGGAAGACTATAATACTCCACATATTTTATGATTATAGGACCCTTTGTTTGTGTCTAAAGTACAAGGTAGACTATAAAAGTGTTAATAATTGAATCCCTAACGATTGCATTTCATTCAATGTAAATATATAGTACAAGGTTACAATGTGAACGTATCACAAAACATATCTAAAATATACACAAAGATATAAACCCAATATTTACAGAATATTTACGTTGACTAATACAGCCCCGCAGTCGAAGCGGGCGGAGGATGGACGCAAAGACTGGATCGAAATTGCGTGAAAAGATGGCGCGGTAACCCCTTAGTAAAGATGTCGGCGTATTGGAATGACGATGGGATATGAAGTACACGCACCTTACCTAGCTTCACCTGTTCACGTACAAAATGTATATCAATTTCAATGTGTTTGGTGCGCTGGTGTTGGACTGGGTTGCCCGAGAGGTAAACAGTTGAAACATTATCGGAATAAACAAGTGTAGCATGACGAATTCGCATTTGAAGTTCGAGAAGAAGATTACGAAGCCAACACGTCTCAGCCACTACGTTGGCAACCCCGCGATACTCAGCCTCGACACTTGACTTAGACACAGTAGCCTGGTGTTTGGAAGACCAGGAAATCAAATTATCACCCAAAAATACACAATACCCAGAAGTGGAACGACGGGAGTCAGGGCAACCTGCCCAGTCGGCATCGGTATAGGCAATAAGATTGTGCGGCTGGGAAACAGATATGGTAAGGCCGAAATCCATGGTGCCCTTCACATAGCGTAGAACCCGTTTCATAAAGTGAAGGTGACTTTCCCGTGGGTCATGCATAAACAAGTAAATTTGCTGGACTGCGTAGGTGATGTCCGGGCGAGTTATAGTCAAATATTGCAAAGCACCTGCGAGACTTTGATAGAGGGCAGGATCGGCCACAGATGGACCGTCTGAAGCATTGAGTTTGGACGAGGTGTCGACAGGTGTAGTGGACGGATTACAACCAGTCATAGAGGCACGGGCAAGAATAGATTTGGCATATTGGGATTGGGACAAAAATAAACCATTTGAGGAGCGAGTTACCTTAATGCCAAGAAAGTGATGCAGCTTGCCCAAACCTGTCATAGCAAATTCACTAGACAAAGTAGCAATACTATCACGAAGAAGATTAGCATTAGAAGCAGTGATAACGATATCGTCAACATATAAAAGAAGATAGGCAATATTGGACCCATGTTGATAGATAAAGAGTGATGCATCACACTTGCTACTTCGAAACCCCTTAGAAAGTATATAATTTGCAAAACGTTGATACCAGGCCCGTGGAGCTTGATTCAAACCATACAAAGATTTACGCAAACGACATACATGGGAAGGAGCGGAGGGATCAACGAACCCGAGGGGTTGGTGCATGTAAACAGTCTCAAGCAGGTCACCATGTAAGAAAGCATTTTTAACATCAAGTTGGTGAATGGGCCAAGCACGGGACACGGCCAAGATTAAAACTGTTCGAATGGTGGCAGGTTTTACAACCGGACTAAATGTTTCATCACAATTAACACCCACCTGCTGGGATTTGCCAATAATAACGAGTCGCGCTTTGTAGCACTCTAACTGTCCATCGGATCAAAAATTATGGCGGTAGAGCCACATACACCTAATCACATGAGCATCCGAAGGTCGAGGAACGAGCTCCCAAGTATGATTGTCAACAAGAGCTTTAAATTCGGCATTCATGGCGGCATGCCAATTCGGATCATTAAGGGCCGAGGTAGGAGACTTGGGTGTGGGTGAGGGGTCGGTTTTGATGTGAGTGAGGAGGTTGAGACGATCTACTGGTTTAAAGATGCCATGGTGTGCGCGGGTAGACATGGCGTGGGTTGGGCGAGGTGGAGGAGGGAGAGGTGGAGGTGGTGGCGTGGTTGTAGGAGGGGAGGCAGACGTGGGAAAGGCTGGAGTGGATGCTGGAGTAGTAGTATTAGTTGCTGGGGTCGTGGCAGTGGGGTTAGTCGGGGTCGTGGTATTCGGGTTATGGAGAGGAGTGTATGGTGGACTGGATGGTGGTGTGGAGGATACGGTGGTATGAGTAGGAGGGGTAGGGTAAGGGAATCCTAATTGGTCGGGGGAGGGAAGGTGGGTCGGGTTCAAGGGAAAGGTAGGAGTTTGGTTGTGGAGTGAAGGTTTCGGTGGAAGGAAAAACGTGTTCGTCGAATGTTACATGGCGGGATAATATGATCTTACCAGTTGCAATATCAAGGCACCGATAACCTGTATTGTTTGGTGGGTAACCAAGTAATATACATTTAGTGGATCGTTTTTTGAGCTTGTGGTCACGAATGGCAGAGAGGTTGGGATAACAATGGCAGCCAAATACGCGAAGGTGATCATAAGTGGGTTGACGGAGGAAAAGAGAGGAACCAGGGGATCGATATTGGAGTGTTAGAATATGTGTCCTCCGACAATAATGCGATCACAACTGTCGATCATGATGATCACATGTTTAAGTCTCATTTTATGAATACATGTGGGAAGTAATTTTTACAGTCAACTGGTCCACACATATCGGTAATGATTGGCTGACTAGAGTTTGACATTACTGTCGTGCGACGGTGGTGATCAGTTGATTCCCTTAGGTCATACCTAAAGGGTAACACTCTTAATTGATCATTTAATTGATCGTATGTCGATACGGGTTAATTAAATTACTTAAAATTGACGGACGATTTTGGAGGTAATATTTACGTGTCTCATTATAATTTGATTAAATAAGATACAGTCTAAGTAATAGAATTGTTTTATTACTTAGATGAAATTTTTGTTTACAGAAACAATTGAAACTGAATGAATAATTTATTATAAATACAAGATGTTGTGATTTATAATTGGTAAACCCTTTTGGTACAAGTAATTATGAATTACTAAGTCGATTTTGTACATGACGTATTTTCATTAATACGTTGATTTTTAATATGTTAAAAATGCATGACAATTTTACATGACTTGTGACATGTGACAAATTGATAAATTGACAAAGATAAAATGGAACCCATTTTATCTTATATGGACCGAAATGAAGGGAGTATTAGGCTAAAAATTGTGTTGATTATTTTAAGTGGAAAGCATAATCATTAACCTAATTGTTAGCCATGCAAACCTAGTTGCTTTTGTGAAGAGCATCTTGGTCATGCATTGGCCCTAGTCCCTTCCCCATACCCAGTTTCCCAACCATGCAAGCAAAGGGTTTGTACGCTTTATAATCTCTATAATGCACATATATCCTAACTAGCTGTGTATTATCATTATTCATTCAAAAATTAACTTATAGAAGTTTAGAAAGAGAAATAAAAACTCCAAAATTCATCCCCTCTTGGCCGAAAATTTCAAGAGGACAAAGCAATATTTTGGGTCAATTTTTATTAAGATTAATATTGTTCTAGTATTAATAATATTAATTTTTAAGAGGTTATCTTGGGTATACATGTTTGGGAGAGATTCTAAGCTTGAATATTTGTTCTTCCATATAAGGAAAGCTCGAGAACAAGTAAGAAGGAGATCTTACTTGTGCCCAAAATCCGAAACTTTCATAATAAGAATGATGATTTCTTCTCTATATTTATTTATGTTTGCATGCATAAGATCACAATTTATTTTATGACTAAGTAGATTATCACATATATGAATATGTCAAAATATGAGATTAATTTTTAACAAGCGGTATCATGAGCCTTAGGTTGTTTGCATGCAAATCGATTATTGTTTTTCCGAGTTATACGATTAACAAATAAAACTTATAAATTTGTGTTTATTATGATATATCACGAAATTTATTATGCATGTTAAAGTTTCTGGTCCTAAAATGTTCTTAGGATATTTTCCTTTATTTATGGATTTTATTGTTCATTTTTATTAATAATGGCATTAAAAATGTGATTTTTATGATTAAAATGTCATTTTTGGACTAAAAATAGCTAAACTTCGATTTTTCCAGTGTTTTTTGGATATGTTTTCACATATATTATCTACTGATGACCTGCAAAGTTTCATAATAAAATGAGTTGTTATGCTCGAAATATGGATTTTTCAAGTTAAAATCGTATTTAAATGGTAAAATAGGTTGATATGAGTTATATTTCGAATATGGTCATAGAAATTTAATATGTTATTACATACAATTTTACAAGATGTGTATAAAATAATTGGCTATAATGAAGTCTTTATGCATGATTTATGAATTTTTGATGAAACGTCACATAAATAGTGACTTTAATTAGTAATAATTACTAAAACATACTTCATGACTAAGGAAAAACGTCACATGTTGCATTTTATCATATATTTCAGATCTAAAAGTGAAAAGTTGATAAAAATATTTTTCTCATATTTTTGTGGTAATAATTGGTAAATCCGATAAACCGCTACATTGTTTTTCTCGATAAATTTCGAAATTTTTAACCTAAGTTTTTGAATATTATGAGTGTCATGGTATTTTTTCCAGAATGTTCATGAGTTTAAATTTCAAATTTTGAAATTATTTGAAATTTTTTTGATTTATTTGATGTTTATGACATAATATTGTAATTTTGAGTCCATTTATGAACAATATTAAGAAATATAAGTTAATTATTGTCAATATGTTAGTGGAGACTAATTTTGAGTCCTAAGTTGGTTAGGGTAATTAACTTGTACATAAATATAAATTTATGTAATTATTGTGATTTTAAAAGGTTTAATCACGCAAATTAGTAAAAACCGTTTAATATACGATATTGGCTCCTTAAAGGCGATTTAGCATAAAATTGGGCATGTTCATACATATTATAATGCTGCATTTTATTTATGATTGTCATATTTTAATTTTATGTAATTCTTGAATTATGTAATTCTTTCTTAGTATGGCCTTAGTTTTAATTGGTATTACCCGAAATGTATGGGAATATTGATTTGGTTGTAATTTATTGTGATCTCGTATCACCGTTTTGTAATTTAATAGATTTATTTTTATTTTTAATTACAAATGTATAATAGGAAATTATGTAATTTATTATGTAATTTATTTATTACGGAGTTCCTTGAAGACGGAGTCACTCGAGAAGGCGATCCATTAAAGAAAGTGTTGCCTTGAAATGCGTGCCAAGACCGAAGTTCAAGGGACCAAAGGAGTTGGTTTCCGAATTTGTAATAGTTTATTAGATTTACTATTTTAGGAAGGCCATACTAGGATTTATTTTTTATGTTTTGCATTTTATTTATATGTTGCATGCATCGCTAAATCGCCATAACTAAACCATGCATTATCTTTTAATCGAGTTTATCGACCGTGTCAATTACAATTATCGTAGTTCACCGCTTTAGTTCACTTAAAACGTGATAGATAATAAATTGACATGACCTCTCGCTAAAAATAAACAATTGAGACTTAGCTTTACCAAAAAGCAGAAACCATGAAAGCCTATTTCGTGAGGGAGTGCACTCGGCTTTACCGGGGTACAAACCTTGTTACGTAGGGGAAGTGGGTGATAAATGTCTACCCACCGAATTTATAAAGATTAGGGTTGTCTTCGGCTTTACGGATGCCCAAGTTGATGTAAATTTGGATCATGGACACATTTATTCGAAATTTGGGTTGAACTCAACGAAAGTATTCTCGACGGTTGCCGAATGTGTTTCGGGCTAAAGATAAATATTAATGTAATTTTATCGACCAAGAGTTATAAAAGTAGAATCGATTAAAGTGTTAATCCACCGAGTTATATTGATAAGGGTTGTATTCGGCTTTACCGATGCCTAAGTTAATATGAATTTGGGTCTTGGAATCATTTATCAAAGATGGGTAGAGGTCACTAGATAAATGCAATAAAACTTGTTTAAATTAAATTTTACAAGTGTTAATATTATTTTGAAAACGACAAATGTTTATTCCTTCTATTTTCGTTTTGTAAATCACTTTTATTTCTCATAACAAAATGGACGCACCAAACACCAACGCCACACCTCTCACTAATGCTTCATGGCTCCGATCCTTCATGGATCGTTGTAAACGTGAAAAGAATGGGTCAAATTTCTCCGATTGGGATGCCCAACTCAAATTAGCCGCCCAAGGTGACGACAAGCTTCGTTACCTCACCGAGGCCTCTCCACCCGAACCTAATGCAAGGTCGAGTGCCGCCACTAGGGAAGAATATGAGGCTTACCACAAAGAGTCCGCCGCAATGAAAAATGTGTTGATTTTTGCGATGGAGGCGGATCTCCAAAGGAGAGCCTTTAAAATGGGCACCGCTAATGAAATCTATTCCAAGCTTGTGACAATGTTTTCACAAACTCCGACGATCGTCCAATATGAGGCGGCCACGGTATTCTTTGATCTCGATTTCAAGGAGGGCCAAAAGGTTAGCCCTCACGTGCTCAAATTGTTGGAGCTAGTCGAGACTTTGAAGATTCAAAAGGTTGAAATTCCCAAAGAACTCATTGTAGATAGGATTCTACACTCCTTATCCAAAGTCAAAGCATATGTTCAATTCCGGGTGAATTTTAACATGCAAGACAAGTACGTGTCTCTTGAAGAGTTGCACAAGTTACTTGTGCAAGCCGAAAGAGACATGGGGTTAAATGTTATCCCACCTAAGGATGTGGTTAACATAAGCAACAAGAGTAAGGGGAAGTTCAAGAAGAATGGGAAAAGGGGTAAGAGGCAAGCTCCCATGTCCACCAAGGCTAAGACTTTTGAAGCTAGCACTTCCAAGACCAAGAAGGGTCCTTTTGATAAATGCCATTATTGTAATGGTGTTGGACATTGGAAGAGGAATTGTTCCAAGTATCTTGGTGACATTAAAGTTGGAAAAATCACTCCAGTAGGTAAATGACAATCCTTTCTTTTATGTTTCTAATTCAAATATGGTATTTTGATACAAAGTTGTGATAATGTATGTTAGATATTGTATATGAACGAACAGGAATTGACAATAAAACCGCACCGAATCGACTCTTGCTTTCCTAATAGAATAATTCGACCCTTAACAGTGCCTGGGTATAATCGAACTTTCTACTGAGATAAGACGGTGCCCTCTGATTTTTGGCACAAAAAACAGAGACGTAATATAGAAGTATTTTGTTGTAGAATGTTATGTCGTTCTATGATGCAGAAGAAGATAATTATTTTTCTGTCACATTTTCTTCTCATCCCTTTGTCTATTTATAATGACAAAACAGGGTATAGGGAGATGTATTTCTGAAGAGTTACAACTCTTCAGAAATTCCGGATACAATTAATTAAAAATCCGAGTAGTGAGACCCCCTTCAAAGTTATTCGAACCGAAAACTATACCGTAATCCCGTAAATAATTAAGCGAGTGTACACTCCGTACTTCCCGAACTCGCATTACATTATTTAGAAATTACCCATCTATGAACCAATCTTAATTACGCCAAATGAAACGGTAATTACTCTTAAATCACCAACATTCCTCCCCCATTTAAGCGTAATACAAGATTAAACAGCTAACAAACATACCAATTTATGCATAAATGGAAATGTCACGAAGATTGAATTTCCACTTAGTGAAATTACACATTCCAAATATTCGAGTATCGGGGTGTGACTAAGCATTGAACCCTTTCTACCCATTTTGAATACATGAAGATAACTCACACATAAACTAATTTACTTCTAAAAATTACATAAACCGACACTTATTTACAAGCCTAGTGTCCCATATCTATTCATGAACATTTCAGGAGTCAAACCAATACTCCTTTGAAGCGGCTGTACTTCATGTTCATATAGGTTGATTCTTTTCATCGTGTCCTTGCAAACACACTTTTTCAAAAGATCAACCTTACAACATGCAAGTTTAAGCACACACCTCGTGATATAAATTATTGTGTGCTTCAATCTCTTAACAATAGGCCTTCCACATTGAATTCAGCCTCTAACGTTGTATTAGAGGGGAATTGGGTATCCTATCGCCAAGGATCTTATACAAGTTTTAGACCCATCCCGTCAACCGACTTAATAACCAAGTCCATAATTGACCCTTCATGCAAAGTGATCAACAAAAACTGAGATCTCACAAAAGACAACCAAGATCATCCCCATTTATGATAGTCCATAAACCGTGTTATATATAGCAAACACCCCGGTGCGCACCGTTATTCACTATCAAAAATTATATGAATGAAATTGGTCAAATACTTTAAGAAAAATCGTAGATTATTTTCTTCAGCTACTTAGCCTTTTAACCGGCTATGCTAACACTACGCATACCAACTCCAATGTCAAACTCATAATGCAAATTCGATCTTGGAAATCCATATACTCATGGTACTTTCCCAAGTAAAATACACTACCACTAGTAGAAAATCACCTTCTACATTTGGTACTTCAATTTGCAAAATACTATCCCTCTAAAACTGAAGGAAAATGACATAGGACAAACCATAATTCATGGTTTACTTTATACATTGTCACACTTGCTTAATCCCTTGCCAAAGATGAGTACTAGCTATACTAGTTTACTTACTCAACTTGTCAAACCGCAATAATTAAGCCCTTGTGAAAACCCGAGTAATAGCTCCACTTTCATTATTGAATAAAAGCGTCATACTCGACCATTGAGAGAATTAACTGGAGAACAACAATCATATTCTCACACTTATTCCTAATACCGAGGATCATATTACCTCCCCCATGTCCTTCATAGAAAAACACGATGACAGAACCACCTTTTACAAAGTAAATCATCTTTGGTCTATGCCAAAGATCAACTTGTCAATAATCCTACAACAAATGACTACTCCATTACCGGACTCGTCAAATAACTGTACATTCAATATTATTGATGTACCTTTTACATGGTTAAACCACCATAACTCTATAATCTCACCATGGTTATAGCAAACCATCATTATCGAGATTATATGGTAAAATCAATTACATAATCAAACTTTAAAAAGCTTTACACAAGTTATTAACATGTTAAACAATCATTACAAAACAGTTAGAATTCTGACAACATTATTAAATAACCGATCAAATATCCATTGATCAAAACATCCATTTCATAAATATTTATTTACATGTTCATTTCACGTAAATAATCAATGTGAAATTTAACACAACTTCAAAATTATATCTTATATGAGCGAGTTTCATCTCCTCCTTGAAAATTAGGTTACTTAAGGTACCATTTACGGGTCCCTTAGTTTCGCCTTATATCAATACGCAATGCTATCGAGCCACATATGTATACCAATATGTTACCGCTCAATATCCACATTTCCGTATATTTCATACTTTCAAGAGAGTTTACATAATATACTCATCCCACTCCACAGGACTCATTTCATACATTATATATCACCATAAAAACATATGAAAATAGTACTAGTATAATTACTAGCAAACAAGCATAGTGAAAAACACTACAAACATCCATTTGAAGATATTATCAATCATCAAATAAAAAAAGTTACTCAACTAAAACATAGTCAACACACATCATAACTCATAATCAATTTTAACGCATGATATTATTAAACATTATATTATAAATAAAACATTAAACACTCTAATATCCATGTGAGCATAAAGTTATTTGCACTTTAACCGAAACAAGAACCATGCTCATTTTAAAATCAAATGATCAAACAAACATATACAAAATTACATATACCATACAAGAATAATGAACAACTCTTGATAAAACTTGGCATAAATATGTCAAGTTTCATGGGTGATACTACAACTCCTTCCTCAAACGACCTTGCGTGTCTCAAGTCACTATAAATCGTGACTATACACGACACAAACACCAATACACTATGCTATTGAGCTATACGAGCAACCGTATTATACCACTCTGTTTTGCATTACCGTGTATCATATCAAGCAGGATTCGTTAGAGACATTCACACACATCTTGTACATTCAATAGTACACCAATATTGTTATAGTACACATACACACAATTCATACAATCAATAGTAATACATCCACTATTGTAACTTAATATGAATTGTTACTATCAAAGAGAATCCTTCTTAACCATGTCACACAATCAAATAAACACATAAGTGCAAAACCACTTAATATTATACCATATTAAGATTTAGGGCACTCATTAAACATGTTCAAAGTGTGAAATAAAAATCTAATGACCCAAGATATAAATTATTTTTACAAGACAATACCCAGCATATTTAAAGTACATAGTCGTGTTATAAATTAACAATAACGACTATCATGATCATACCATAGCCGGTATCATTATCATCAATTTATCAACAATGGCAATTAACAAGACATGAAATGTGGATACTAAAACCAAATATCCACAAACCGAATAGCGTATAACCACTATTCTTAACAAAGTCATCGATACCACATGCATGCCTCAACTTGAAAATAGTTATCTAGGATCATAGATACTTCATACTCATTTCCATATTATACATTATACCACAAATGTATTACACTTTGAGGACAACCATACCAACATGAAGCGACATTCATCATACTTGATAATAAAGGCATTGTTCCACAACAAACACTACAAATGAAAACACGCAATGCCATGTGATTCCAAATACAATGGCTTTCATGTAATATCCATGTAATTAGAAGCAGAAAACAAATCATCATGACATTATAAATTAACAAACGACCGTGATCATAAAATGACAGTTTTTGAGGGTAATCATCCCAAAACACATGGAATCCATCATCAAATTAAACACTTGTGAAACGGTTGGATTCGTTAACAAGACATTCCTTTCATGGTGCAAAGAACGAAACAGACCAATCATGCAACATGGTAATGTCATTTACTACAACAATTTAACATTGTAAATAGAAAGTAGAGAATGCACATGTAACACTACGGATTTTGTTAAGTTGTATACTCGACCGAGTAGAGCCTACTCGGCCGAGTAGTGTTAATTGTGGAGTCTGTTTTGATTCTGCCGAGTATGGAGAATACTCGATAGGAGTAGATGATACTCGGCCGAGTATAGCTTTACTCGACCGAGTATCCGTCCGGCGAATGTTATTTTATCGGTTTGATTAGGGAATGTTAGGGTTATTTTATATTCGACGTCAGTTTTTAAAACATCACTTCCAACCCTAATCATTCTACGATCTCTCCCTAATCACTCTCTAATCATCCTCATATCTCGTTGTGTGTGCAAATCGTCGTGATCCTTGCGTGTAGTCTCTTATTCTACTGTTGGTAAGTTTCATTCCCTTGTCATTTGTATTCTTTTGGGGTTCTTTGTATATATGGAATTGGGGAAAATGGGATTGTGCAATGTGTAATTGTATTATGTGATTATTGTTGTAGGTGACGATGTGATATTTGTTATGCATTTGTATGGTTGATTGCAACATAGCGGATTGCGAAAAGGTAGGGTTTCCCCCTACCAAGATCGTTAATTGATTGAGATTACTATTGTATTGTAATTGTTGTTATCTGCTGATCATCGGAGTATGGGTGTTGTGGTGACGGTGGTGAGGTGATTGTGTTGTGACGGTTGTGGTGTTGTGACAACTGTGATGCTGTGGTTTGTGTGATTGTGGTGGAGTCACTTGCGGGAGTGGCTTCACACCCTAGTTCGCCCTCCGTGGAACCCGCCATGGGAGGGGATGTGCACATTAAGGGACAGGGGTTGTTAGTCGCTCGTTGATGAGCTGGACTAGGTGGGGATGGGCTGCGGTCACCCAGCGGCGGCGAGGATTACTGTTGCGATGGGTAATGGCGGGGCTACACACTTCGGTGTGTAGTCGATTCTTGTGCGTGAGATCGATGATCAGCTGGTGGTAATGTTTGTTGTCTTATATTGATTGAGTAGTACTGACCCCGTGTTGTTGTTTTGTAAAACCTGCGGTGATCCATTCGGGGATGGTGAGCAGATTGTGACAGGTGATACATTTATTGAGCTTGGGGGCAGTCATGGGAGAGTCACCACGCTGGATTAGATGACACCATCACGAGCTTTAGTTATTGTTTTGGTAGTTGTTGCCCTTTTGGATATTTCGTTTATTAGATTTTGGAGACTATGTAACTTTTATAATTACCGTACATTAATAAATGTGTTTGGACTGTTGCTTTTGATATATATACTAACCTCGGGCAACCGATATGGTAACAACCTTTCATGCTGGGGTAGTCCTGGTAAGGTACCTTGGTATGAGGGGGTGTTACAAAGTGGTATCAGAGCCGACGATTCCGGAACCTAAAACAAATGAACCCAATGAACTTAGGGAGTCTAAATAAAATGAACCCGGGAGAGTTGTTTGGGGCGCCGCAAAGACTTGGGAGACGTCCCGAAGTCGCATTAAGGCCCTTACGATCTCAAGCCGGTCACATGGGGGGAAATTGTTGTATGTTGAGTCATGTGTGTTTGATACCTATAGTTTGAATCTTGTGCATGGTTGGATGAAATGATGAAAGAAGTGGAATGTGATGGTTGTCGAAAGATGTATCGAGGATTTGTTGATGTTAAACTTTGAGCATGGAATATGTTGGCATGTTAAGTGTTGAAAAACGGTAAAAATATGAAGGGTGAATTGTGAATTGTATCTGGTTGATATTGAGCATGAAGAATGTGATCATGTTACCTGTTTAATACAATGTTGAACATGAAGTATGGTAGTGGTACATGTGCATATGAACATGATGATTTTAATGCTTGATTGTTGGTAGAAGCATGTGATTAAGGTCATGCATCTATATATGTGAATGTCGTGTTTAATTTTCATGTGAGTATGATAAGAGTTCACTTGTGTACTGGTTTCTTGGAGTTTTGAGTTGTTGTTGTTGCTTGATGCATGTTCCAATTGTTTTGGTTTAAGAAATTTGATTAGTATGAAGATCGATTACGGAAGGGTTGTCTTAAAACTGTCATAAGTCGAGTTCTAGAAAAGATATTGTTGTGATTCCAAGTTGAGGTGATAGCTTGTCCTCTTACGATTCTAACGATAGGTCACACGCCCAAAATGACCAAGTAACGAGTGAGATATGACTGTTTTACGAAAACTGGACGGTGCTGAGAACTGCGCCGATACTCGACCGAGTAGTCCCTACTCGGCCGAGTGTCTTTTATACTCGACCGAGTATTCCATATTCGGCCGAGTAATCTCTCTCCGTGATAATACTTGTTTAGCGTCCGGAGTTGTGAACTCGGCCGAGTATTCTCATACTCGACCGAGTAAGGTCTACTCGGCCGAGTATTCCCAATACTCGACCGAGTAATCCTTCTGCGACAATTGAGTTTGCTTCTGAGTCGAAAACTCGACCTAGTAATATAGTTACTCGACCGAGTACCTTGTACTCGACCTAGTATGTTATGTACTCGACTGAGTACCTCATTGGGCGGCCACTTTGAGTCGGTGGCTATGTTCTTACTTTTGTTTTGAGTCGGTGGCTATGTTCTTACTTTTGTTTTGAGCCGGTGGCTATGTTTTTACATTGTTTTGAGTCGTAGGGTATATACACATGTATGTTTTGAGTCTTAACGCATTCTTTTATATGTGAGACGGTCTTGATACGTAAGTTACCGGAAGTTATGACATGGAGAATGACGGCTTATGAGAGACATGTGTTGGGTAAGGAAGACATGTGTTAATGTGGTTGTGAAGGATAGTGGAAAAAAAAAAAGGGAAGAATGATGAGCTAATCGAGGTAAAGAGCATGTTTTGTGAGATATGACGAGTGATATAGTCGTGTGTTGAGTAGTATAAAAGTAAGTGTATATGGGCAAGGGTGATGTAAGTGTAAAGAAGCATGAGAATGAAAGATTGAGATAAGGGATACGAATAGTGGCATATTTGGATGTGTAAGGATTTATGGAGGAAGACAGCTAGGATAGAGTTGCTTAAGGATATATGTAATGGAAAGTTGTTGTAAAAAGATAGGAAAGAGAGGTATATAGTGAACTTAAAGGAAGTTATGTCGCGATGTGGATTTGTAGATAGTGGCTAAGTTTGGGAAGTTGGAATATCAAGGGGTGAGCCCAGTGTGTAATTCTTTGGACAAACGGTATGAAGTGAATGTTGGTTTCTAGAGATGCGAAAGGGAGATACGACTAATTGAGGAGTAACTGCTAGTGCGTGGACTTGATGGTGACAAGGGTGAGGGTGAAGCAAGATGAGAGATGATGAATGATAAGAAGAATGATAAGATATTGATATGAATTAATGGAATTAGAGTTGTGGAGCTATGGAAAATAAACAAATGACTAAGAGTTAGGTAGAAAGAGAAAGGAGATGACTTATTAATTGGCATTATTGAGTAAAAGGAGGGAAAGAGGGATGGAAGTAAGTTGAGAGAACGTTGACCGGAGTTAAGGAGCATGAAGGTAGGAAATTATGAAATGTACGATATCCCCACTAGAGGGTGTGAGTTAATGGTTATATAGGAGAGCAGGACGACGTGTTAGCCGTGAGTTTCGAGGTATTAAGGGAATAAGCAGCTTGTGGAGTGTTGCAAGATCTGAGATTTTAGTGGAGAGTTAGGTAGCGATATGATAAAGGATAGAATTGGGAATAATGTTGAGGTATGTTTTGTTGATGGATTGGATGTTCGTATTTGGGATGATAACCAAAGAGAGGAAACAAATTGTTATATTAAGAAGTGATAGTAAGAGAGTAGTCACATGAAGGATGTTGGTGTCATAGTAGTGTCACTAGTGGCTGAGAATGATGTTACTTTAGAGAAGTTAGTTGTTCTAATGAGGTTGATTTTGTGGAAGTGGTTAGTATGTTTGGTTGTGAGGAAGTATAAGATGTGGATATACGAGGTGTTATTTGGAAGTGGGTAATCGATGTTATGGCTACATTTGCCGGATGAGTGATAATTGTGTGTAAGAGAGGATATGCTATGAAAGGCACCGAGTTAAGTCCGGATGAGAGGTATTCATTGTCAAGTGGTAACTTACGTGATCAGGATTGACTAGTTGGATGTGATTACGGGTCTATGATATGTGTAAATGTTTGTGTGAGGTTCTGACCTCACAAGAAGTGGTATGGTGTGATAATTATAAAGTTGTTATATGAATGTTTTGTAATTTATGTTGGGTGCGGTATACTAATGGAATGAGATTCAAAAGGTAATAATTTGATTGATCTGGCATGAATAGTTAAAATTGTATGTCATGTTATCCCGTGAAATGGTAAGGATGATGTTCATGAGATTCTTGTCAGTTTATTCCGTATAATATGATGTGTTATAATCTAGTAAAACGGTTTTGAATGAGTTTTCTTGTTCGAAATGTCATACTGAGTCAGTGTTTATGGGAATTATATGTGGTTGTGATGTTTATCGATGTGGTTGTTGTGCCTCGGGTGGTGATCCGGGCATGGTACTTCGTATTGTGATGCTGGCATTTTCGCGCTGCGGTGCGGCTGTTGGTTGCGGAGTTGCGATGCCGTCACCGTTTGTGGGTGAGTATACGGGGTGGTTACGATTTGAGTTTCGAAAGTACAGACCAGTTATGCACAGATTGTTGTTTTGTTGCTGTTGTTTCTTGTGAGTTTCGGTTAGACATGTAGACTGTTATTTTGTTTGTTGATGTTTCTTACCAGTTTCGGTTTGGGAATGAGGGTAGAGGATGATATAAAAGAGAGTTGTATATGTTTTCGTTGTTATCATGGTATAGTGATATTCTGTTGATGGGACACAGTTGTGATAGGTTGTTACAGTAATTTTCATCTTGTTCTAGATGAGGCTGTGGTAGACATGGTAATGATCTGATATATGCAAGTGATTCGTAGAACATGTGTGGTAATGATCTGATATATGCAGATGGTTCATAATCCTTTGTTGAGACAGTGAGTGTAGGGTGTTGGGTATTTAGTGTCGTGTTAAGCTATGTATGAGTCTTGCGGTAATGAAAGAAAGGAATTTGAGGATCTAGTGTGAGTGTACGTAACAAGTGTGGATCGTGAATTATGCTCTTGGCGATAAGAGTTTTATATAGTTATATAGAGAGGTATGTCGTGTTGCGGTAATGTGGAAGAGTTAGAGTGTTTGTCGTGATCAGGATTGTGTGGTATTGGTTAGATGGAGTGCAGAATGAGTTGAGGTATGAGAATTGTTTAAGTAAGAGAGCCTTGGATATAGTAAGTGTTTAGATTATAGGCGGGTATCTTGCACATGTGGTAGTGATGGGGATAATGAGAGGTATAGCTAAGGTTCTAGTATTAGTGAGTTACGAGGACGTAACATGTGTCTTAAGAGGAGTAGGATGCGGCAAAGAGCGTTTGAGGGTCGTGCATGTCGTAATATTATTGGACGTAGAGTGTTGGTGTAGCATAAGGAATGGATGAGTGCTATAGTGGTTGATAGTGTTAAAAGGCCATGGATGTGCTTGTAGTAGTTCGATGTTTAGGGAGTGTGAGAATTTTTCGATAGTGTTGATAAAAGTGGATGATGATATTTATGAGTTCGAGAGTTTTGGCAATTTGGATGATGATGTTGATGAGTGTGAGTAAACTTCGAGGACGAAGTTCCTTTTAAGAGTGGTAGAATGTAACATTCCGTTTTGATGGTTGATCTTCTTTTGTGGATTGTCTTGGTATTGAGTGCTACTGAGTGTTATGGAAGTGAGACAAGATTGAAAACATTATTTTGTGGTTATTCGATAATGTTATGGAGTCTATACCGAGAGGATATGTTATCTAGTAAGCGTGGTTAGTGGAGCTGGTGTTAGGTGTCCATGTTTTATAGGTTGGGTTGGAACTTCGGGGACGAAGTTCTTTTTAAGGGGGGAAGATTGTAACACTACGGATTTTGTTAAGTTGTATACTCGACCGAGTAGAGCCTACTCGGCCGAGTAGTGTTAATGTGGAGTCCTGTTTTGATTCTGCCGAGTAATACTCGGCCGAGTATGGAGAATACTCGACCGAGTAGATGATACTCGGCCGAGTATAGCTTTACTCGACCGAGTATCCGGTCTGGCGAATGTTATTTTATCGGTTTGATTAGGGAATGTTAGGGTTATTTTATATTCGACGTCAGTTTTTAAAACATCACTTCCAACCCTAATCATTCTACGATCTCTCCCTAATCACTCTCTAATCATCCTCATATCTCGTTGTGTGTGCAAATCGTCGTGATCCTTGCGTGTAGTCTCTTATTCTACTGTTGGTAAGTTTCATTCCCTTGTCATTTGTATTCTTTTGGGGTTACTGTATATATGGAATTGGGGAAAATGGGATTGTGCAATGTGTAATTGTATTATGTGATTATTGTTGTAGGTGACGATGTGATATTTGTTATGCATTTGTATGGTTGATTGCAAAGATAGCGGATTGCGAAAAGGTAGGGTTTCCCCCCTACTCAGTACTGTTAATTGATTGAGATTACTATTGTATTGTAATTGTTGTTATCTGCTGATCATCGGAGTATGGGTGTTGTGGTGACGGTGGTGAGGTGATTGTGTTGTGACGGTTGTGGTGTTGTGACAATTTGTGATCGTGGTTTGTGTGATTGTGGTGAAGTCACTTGCGGGAGTGGCTTCACACCCTAGTTCGCCCTCCGTGGAACCCGCCATGGGAGGGGATGTGCACATTAAGGGACGGGGATTGTTAGTCGCTCGTTGATGAGATGGACTAGGTGGGGATGGGCTGCGGTCACCCACTGGCGGCGAGGATTACCTGTTGCGATGGGTAATCTGGCGGGGCTACACACTTCGGTGTGTAGTCGATTCTTGTGCGTGAGATCGATGATCATTTGGTGGTAATGTTTGTTGTCTTATATTGATTGAGTAATCGACCCCGTGTTGTTGTTTTGTAAAACCTGCGGTGATCCATTCGGGGATGGTGAGCAGATTGTGACAGGTGATACATTTATTGAGCTTGGGGGCAGTCATGGGAGAGTCACCACGCTGGATTAGATGACACCATCACGAGCTTTAGTTATTGTTTTGGTAGTTGTTGCCCTTTTGGATATTTCGTTTATTAGATTTTGGAGACTATGTAGCTTTTATAATTACCGTACATTAATAAATGTGTTTGGACTGTTGCTTTTGATATATATACTAACCTCGGGCAACCGAGATGGTAACAACCTTTCATGCTGGGGTAGTCCTAGTAAGGTACCTTGGTATGAGGGGGTGTTACAGCACATGTGAAACTAGAAAGAAAACTTATCTGTTATTCAAGCATTCCAAGATACTCATCAATTACTCACATACCGTTTCACACTGATCAACTTGAAAATTTTATACTGTTGGGTTTTTCAAGTTTATTGCCCACAATTGTTTGGTAATCCAATATCATCATTACTTATCATCTATTAATCCAAACATTAATGTAGAATTCCCAAAAAATTCACAAACCCCAACTTGCAAAGGTCCCTGATTTCCCAACTTCGATATCGTCTCGCGTTCCGATTCCGTCATTATAAAATGACTAATTTCACTCACTTGCAATATCAACCATTGCATAAAATTCCAGAGTTAGATGAGACACCGTCTTGTATATCATTTCCGCCATTATCACATACGAGATTACTCTAAGAATCCTTCATTGTCATTTCCTTAGCATTCGCCATCTTGACATATTTCGAAATTATTCTATTAGATTGTTAGATATTGTATATGAACGAACAGGAATTGACAATAAAACCGCACCGAATCGACTCTTGCTTTCCTAATAGAATAATTCGACCCTTAACAGTGCCTGGGTATAATCGAACTTTCTACTGAGATAAGACGGTGCCCTCTGATTTTTGGCACAAAAAACAGAGACGTAATATAGAAGTATTTTGTTGTAGAATGTTATGTCGTTCTATGATGCAGAAGAAGATAATTATTTTTCTGTCACATTTTCTTCTCATCCCTTTGTCTATTTATAATGACAAAACAGGGTATAGGGAGATGTATTTCTGAAGAGTTACAACTCTTCAGAAATTCCGGATACAATTAATTAAAAATTCGAGTAGTGAGACCCCCTTCAAAGTTATTCGAACCGAAAACTATACCGTAATCCCGTAAATAATTAAGCGAGTGTACACTCCGTACTTCCCGAACTCGCATTACATTATTTAGAAATTACCCATATATGAACCAATCTTAATTACGCCAAATGAAACGGTAATTACTCTTAAATCACCAACAATGTATCCCCTTTTTATTGTAAATAGGGCCTCCTTCAAGCAAAGACAAGGGAAAGGAAAAGCAAGCTTGAGAAATCATCAAGGAGCTAGGAGTAGCTTCCAATGAAGCTTGGCTTTTTTTTTATTGTCTTATTTAAGTTATGTTTCGGATTTTTAGAACTATTTTGATTTCCGTGTTCGATATGGAAATGGTTGATCCTTTCTAAACAATTGTTGTATTTTGGATTTTGGTGGCTTGGTTTGCAACCCAAGTCACCCCTTTTATTGTATTTCCTTGTTCTAAAAATTCGTCTTTATATGCTTGCACGTAGAAACATATGATCATCTACTAAAAGTGATCTAATAGACAACTATAATGATGGGATTCATTATATGTCCACAAGCTTAAGGCTTGTGTATTATCAATTATAAAGTGATGTTGAGTTGATGAACTCTCCTAAATGAATGTCAATCACCAAGTACACTTTTCAAATCTAAAACTATTAGTCAATCCATGAGATACTCCTCCTTGTACTTCAAAATCATTATTTGTGTCCCATAAGCTATCTTTGAATATCTAGTGTATTTATTATAAAGATAGAGTGGGAGAAAAATAAAGACACAAAGAATACAAAGATAATTTGTATACTTGAGTAAATGAGATCTACGAAAGAAAGAATGATTTGTATACCTAAATAAAAGTATACACGAATAGATGAGATCTACGGTCTCGAATAGATGAGATCTACATGACAAAAGAGACCAAGTGAAGTAATCAAAAGAATATGTTCTTAAGATAACTACACGAGGAGACCAAAAGAAAGTTTGGAAGAAAATGACTAATGAAAAGTCTTAACAAGAGATTTGGCTAGTTTATGAATATCATTTGACCAAGAGTTTCAATATTGATATTTAATTAAGACCCTAAATGAAACAAAGTTGCATCCTTGAAAATAAATGAGATTTATGACTAAAAGTTGCAGAGAAAGATATGCCGATATCTAAAAGAGCTAAGTTAATTGTTTACCACGCTAGTGTCATTACTTAATCTCATTATGAAAATGAAATGATTAAACCTCCTTCCGGAAAAGGGTATTTTGAGAAGCACGTGTATTAAATGAAATTCACATTTAAATAATGACATTTCTACGCATCATTATAAAATGAATGAGTTAGAGATCAAAATCTCTTTCCATAAGTTTAAGACTGAAACCTTTTCAAAATAGGTATTTTTGAAGGATATGCTAGGAACATGTATGGTTTTAATCTTAATAACTTCGCAAAGAAAAATGTATTTCAATTCTTGAAATATTTCGATTGAGTAGTCTATTGCGAAGCATGTGGAATTGAGTGGGAGTTTGAAATTATCATGTGAAGACATGAAATTTAGTAGGAGCAATCATCTTGTAAAATTTATAACTCATTAATCATTGAGAATGACGAGCTAGTACTATCTTTCACAAAGATATGTTTGAGTTTTCAATTCTGGATGAAAATGGACTATGATGAATCCAATTACATTATGGGATGTTGGATAGGTATTGAGATATACACATCAAATCAACGAGATATGTAGGTTATTCATATCGATGAAAATGGAATTACCATAAGCAGTCATGGTCATTCATTGAACCTAAATAATAATAAAAAAACGGTTGATTACATGATTAAAATTACTAATGTTTCCGCCATTAGAATAATCATGCACATGTCCAATAATGAATCATATGCTTAAGAGCATGATGAGTCATTGGCAAGCCATAAAAGAATCGTCATGAACTCTCGAGGAGAACTAATAAGCTATTCTAGTGTTTGACAGAACACTCTGTTATGTGACAAGAAGTTTCACATATTGAAATTCGAGAAACACGTAAGGATTTATGAAAACCCTAAGCCATTCAAGCTAAAAAGAGAAATAAGAAGTTTGAGAAGATACTTGTTTTAGTAAGAAGTTACTCAAACTAATATTTTTTAATATGCTAGGACTTATGAGAAGTGCTAGGCTAAACATCTTGAAAATTGTTGCAAGACCCTACAAAACGTATACCTAGTGAATTGCGAGTTGGTAGAACACTTGACCGGTGCAAGTTATATTATCCACCACAATTCGTTTGTTATGTGATAAACAACAAGTAAGTTCTTTCAAGATAAAGAATCTATACCTAGGTTGGGAACCTAGATATGTACTTGGTAAGGTTCATGCTATGAGAGATAACATGAATATAAAGGATAGTGCAATACAAGAAGTATGAACACATGGACACATGGTATGTTAAACTTCTATTGCAATCGACTAGTGTTTACACACTTACGATATACATCACAAGGTTGTAATATGGTATTGACAACCCGAATGTGATGTCGACATTCGTCGTTTGAGTTATTATTAACTCACCTTATACTTTGTTATATCCAAACGGGTTGTAGAGACATTGAACCCCGTTAAAGTGAACACGGATTAGCATTGTATTCGCCCATAGTCACTTACATGAGGTGACGTCTCGAAGTGACTAGAGTGTAATGCGATTGATGGCAAGTTCGAGTGCCATGGAGTCATGTGAGATGACTAGTCGATCACATAGGCAGACTGTTAGGAACACTTTGTCGGGCTAATGACCGCTTATAGAGTTCTGGCAAATTTATATAGCCTGGTCGTGGCGAGACCTACTATTGTATTCTAATGAGTCGATTCTTTTGACTAAAGACTATTCGCCTAAGGTGGTACAGTTACAGATTAACTTTGATTTATGTTACTGCGACCTTCGTAATTGGGGTCAAATGGGAATATTTTGGGTTATGATAGCTGTGGCTAGTCGAAGGGAATAAGTGCGATAGGAATTGTCCACCCCTTGTCAGGGTTATAACAATATCTCAAGGCCACTCGAGGAGTAAAGAACTGGAAATGCATGGCCACGCTCGGAAGGTATCTATGGTAGATAATTCCGGTCAATCAGTTATTCTCCAGATCGAGGAAACCACTCTTGATATGATCACTTGCAAGTACGACCTGAAAGACACCTTGCATTGAGTGGGAGATAATAATAGGACAAGAGATATGGTGACGCACACTTGTCGAGGACAAGTGGGAGATTGTTGGAATATGTGTCCTCCGGCAATAATGCGATCACAACTGTCGATCATGATGATCACATGTTTAAGTCTCACTTTAAGAATACATGTGGGAAGTAATTTTTACAGTCAAGTGGTCCACACATATCGGTAATGATTGGCAGACTAGAGTTTGACATTACTGTCGTGCGACGGTGGTGATCAGTTTATCCCCTTAGGTCATACCTAAAGGGTAACACTCTTAATTGATCATTTAATTGATCGTATGTCGATACGGGATCATTAAATTACTTAAAATTGACGGACGATTTTGGAGGTAATATTTACGTGTCTCATTATAATTTGATTAAATAAGATACGGTCTAAGTAATAGAATTGTTTTATTACTTAGATGAAATTTTTGTTTACGGAAACAATTGAAACTGAATGAATAATTTATTATAAATATAAGATGTTTTGATTTATAATTGGTAAACCATTTTGGTACAAGTAATTATGAATTACTAAGTCGATTTTGTACATGACGTATTTTCATTAATACGTTGATTTTTAATATGTTAAAAATGCATGACAATTTTACATGACTTGTGACATGTGACAAATTGATAAATTGACAAAGATAAAATGGAACCCATTTTATCTTATATGGACCGAAATGAAGGGAGTATTAGGCTAAAAATTGTGTTGATTATTTTAAGTGGAAAGCATAATCATTAACCTAATTTTTAGCCATGCAAACCTAGTTGCTTTTGTGAAGAGCATCTTGGTCATGCATTGGCCCTAGCCCCTTCCCCATACCCGGTTTCCCAACCATGCAAGCAAAGGGTTTTTACCCTTTATAATCTCTATAATGCACATATATCCTAACTAGTTGTGTATTATCATTATTCATTCAAAAATTAACTTATAATCCCTCCTATTCATTATATTCTTCCCCTTTCCTTTTTGCACAAGAAATAAAAAAGTGAATTTGGACTACACAAAACACACAACCCCACATGCAATTTAATTTGGACCACACAAATCAACCCAAAAAAGGAAATAGGGAAGAAAACCCGAATAATCCGAATAAGGAAATAGGGAAGAATATAGTGACTAGGAGGGAGTAGAAGTTTAGAAAGAGAAATAAAAACTCCAAAATTCATCCCCTCTTGGCCGAAAATTTCAAGAGGACAAAACAATATTTTGGGTCAATTTTTATTAAGATTAATATTGTTCTAGTATTAATAATATTAATTTTTAAGAGGTTTTCTTGGGTATACATCTTTGGGAGAGATTCTAAGCTTGAATCTTTGTTCTTCCATATAAGGAAAGCTCAAGAACAAGTAAGAAGGAGATCTTACTTGTGCCCAAAATCTGAAACTTTCATAGTAATAATGACGATTTCTTCTCTATATTTATTTATGTTTGCATGCATAATATCACAATTTATTTTATGACTAAATAGATTATCACATATATGAATATGTCAAAATATGAAATTAATTTCTAACATGGAGGATATGAGATGGGACAATGTTGTGGAGATATGTAGCGGTGTGGAGTGCGTCAACCCAAATAGTCGGGGAGAGGGAGGTGTGAGCTAAAAGGGCGAGGACTATTTCGTTAAGGCGACGTATCATGCGTTCGGCCTTCCTGTTTTGTGAGGATGTGTGAGGACAGGAAAAATGGAGTGTGATGCCGTGTTGTGTGGACAACTGATGGCAGGAGGAATTATCAAATTCACATCCCATGTCACATTGAAAACTCTTTATTTCTCGTTCAAATTGAGTGCGAACATAGTTACGGAAGTGGAGAAATTTTGAGAACACTTCAGATTTTAATTTAAGCGGGTAAACCCATACATATTGTGAGAAATTATCAATTAAGACCATGTAATATTTAAAACCGCTTTTACTTAAAACATGAGATGTCCACAAATCACAATAAATAATGTCAAAAGGCGATAAGGACACGGAATTAGAGGTAAAAAATGGTAACCGTTTATGCTTGCCAATTTGACAAGCATTACACAATTTGGAGCGGCACTCCTTATTACATTTGATAATATTTTTGTTTCTAAGACAATCTAAAATATTATGACCTGGATGACCTAGGCGAGGATGCCACAGTTCGGAAGATGACTCAGTAAGGAAGGCTTGGGGTGGCTCTTTTGATGACGTAGCTGACACAGGATAGAGAGTACCGGTGCTATTACTCCTCATGAGGATTTTCCCACTCCGTATATCCTTCACAGAAAAACCATTAGGATCACATGAACCGAAATTGAATTGCCATTACCAACATAAATTGACTGAATTAAACTCTTATTAAACGGAGGAGAGAGCGTACCTGACTCGGATGTCAAATGTGACGAGACACCTGTGTCCATGTCGTAATTCGAGTCTGCAGGTTGATAAAGCGTCATTGCCTAGAACGGTTGACCCAACTGAGAAGGCTCGAACCCTTCACCAGAGGCGACATACGCCTGGCCCTGCTGGTTGCTAGCGGGTTGAAAGGCAGGGAATTGCATCTAAGGTTGTGCGGGTCCACGTGCTTGTGGCTGCCAGGGGTTTACCTAGCCTTATTGAGCGGGATACGGGCACGGTGGCACGGCCCACTGCATCGGCCACATCTGTGGTGGTCCAGTGGCGACCCATGTTTGTTACAAAGGAGGTCGACCGCCATTGGAGGATGGACCCCCGCGCTGCTGATTTTGCCAACCACTGCCGCCCTTCTTCCCTTTGTATCCTGATTTATTGCCATTCCAATTCCCATTGCCATTGTTCCGATTCGACGAACCCGCGATACTGTCGAACCCATTCGACCCATTTGAACCTTGATTCGGAGGAGCAGCAGTCGGCGCGGCCAGAGCAGTAGCATTAGAATCCTCTGTGCGCGCGGACCGACGTTGTTCTTCCAGTTGCAGCATGCTTCTGGCATTGTCGAAGGTGGGAAGCAATTGATTTATGTATGCCCCCACAGTATCATATTATGATGGGAGTCCCCGAACCAGTTGCAATACCAACCGCTGATCGGTGACAGTGCTACCGACGTCAGACAGTTGTGTAGCCAAATCCTTTAATTTTTGGCAATAGTCATCCATGGAAGTGCAAGCAGACAACGAAAGGTTGGTGAATTCGTGCTCCAATGCGGCGGCTCGGGCCTCTTTATTGTTGTGGAAATGATTCTTCAGTCGCATCGAGGCCTCATAGGCGGTTGAATCCGTCTCGAGAATTCGAAGCAAGAGATCTTCAGTAATTGAGCCATAAATCTATTGGAGGACATGAGCATCTATCTCACACCACTCGGCATAATTGGGGTCGACTTCAGAGGGAGGGCGAGTCCCATCGATATGATGAGATACCTTATAACCTTTCGCGTGGAGAGTGAATAATTTCACCCAAGAGGAATATGTGATTTTGACGTCGTCAAGCATCCGAATTTTGTGAAGAATATTGTTGACGGAGTACACGGGGTGCAGGCCGGTCTTGCCGGTGGCTTGCACCAGATGATTCTGATGATTTGGCTTCTCCCACCATGGCCGTAGCTCAAGAGGGAAAGGAAGGAGAAGATGACGGTTAAATTTTTTTTTTTTCGAGAAACCCTAGGTATCTGATACCATGTTAATAATTGAATCCCTAACGATTGCATTTCATTCAATGTAAATATATAGTATAAGGTTACAATGTGAACGTATCACAAATCATATCTAAAATATACACTATGATATAAAACGAATATTTACAGAATATTTACGTTGACTAATAAAAAGGTTATAGGAAGCTTGCACAAATGTGCCAATTACGGAAATATGATCACTTGTTTTAGGGGTAATTTGAAACGGTAATATCTAGAGTTTTGCAGCCTCTATAAGGGTGATTCTAATTTGAGGTGAAAGCTTATTGTCTTAGCTTTCCAACGCATGGTCACAAGCTTGATTCCGATAAGTAATGAAGAAATGACAGCTGTTTGAAAATTAGTGCGCAAAGCTGAACTCGCTGAGTGATGTTACGCGCTAATTAGTTTCATAATTTCGCACCTTATTATAGTATTCCTAATAATATAATATTATACCCCATTATGATTATGATTATTATTATTATGATTATTAATATTATTTATTTA